>NC_047089.1:201671512-201974542 GCF_902459505.1 Geotrypetes seraphini
CCTTGAGGCTGTGGCGCACTGCGCCAACGCCTTCAATGATGCGTCTACCATCACTCCCAGGTCTCTTTCAAGGTTACTCACCCCTAGCGGTGATCCCCCATTTTGTAAGTGAACATCGGGTTCTTTTTCCCTACATGCATGACCTTGCATTTCCCTATGTTGAAGCTCATTTGCCACTTTTTGGCCCACTCTTCCGGCGCTGTCAGATCTTTTGGGAGATTTTTGCAGTCCTCCTTGCTTTCAACCCTGCTGTATAGTTTGGTGTCATCTGCAAATTTAATAACCTCACATTTTGTTCCTGCCTCCAGGTCGTTAATAAATATATTGAACAGGAGCGGTCCCAGCACCGATCCCTGCGGAACTCCGCTCGTGACCCATTGCCAGTCTGAGTAATGGCCCTTTATTCCAACCCTCTGTTTCCTGTCCGCCAGCCAGTTTTTGATCCATCGATGGACCTCCCCTTACACCCCGTGGTTCCATAGCTTCTTTAGCAGTCTTTCATGTGGTACCTTGTCGAAGGCTTTTGGAAGTCAAGGTAAATGATGTCTATAGATTCCCCTTTATCCACCTGGCTGTTTACCCCCTCAAAGAAGTATAAGTTCGTGAGGCATGACCTGCCCTTGCAGCTCGGCTTTAGCTGCCCAGTGTTTTCGATGTGTTCCCAGATGCAGTCTTTAATCAGCGCTTTGTGGTTAACCATTATGTGTTGTTAATACGATTATATTGTGTGTGTGTGTGTATATGAAAAATGAATGGAAAATGGTGTTACAATTAGTACTATTATGGAGGCGGGATCTAGGGTGGAGACTGGGTGGAGACGGGCAAGGTCTGGCCCACTACTTAGCCCAGTGTTCTTCAACTGCTGGTCCGCGGACCGGTGCCAGTCCACAAAATAATTATTTTATTTCCGCTGGTCCATAGGTGTCAAAAGGTTGAAGAACACTTGTTTAGAACACAACCATGAGTTTACTGATCTGCAATACAGCATTATTGACCATATTCCCAATCATAGAGGAGATAGAAGTCGTTCCTTGCTCCTTGTTCACTTATTCTAACTTTAAAAGGGCGCGTAGTCCGGCCAATATACATTTTCAAACAGATTATAACATACATGACGTAAGATGAAGCGCCAGTGGCAAAACTAAAAGTTAGGCGCCTATGTGAACGCATAAGAACAGTGATTCTGCAAGAAGGCGCCAAACACGTAACCACGCCTAACGTGCATAGCGCCTATTTTTTTGAAGGCCGCCTAAATTTTTAGAGGTGCCTTATTGCAGAATCGCTCTTTCTTGATAGGCACCTAAGTTTCAGTTATTGCAGATTAAAAAGCTCAATTCAGCTTGTTAATCAACTTAGATAGGGGCCTCCAAATTAGGTGCCTAACATTAGGTGCCGGCTACAGAATTTGGGCCTTAGCCCTCCATTGCCCTAGGTACAAAAAACTTAAACTGTGAACTCACTAGGGACAGAAAAAGTACCTGCATACAATTTGTACAGTGTTGCATACATCTAGTAGCACTATAGAAATTATTATTAGTAGTAGTAATTTATGCATGTAAATGGGAGCTCAGCTCCTCTCAAGTATATGAAGGGGTGCTGAAAGGTTCTCAGCCCAAGCAACAACTTCCTAAATTCTGAGCGTTATTTTGCCACTGTAGCTGAAAAGAACGTTATCTCTCCTAGTTCGTTAAGTGCCAATTTGTAGAAACAAAATTCTATGTTTTTGACATTGTTTCCGATCATTGATTGAGCCATATCCATGCCATTCTCTTCTTGGCTGAGCTGAGAACTTTTCAGCATCGCCTCATAGTGTGAAGAGTTTCAGTGTCTGGTAACCAGAGCTGACATTTGTGATGTCATAATGCCTCATTCCACCAATAAGAGCCAATCTCATCAATGATGTCACAATGGTTTGGTTGCCCTATACTTGGCTCAATTTTATTACATAGGATGTGGTTCTCAGTCCAAGATACCAACTTCTTAAATTCTGAGCATTATTTTGCCATTGTAACTGAAAAGAGTGCTATCTTATTGCGTTAAGTGCCAATTTACAGAAATAAAATTCTATGTTTTTTGACATTGTTTCAGATCATTGATTGAGCCATATCCATGCCATTCTTTTCTGGGCTGAGCTGAGAAAAACAGCGCCCCCTTGTATACTTATATGTGTATGTTTATTCATTTATTTTTAGTATTTATATACTTTTTTAAAAAAAAAATCTTTCTTAAATTTTCAAACTACAATTATGCATACAAATAATTCATGTACATATAATATTACAAGAAAAGCACAATAAACTTACAGATGTTAATAAGCAATTATTTCCCCCACCTAATAATCAAGAAAATAAATACCCACAAGAAACTACCTAAAATAATCCCAAAATCAATTCCAATGCAAACCCCTCTCCCCCTCCCTCCCACCCTGAACGTGTATGTTTAAAGGTCAGTAAAATAAAGTTAGTTATCATTCCTTACAAAATTTAGCCAATGGCTCCCAAACATCCAGAAATTTCCTGTAACTTTCCTACTGTATAGCCATTTTAAAAGTATAACAAAGAGATTCCCACCAGAAAGTGTAATTTAACCTATCCCAATTCTTCCAATTCTTCAATATAAGTTGTATGGCAACCCCTGTCATTATAAAGAGAAGTTTGTTCTTCCTAGCAGATATTTGGCTTTTAGCTCTCATTAACGTACCAAATAGGATGGTATCATATGTCAATGCCACTGGATTTTCCAATATTTTGTTCACCTGATCCCATATGGATCTCCAAAATTTAAGTATTAAGGGACAATAGTACAGTAAATGGTCCAATATCCCGGCTTCGAGATGACAGTGCCAGCATCTATTAGAATTTGAACTATCTAATTTCTGTAACCGAACTGAGGTCCAATACACTCTATGTAATAAGAAAAACCATGTTTGTCTCATAGATGCAAACACCGTACATCTCAACCTCCAAGCCCAGATTTGTGGCCATTGAGACGCAGTAATCTGATGCTTTATCTCAATGCTCCAAATGTCACAAAGACCAGTATATACTACTTATTGCCTAACTGGTTTACATTCAGGTACTCAAACATTTTTCCCTATCTGTCCCGGTGGGCTCACACTCTATCTAATGTACCTGGAGCAATGGGAGATTAGGTAACTTGCCCAGGGTCACTAGGAGCAGTGTGGAATTTGAATCCACAACCTCAGGGTACTGGGGCTGTAGCTCTAACCACTGCGCCACACACTCTATAAGTTTATACAAGGAAAGGAAGTGTAAATGCAATCAATTATAGAATTAGTATTAAAGTGAAATGGAATGGTTATTTTGCTTCATCCCTTTTGCAATGCAGAATGACTGTACCTACAGTATGTCACCATCTCTTTTTCCGATTAGACTATGGAATGAAATTAGTCACAGCATCAGATAAAAGGTATGCATTTAGTTAATGGATGGTATTGTTTTTCTGGTCTCTTGACAAGAAAACTTTAGATGGTGAAGTCTACGTGGGATGTAAATGGCACAGCCTTTTTGGTTCTAAGACTTGGCATTCTTCTGGAAGTCATTTATTTCCTTGATTAAACCTGTATATCACTCGATTTCTTGCTGCAAGTCCTGAAATGCATCCAAAGTGTCTAAGAAAACAGAACTGCTCTGACAGATGTCATGTGCTGTAGAGTGCCTATACTGTTGGCTCACCCAGTAAAAATATATTTTCTATCAGCGCTTCAGGCTGTTCATATCTCTACGATTTTTCAGCAATTCTTGGAGAAAAAAATGATTATTTTTCTAAGGGTCAAAACTAAAATCTTTTCTTCTAGTATTCAGGTATTCAAGAGAGTCACTATTTGCTGCTAATGGAATGGCCCTTATTCATCATGTCGCTATGAGTATTTGAAAGGGAGGGGAGATTCATAGCAGCACTGCAGTTAAGATAAAATAATTCCATTCTGTACATGGTGATTTGGGTGTATTTTTAGATAGCATTTATAGACTGTGGCTGCTGAGGTGTAATGGGTGTTCTTAGAGTCAGCGGTGACTTCTGCTCAATGTGAATCAGGACAAGGTACAGATCAGAATATATATCATTTAAAGGGAGAAAAAAAACTTATTCACTTACTATGTAATGGATTTTTTTTCACTGCACTAGAATTTTTCTTTTAACTATGGATCCTTTGCGCTATTAGGTTATCATTTTCTGCTTTCTAAACTTCTCGTTTTCAGATACTTCTGCATTGCTGGAAGCCCTTACAATAAGGGGGGCAATTCTATAAGTGGGCACCTCCATTTATGAGCACCGTAAAAGCCTAACATGCCCATAAAATATAATGGATGCCTTGACATTTAGCGCACGTTAATCTTTATCGCACACTAAATCGGTTAGCACGCCGTAATAAAAGGACCCCATAGTCTTGAGACTTACCCCCTCTTCTACTAAACTGCACTAGCAGTTTTAGCTTGGAGAGCCATGATGAATGGCCCGCGCTGCCATTCATCATGATGCATGGCCCGCGCTGCCATTCATCATGATGCTCATTAAGTTCCTATGAGTATCGGGAGCAGCGTGGCTCCCCGCACTAAAACCGCTAACGCAGTTCAGTAGAAGAGGTGGTTAATTTATCCAGTCTACTCAATTAGAATTACCTCTTCTCAGTTAATCTCACCTATAACTCATCTCCTTTATTTATTTTTAATCGTGGAATTTTTATGCATCAAAATCTCTGATTTGTTATGGTTTGTATATTATGTCTTGTTTGTTTCTCTCGGCTTGATTGCAAACAGTGCTGTGCAAGTCTACTAGTGTTATATAAATAATAATCATGAAGTTATTTTATGCAAAAGAGAGAAGAATATTTAAATACAAGTTGAGCATGCTGGCATTATTCACGGAGGATCAAATTGAATATGGGATGGAAGACTGGCGTTGAAATACTGGAGCTGGAATGGATATTAAAATGGAAGAATTACTCTCTCCCAGTCTATGCAATGCCATACCTCTAAGACAGTGGTTCTCAACTCAGTCCTCAAGACACAGCCAGCCAGATTTTCAGGATATCCACAATGAATATGCATGAGGTAAATATGCATGCACTGCCTCCTTGATATGCCAATCTATTTCATACATATTCATTGTATGAACTTTGCTCATGATCGTTGGAGCTGTTACCACCATGGCCGGTGCTAAAAACCGCGCTACAGTTTTGTAAAAGGGGGGGTGGGGGTAAGAAGACAAAAATAAAAAAAACAACAACCTGAAATAAAACAAAACCTGGAATCCAAGAAAAGACTGAGGAAGAGAAAACAAACATGGTTTTATGAGCATGGATGAGAATTCCGGTAAGTACAGTTCATAATTCACTACTTATGTGCTGAGCAGCAATGGCATCTGGGACTATCTGATGGCTAAAATGTGACATAATAATTATCCCCCCTTTTATCAAGCTGCACTAGAGGATTTTACTGTGGATTGGTGAGATAAGTGCTCCTATGCTCATAGGAATTCTCTGAGTGTTAGAGCATTTACTGCGCTGGCTTGCTCTACAAACCTCTAGCGCTTGATAAAAGGGGCCCTATATTAGTTTATTTATATGCCACCAAATTTAAGATGAGTCTCCCTCCTCCCCATTTTGAATTTGTCAGGTCAGACCATGGAGTTTCCTTTCCTTCCCATACTGCAACTTTCTTGATAGTGAATATTTTAACTCTAAAGGTATATGCATTATTACATTTACATATATTGGGCCATATATTATATATGGCACCTAAAAAATCAGCACCAACTAGAATGGCACGTAATGTGATTTTACAAGGCACACACACCTTTTATTTTACTACTACTACTGTTAATTATTTCTATAGCGCTACCAGATGCACGCAGCGCTGCACAGAGTCACAAAGAAAAAGAAAACAGTCCCTACTCGAAAGAGCTTACAATCTAAACAGCCAAGACAGACAAACAGGATGCCATGGATACAGTTAAGGGGAACAGTTAACCAGCTGGCTAGGTTGGAGGGCAGAGGAGAGTACTGGATAATCAACCCATTGTGACATCACTGATGAGGTTGTCTCATTGGTGGAATGAGGCATTATCACATCACATTCTCAGCTCTGCTTCCCAAAGACTGAAACTCTTCACACTACTACTATTAATTATTTCTATAACGCTACCAGACCATACACAGCCCTGTACAGTCACAAAGAAGAAAACAGTTCCTGCTCTAAAGAGCTTACAATCTAAACAGCCAAGATAGACAAACAGGATGTCATGGATACAGTTAAGGGGACTGGTTAATCAGCTGGCTGGACTGTAGGGTTAAGGATTGAAAGCTATATAAAAAAGATGGGTTTTCAGTCTGTTTTTAAACAAGGGAAGGGGCTTAGCAGGCAAATTTGGGTAATTTATTCCAGGCATAGGGGGCAGCTAGATGAAAGGAGCGAAGTCTGGAATTGGCAGTAGAGGAGAAGGATACAGCTAAGAGCAGCTTATATGAGGAACGGAGTTTAGCATCTGTGTTCATTGTACAGTATACCTCAGGTGCACCCATTTAGGCTAGCTAAAACCAGGCCTAAATGCCTGCGCCTAAATTGTGCATGTATCAGGGGTATTCTATTACAGTGTGCCTAATTTTTAGGAATCGTTTATTGAACTTGATATACCACCTTTATTGCAGCGCAAATTAAAGATTCACAATAAATTTAATTAAAAAATAAATAAATAAATAAAACTCCATTAAAAGCAGAACTATTACTACCATCCATTCTGTCATGTCCGACCCTTGGATACTCTGTAGACTAGTTCTCACCATGCTTTCCTGTTTTCCATGATTTCTTTCATAACATAACATAAAATATTATTTGTATACTGCAATACACCGTGAAGTTCGATGTGGTTAACAGGGGTTAAATAGAGGATCGTACATAAGAGGTGAGGGTATAATGACAAGTAACATAGGAGTGTAAATAACAAAGGATCGTGGCAGGTCTGAGTCAAATACAATACAGGCGATATAAGGAGAGCTCAAGAGATAAACAGAGTTTGGATCTCGGTACAGATATAGATACAGCAAGGGAGAAATGAGTCTGTATCTAGAGCTTTCCTTCGTCTTGTGGAGAATGAGAGACAAACGAAGAGGGCATAGGGTTTAGTGCTCCTCATTTGCTTGATGTTCATTCCCTTGTCATTCTTGGTGGTATCCAGCCAACGGGCTTTTGGTCTCCCCTGCTTCCTTTTACCACTGACCATTCCGAGTAGCACCTACTTTCTAATGAATTCACCCTTATCACATGTCCAAAAAGCACAGTTACTTACCGTAACAGGTGTTATCCAGGGACAGCAGGCAGATATTCTTAACGTATGGGTGACGTCACCGACGGAGCCCCGGTACGGACACTTTTTACTAGAAAGTTCTAGTTGGCCGCACCGCGCATGCGCGAATGCCTTCCCGCCCGACGGAGGAGTGCGTGGTCCCCAGTTAAGATAAGCCAGCTAAGAAGCCAACCTGGGGAGGTGGGTGGGACGTAAGAATATCTGCCTGCTGTCCCTGGATAACACCTGTTACGGTAAGTAACTGTGCTTTATCCCAGGACAAGCAGGCAGCATATTCTTAACGTATGGGTGACCTCCAAGCAAACAGAGAGGGAGGAGGGATGGTTGGCCATTAGGAAAATAAATTGTGTAACACAGATTGGCCGAAGTGCCCATCCCGTCTGGAGAAGGTATCCAGACAGTAGTGAGTAGTGAATGTGTGAACTGAGGACCAAGTGGCAGCCTTGCAGATTTCCTCGATGGGCGTGGAACGGAGGAAAGCCACAGAAGCAGCCATAGCTCTGACCCTGTGGGCCGTGACAGCACCTTCCAGTGAGAGACCGGCCCGAGCATAGCAGAACGCAATGCAGGCAGCAAGCCAGTTGGAGAGCGTCCGTTTAGAGACAGGACGACCTAGACGGTTAGGGTCGAAGGACAAAAAGAGCTGAGAGGACGAGCGGTGAGCCCTGGTACGGTCAAGGTAGTAGGCAAGGGCACGCTTACAGTCCAGCGTGTGCAACGCCTGTTCCCCAGGATGAGAATGGGGTTTTGGGAAAAAGACAGGCAACACAATGGACTGGTTGAGGTGAAATTCCGAGACCACCTTGGGAAGGAATTTAGGATGGGTACGCAGAACCACCTTGTCATGGTGAAAAACAGTGAAAGGTGGGTCGGCAACCAGTGCATGCAGCTCACTAACCCTCCTGGCAGAGGTGATGGCAATGAGGAAAAGCACCTTCCATGTAAGAAATTTGAGTGAAGTTGTGGCAAGAGGCTCAAATGGAGGTTTCATGAGGGCTGAGAGAACCACATTCAGGTCCCAGACGACTGGAGGAGGCTTCAGAGGTGGTTTGACGTTGAAGAGGCCTCTCATGAACCGGGAAACCAGGGGATGAGCCGTAAGAGGTTTTCCGAGGATAGGCTCATGAAACGCAGTGATGGCACTGAGGTGGACCCTGATCGAGGTCGACTTGAGGCCAGCGTCGGAGAGAGAAAGCAAATAGTCCAGTACAGTTTCCACCGCCAATGAGGTGGGATCGTGATGATGAAGTAGGCACCAAGAGGAGAACTGGGTCCACTTCTGATGGTAACATTGGAGGGTGGCCGGTTTCCTGGAGGCATCCAAAATACGACGGACAGGCTGAGACAGATTCTCTGGAGAGGTCAGCCCGAGAGAAACCAAGCTGTCAGGTGGAGCGAGGACAGATTGGGATGTAGTAGAGACTGATGCTGCTGTGTAAGTAGAGTAGGAAATACAGGAAGAGGAATGGGCTCCCTGGAGCTGAGCTGAAGCAGGAGGGAGAACCAGTGTTGGCGAGGCCACCGAGGAGCGATGAGAATCATGGTGGCTCTGTCCCTGCGGAGTTTGGATAATGTCCGCAACATCAGAGGTAGTGGAGGAAAGGCATAGAGGAACCGATCCGTCCAGTCGAGCAGGAATGCATCCGGGGCCAGACGGTGAGGAGAGAAGAGTCTGGAACAGAACTGGGGCAGCTGATGGTTGTGAGGAGCTGCAAAGAGGTCCACCTGCGGAGTGCCCTAGCGAGCAAAGATGGAGCGGAGCGTGGGAGGATCCAGAGTCCACTCGTGAGGTTGAATGATGCGGCTGAGATTGTCGGCCAGGGAGTTCTGTTCGCCCTGGATATAGACAGCCTTGAGGAAGAGACTGTGGGCCGTGGCACAGGTCCAGATGCGGATGGCCTCCTGACAGAGGAGGGGAGATCCGGTGCCGCCTTGCTTGTTTATGTAGTACATGGCGACTTGGTTGTCTGTGCACAGGAGAAGGACCTGAGGGTAGAGAAAGTGCTGGAAGGCTTTGAGAGCATAGAACATGGCTCTGAGTTCCAGGAAATTGATGTGATGTTGACGCTCCTGAGGGGTCCAGAGTCCCTGGGTGCGAAGATCTCCCAGGTGAGCTCCCCACGCATAAGGGGAGGCATCTGTTGTTATGATCATGGAGTGAGGGGGTAGATGAAAGAGTAGACCCCTGGAAAGATTGGAGGAGTTCAACCACCATTGAAGAGATTGCTGAAGAGACAATGTCACAAAGATGGGATGAAAAAGAGGATCGGTGGTCTGTGACCATTGGTTGGCTAGAGTCCACTGAGGTGTCCTGAGGTGGAGTCGCGCCAGAGGAAGAACATGGACCGTCGAGGCCATGTGGCCCAGGAGGATCATCATCTGCCGAGCTGGAATGGAGTGATGAAGGAGCACCTGACGGCAGAGGTGGAGCAGAGTTCGATGGCGGTCGGAGGGGAGAAATGCCCTCATTAGATTGGTGTCGAGGACTGCTCCAATGAACTGAAGCCGCTGTGTGGGAAGCAGATGCGACTTGGGGTAGTTGATCTCGAAACCCAGGAGATGGAGGAACGAGATGGTGTGATGAGTGGCTTGTAGCACAAGCGGAGACGTAGGTGCTTTCACCAGCCAATCGTCCAAGTAGGGGAACACCTGAAGGTCATGAGACCTGAGGAAGGCCGCCACCACAATAAGGCATTTGGTGAACACTCTGGGTGATGAGGCGAGGCCAAAGGGTAGTACTTTGTACTGATAGTGATGGTGCTGTATCCGAAACTGTAGATAGCGACGTGAAGTCGGATGGATTGGGATGTGAGTGTAGGCCTCCTTGAGGTCTAGGGAGCATAGCCAGTCGTGGTGAGAGAGAAGAGGGTAAAGCGTGGCCAGGGAGAGCATTCTGAACTTCTCTTTGACCAGACACTTGTTGAGGTCCCGGAGATCGAGGATGGGACGAAGGTCTCCTGTTTTCTTGGGAACCAGGAAGTAGCGGGAGTAGAATCCCTGACCCCTTTGGTCCGGAGGTACCTCTTCGATGGCATTGAGAAGAAGGAGGGATTGGACCTCCCTCAGGAGGAGGGGGGTTTGGAAGGAGTGAGAAGCAGACTCTACGGGAGGGTGGTCTGGTGGAAGAGTCTGGAAATTGAGAGAGTAGCCGTGGCGAATGATGTTGAGGACCCATTGGTCTGATGTGATGACCTCCCAACGGCTGAGGAAGAGTTGAAGGCGTCCTCCGATCGGCTGAGGAAGAGGCAATGAAGGTGGGAGACTGGCTATGCTCTGGAGAAAGGAGTCAAAAGGGTTGAGACGGTTTTGATGAAGGAAGAGGCTTGGCAGGTTGAGTCTGTGGGCGAGCGTGAGGCTGATGCTGGTGGCGAGGACGGCGAGACTGTTGTGGAGGCGGATTGAGAGGTCTTGCCGAGAACCTGCGTTGGTAAGAAGACTGTGGCCTGTAGGGGCGAGCAGGTGGAGTCTTCTTTTTGGGTTTGATCAGAGTATCCCACCTGGTCTCGTGGGCTGAGAGCTTCTGGGTGGTCGAGTCCAGGGATTCTCCGAAGAGTTCATCACCCAGACAAGGTGCATTAGCCAGGCGGTCCTGGTGGTTAATGTCTAGGTCAGAGATTCTCAGCCATGCCAAACGGCGCATAGCCACCGCCATGGCAGATGCGCGAGAGGTCAGCTCAAACGAGTCATAGATGGAGCGAACCATGAATTTCCTGAGTTGGAGGAGGCTGGAAATTTGTTGCTGGAAGAGAGGGACCTTACGTTCAGGAAGATATTTCTGTAAGGAGGAGAGCTGTTGCACCAGATGCTTCATATAGAAGGAGAAGTGGAAGGTGTAGTTGTTGACTCTATTGGCTAGCATGGCATTTTGGAAAAGGCGCTTACCAAATTTATCCATAGTTTTTCCCTCTCTGCCAGGAGGGGTGGAGGCATATACACTGGAACCCTGAGATTTTTTCAAAGTGGATTCCACCAGTAGGGATTCGTGGGGCAATTGAGGTTTGTCAAACCCTGGGATTGGAATAACCCGGTACAAGCTATCCAATTTGCGAGGGGCCCCAGGAACAGTGAGGGGAGTCTCCCAGTTTTTATAAAAAGTTTCCCGTAAGATGTCGTGGACGGGCAACTTCAGAAATTCCTTGAGAGGTTGCTCAAAGTCTAGGGCATCAAGAAAAGCCTGAGACTTTTTAGAGTCAGACTCTAAGGGGATGGAAAGAGCTGCTGACATCTCCTTAAGGAATTTAGAGAAAGATGATTGATCTGGTTTGGAGACGGTGTCGGTCATGGAGGGTTCTTCGTCGGTGGACGAAGCGTCCTCTTCGGTACCGTGCGGGGAATCTTCCCACAAGTCAGGGTCTCTAACGTCGGGGTGTGCACTTTTGGACATTGGTGTCGAGGGCTCGGCATGGCGGGTCTTTGAGAGAGATTTGCCTGAGCGCACCGAGGCGGTACCGGGTGAGGAAGACCGATGTCGTTCCCGGGACCGGGCAAGGTCGGCAGCAGCACGGGTATGCGCTGTAGGTGTTTCAGCCAAGAGCACCGGCATGGAGGTATTAATCGGTACCGAGGGGGTCGACACCGATGGGACAGTGCGAGGCTCGGACCGGTCCTGTACCGGAAGGTGCGGCGCCAGCAACAGTTGTTGCTGCAGCTGCTCCTGTAACTGGGTTTGGAGTATGGCCGCAATGCGGTCGTCCAGGGGGGGCACCGGTACCGCTTT
Organism: Geotrypetes seraphini; assembly: GCF_902459505.1. Classification (NCBI taxonomy): domain Eukaryota; kingdom Metazoa; phylum Chordata; class Amphibia; order Gymnophiona; family Dermophiidae; genus Geotrypetes; species Geotrypetes seraphini. The sequence continues at coordinate 201,683,553 of NC_047089.1, forward strand.
TTTCTTTTTCGGTACCATAGGTGCTGCTCTACGCTCCGGCGATGAGGAGGCCGATGACGAGGCACTCACCGATATCGGAGCGGAGCGTTTGCGGGGTCGATGCGGTGCCGGTATTGCCGGTGTCGCAACCGTGGCAGGAGGGCGCTCAAGGGAAGTGGAAGGCTTCTTAGCTGGCTTACCTGGGGCCAGCGACCCTGAAGAAGGATCCGGTGGAGTCGAAGTAGTCGGTGTCGACTTGCGGTGCCGTCGACGTCGCGGCAGATTCCATGGCAGATCCGGTACCGAATAGAATATTTTGCTGGATCTGCCTATTTTTTAATGTGCGCTTTTTAAGCGTAGCACAGCGGGTGCAGGTGTCCACCCGATGCTCTGGACCCAAGCACTGCAGGCACCAATTGTGTGGGTCGGTGAGAGAGATCGGGCATGCACACCGCTGGCACTTCTTGAAGCCCGGTTGAGGGGGCATGAAGGGGAATACGGCCTCCGCAAAATCAAAGCCGGAGGCCTGGATGGTGACAACATGCCCCGCTGGGACCGGCTCGAAAAAATAAAGTAAACTCGACGAGTTTTTTTTTTTTAGTTTTGAAAAGAAAATTGAAGGAATCCAAAGGGAAAACAAGAAAATCGAAAAAATACGCAAGCGGGAAGGCAAACTAAATGATTTCAACAGCCGTTGAAACACATGCGACTTCTTCGCTCCGCGGAAACGAAGAAACTGGGGACCACGCACTCCTCCGTTGGGCAGGAAGGCACTCGCGCATGCGCGGTGCGGCCAACTAGAACTTTCTAGTAAAAAGTGTCCGTACCGGGGCTCCGTCGGTGACGTCACCCATACGTTAAGAATATGCTGCCTGCTTGTCCTGGGATAATAGGCTACATTCTGTCTGATAAAAACAGAACAGTAACAGTGAATCAAGCAAGAAATATAAACAGTCACTTCCTGATGCTACAAGCCCACAGTCTCAAAAGCTTCTATTCCATATACTGTAGATCAGTAAAGAACAGACGCTTGTTCAAAAAGATAGGTTTTCAAAGCTACAAGACAATTAATCTAATCGGAGACTGGAGCAATTGTAAGAAATGCTGTCAGTCTAGTTGTTTCCCATTTTGCTGTTGATGGATGAGGGATAACAAGTCTATTATCTGATAAGGAGTGGAGAGTGCAAGTAAGAGAATAAGGAATAATTAAAGAAGCCAAATAGCTAGGGATACCTGAATGTAGTACCTTGTAAACCAATGTCAATATTTTAAATTGAATGTGATACTGTATGCCAGTGATCGCAAACTTTGCAAAGCCGCAACACACTAAACTGGTGGCCGTGGCTTGGGGGCATCTGGAAGTGTGCAGTTGTCAATGCGATGGCATCATGCGCATGTGTGATGTCATTAAATTGACATCTGTGCATGCACGAAGGATCTCCAGATGGGCCCTGTACCACCAGAGGGGGATGCTGGAAGGGAAGAGGCATGGAGAGGTGCTGGCACCGGCTGACTGTCTGCACAGGATGTGCCTCTTATCGCTCCTCCTTTCCAGCATCTCGCAGCACACCTGGAATCTCAGGTGGCATACTAGAGTGCCGTTGCACATAGTTTGCGATAGTCACCTCAGGCCATGCTCCCTTTTCAAATTTGTGCAATGCAACTGGTGCATATGTTATATAAAATCATGCTTTCCAAGTTGTGCGTGTTAATTTTAATTAGCACCAATTAGCTTCAATTATCAGTGCTGATCAGGCCAATTAATCAATTAAATTGTATACACACCAATGTGCGTGCCCAACCTTAGATGCCATATACAAAATTTGGGGTAGTATGAGCAATTGTTGCTGACAGGAGTGGAAAACCACATTTATCCCAGTGCCTTTTGCAGACTCTTCCTGTTTCTTTATATCAGTTGGGAGTTAACAAGGGGAAGAAGTTATAGTATATCTTATTTTGTAAGAATCTTTATTTTTCCCTCTTATCATGATTACAATCACCTCAGAATTGAAGTGACAGGAAAAAGGAAACAGTATTACATAATAGCCATCCACATTTTATAAATGGCATCCCAATTGTAGGTGGGAGAGGCCTTAGGCATTTGAGCCATTCAGAGCCTTAAGTCTCTCCCCAGTGCATCGGGAAGGGGAAGGCCTGCCATTTTGGTATGGCGGGCCTGCCGGCCAAAGGGTGTAAGCATCTCTCCAGCTGGATTTTCTACAAAGAGGTATAGGGGTTGGGGGGTCTAGAAGCTTGTGGGGAGTTTGGGGGAGGGGATCCTGAGGTGGACATCTCTGGTTAGAAGGATCTGGAGGTGGGTGTTGCCATTTGGGGGATTTCAGAATTTCTGGGGGAGTTCTGTTGGGAGGGAGTGGGCATCCCTCCTGCCAGGGGAATCCCCAGGGGGGTTTGGGAGGTTCCAGCAGGAGGGAATGGCATCCCTACTGCCGGGGGACTTTGTGGGAGGTTCAGGGGTTTCCTGCCATAGCCACTCAGCTGATCACAGCAGGGAGATTCCCTTTCTCCAATCAGCTGATGGCAACACGATTCTCTAACTGGCGCCTGTGACATGGATGCCGGTTAGAGAATCAGAGAGGCTAGGTGGGGTTAGGCATCTGCCTGTTAAGGCATACACGATTCTGTGTAGAACTCAAGTCTGCAATTCTCAGCCGCTTCTTAGGCAACTGCTGAAACCGGCGTCCTATATAGAATTTCCCCTTACATGTCTAATTGTTAATGTGGACTGTCTTGACTCGATTGCCAATATTTCTACAGTTTATGTGTATGTGTGCGTGTGCGTGCGTGTGAAGCTTGACAGCAGTACTGTTTGACACTGGGAATAATTTGGAAGTCTTTTGTCCAGATAAAGACAAGATACACCCAGTTTTATAAATGGCAAAAAATAAATAAATAAACGGCTGATTGAAAGGAATGACATGACCCCTCCTCTCCTTGTGTTTGTCTTTTGCTTTTCTACTGTCTTTATCACGATTCATATAAGACAGATGGACTCCCATGGCCAGAAACATGCTGGGTAACTACATTTTCAGTGTCGTTCATTATTGATTGATTGGCCAGTATCTGGCTGGGAGCAGCTGGCCAAGACGGAATAGAACTGCAACCTAGCGGGCTGAGACACTAATAAACCAGGAGAACATAGGCTGTATGACGCATTTCCTCTGAGTTTTACTGGAGCAAATATCGTCTCTCTTAGTGTTAAGTCAACAAGACTTTTCAGATGGAACAAAGAAGCCGAACAGAGGTGAATGGAAATGGTGCAGGAATGCATGTACACCACTTCTTGTAATAAGCTAGATTTACAGGATGTGAAAAAGTGTACAAAATAAAGGAGTCTTTTACTAAAGGTTATCACAAGTTATTTGCCACAGGATCCATTTTATTCCTATAGGCCCCGCTGCAGATAGCATGCAGTAATCTTTAGTATAAGACATGCCTCCACTCCAAAGAGTATTAGCAGGAAATAAGTCTAGCAAAATCTGATAAAATTAATACTTTTAAACAAGCAATATCTCATACTGCATAAGAGATGGGCATAAAAGGACAAATTATAGTACCAGAATGGGGGGAGGGGGAGGAGACAGGGGTCATGGCCTCCCCCAAAATTGGCGATCCAGCTGTAATTTAAAATTTTTCTTTAAATCTCCCTCCCTTCCCACATCGGGACCCTATGGCACGATCTCTTCAGCTCCAGACTCCCCCCCCCCCGTGTCGCTCTTATTTTAAATGTTCCGGCAGCCATGGAGCAGTGTCCCGGAGATAAGCCTCTGCCGTCGGCCTGCTCCGGAAGTCTTAATTCAGCAGCTGCCCGCCTAGGCAGGAACAGGAATTTACGGCCCGTGGTCTGTATGCGATCTCACACACTGGACAGGAAAAGAGGCTCTGGCACTGGCATCAGCTAAAACGTCTTACTGCCATTGCGTATGCCCGGACTCCTGCCTTCGCGTATCTGCTGGGACTCATTACCTCCTTTTTCTAGCCTGCCGCTGCTGGTCCGGGGGTGCGAAGACAAGATAAAGGCAGGAGTCCCGGCAGATACACGAAGGCAGGAGTCCCAGCATATGTGATGGCAGTAGGAAGTTTCAAGTCAGCTGACTCTGGTGCCGGAGCCTCTGCTTCTGCCCAGTGTGCGAGATTGTGTACAGACCGCAGGCCACAAAATAGAGTTATTGCTGGGGAGGGGAGGAAGGAAGGAAGGGAAAGGGGGTACTGCTGGACAGGGGGGAAAGGGAGAAGGGGTACTGCTGGACAGGGGGGAGGTAAAAGGAAGGGAGAAGAGGTGCTCCTGGACCTGGCAGCAAGGGAAGAAAAGGAAAGGTGCTACACAATGAGGGAGAGGGTGAGATGGTGCATGAGGAGAGAGCATGTTAGGTTGGGGAGTGGGAAGGAGGGATGCCACTGTGGGACGAGGCAAGGACAGAGAGAGAAAGCGTGGAGGAGGAAGAAAGTGTTGGACTCATGGAGAGGGCAAGATAGGTGAGGAGGACAGAAAGAAGAGAAGGAGAAATGTTATACTGGGAAAGGGGGAGAGGGCAAAGAGTGAAAAGTTGGACTCATGGCGGGAGAGAGAGAGAGATGTTGTTTGGTTGAGGGAAGGAGGACCAGAGGAGAAGCATGCAGGAGAAAGAGAGAAAAAAAATGTTGGACTGGTGGAAAGGAGGGAGAAATGTTGGACTGGGAGGGGGACCAGAAAGGAGGAAGGAAGGGAGATGGACTGCAGGGGCAGAAAGGAGGAATGGAAAGAGAAATATTACACTGGGGGGGGGGAGGGAGGGAAGGAGAGAGATGTCAGACCATGGAAATAAGGAGGGACGGAGAGAGAGAGATAGGAAGGGAAGGTAAGACATGGAAAAGTAGATTTTGAGAAGAAAGCAAAAAAAAAAAAATTGAATGTTAAGTTAATGCCAAAGGCAGAAAGTGAAGATGGAGAGAAAAACAGTCAATGGACAAGAAAGCCCTGGAAACATAGTTAAAAGCACATAAAAATAAAGTCACCAGACAACAAAGGTAGGGAAAATGATTTTATTTTCAATATAGTGATTGAAATGTGTCAGTTCTGAGAAAGGAAAGATGTTAAACTTTAACTGTGAGGGCCGCAGAAAAAATAGTTAATGTCTTATTAAAGAAATGACAATTTTGCATAAGGTAAAACTCTTTATAGTTTATAAATATTTCCTGTAAGGAAAGTTTATAAACTATAAAGAGTTTTACCTCATGCAAAATTGTCATTTTTAAAAATAAGACATTAACTATTTTTTTTCTGCTGCCCTTCAAGTACCTACAAATCCAAAATGTGGTTTGAGTTTGAGACCACTGACCTACAGTGGCGTACCAAGGGGGGGCAGTCCGCCCTGGGTGCAAGCCATGAGGGTGGTGCTCCCGGCCTTGGAGTCATGGCCCGGGAACTTCTCTTCTCATGGCCCGACCCCAAGGCTTTCACACATCCCTTTACTTGATTGTGGCAGAGAGCAGCCTGCAGAAAGGATCGTGAGTACTTTAACGACCCTTGCAGGTTGCCATAGGCCTCCGGAGTTGTCATCCTCTGCCGCGATCCTGCCTCTGATGTCAGAGGAGGGGCGGGACTGCGGCAAAGGGACGACAGCTCCTGAGGCCTATGGCAAGCTGCAAGGATCGCTAAAGTACCTGCGATCCTTTCTGCAGGCTGCTCTCTGCCACAATCAAGTAAAGGGAGGCGCGGGAGGCCAGAGGGGAACACACAGGCCTTCCGGGGGGAGGGACGGGGGGGACAGTCCTTCGAGGGGGGAGGTACAGTCCTTCGGATGCAGGCCTTCAGGGCAGGTGCAGGCCTTCAGGGGGGACAGACTTTTGGGGAGGAGGTGCAGTCCTTCGGGGGGGGGGGATGCAGGCCGTCAGGGGTAGGGTGTAGGCCTTCAGGGGGGTGCAGGCCTTCAGGAGTGACAGACCTTTGGGGGAAGGTACAGTCCTTCAGGGGGGTGCAAGCCTCCATGGGTGGGGTGCAGGCCTTCAGGGCGAGTATAGGCCTTCAGGGGGGACAGACCTTCGGGGGGAAGATACAGTCCTTCATGGGTGCAGGCCTTCAGGGGTGGGGTGTAGGCCTTCAGGGTGGGTGCAGACCTTCAGAGGGGACAGACTTTTGGGGGGGAGGTGCAGTCCTTCAGGGGGGACAGGCCTTCAGGGGTGGGACAGGCCTCCAGGGGAGGGGGTCCTGGTGTAGAAGTACACGGAGGGAGGGAGGGAAGGGGGGGTTCAAAGATACGTGCATATGCCGGACTTTGGGGGGGAAGAAATAATGGGTCTAAAAACAGAGGAGTGGGAGAAAGATGGTGGATAATGGGATTTAGGGAGGGAAGGAATAGAAAGGGAGAGAAGTTGGACACAAGGGATGGTGTGGAGGGGGGATAGAAATACACAAGTAGCTGGCAAATACCAAAGAGAGATACAGGAGGATAGTTGGGAAGAGAAAGGGAGAGATGGTGGACCCTGGGGTGGTGGGGAAGGAGGGAGAGATGCTGGATAAAAAGGTAGTTGAGAAAAGGTGAATCTGTGGATGGAGATGAAAAAAAAGGAAAGATGCCAGACCTCCGGGGGAGGGAAGGGAAATGGAAGTGGAGGACAGAGATGGCAGATGGATGGTTAGTACGGAGAAAGAAGAAAGAAGGAGACCCTGGCAAGTAAGACAACCAGAGCCTGGGACCAACAAGATTTGAATATTGACCAGACAATAAAAGGTAGAAAAAATAATTTTATTTTTGTTTTGTGATTACAATATGTCAGATTTGAAAAGTGTATCCTGCCAGATCTGATGTTAGACCACAAACATAAGCTAGGATTTAACAGAGAGAGGAAAAGTCCTTTTTGTTTCTTTATTTTGTTTACACCACAGCACCAGTGTGGTTAGGAGAAGCCAAAGGGGGTGAAAAAGCTATAAAATAAACCCACCAGGATGTTTGAAAAAAACACCCAATTGGGCAGGAAAATCGAATCGAATCGAAAAACCAATTCAATAGGCTGAATCGAATTGAAATTTTTTTTTTCCTGAATTGGGCAGCATTAGTTTGCACAACTGTCTTAGAATTTAGGATCTGGGAATGGGGAGAGATGGCATCCTCAGTAATTTATAATGCAAGTGAAACAAGGATTTGGTCAGACTTTTGAAGGGTCTGCAGAAGGAAAATATTGTATAGGCCGGGGACATGAGACAGCAGGAAATGGGAACTTTTCTTCCTTCTATTTTTGTGAATGACAAGGCTGAGGATGTCAGAGAGTTCAGTTAAAATATGTGCTTTATAAGAAAATATAATAATGTGTTTTATAAAGTTTATAAGCATTGCTGGCCTACCCGGTGAGGTGTTCCTAACTGGTGGTGGTGGTGGCAGCGTGTCAATGTGTTGAGAGGAAAAGGTGGTCTGGGAAATTCTGCTGAGCAAACTCCGGGCCCATTTCCACCCCTCAGTTAGTTCACTCCACTCAACTGGTTCACACACTGAGTGGGTCTTTGGGTATTGTGCCTGGGTAGTTGTTTTGGGATCTCTTCCAGTGGTTTGTCAGTATCTCCTTGTGGTCCAAGGAATGAAACTTTGTTAACCTTAGCATTGACCTTCAGAATATGTTTGTAACAGTGCTGCTTGTGTGGCATAAGGCTATGTAGTGATTGAAAGAAAAAACCAGATCTTTGCACATTTTTGTACTATATGGTGGGTATATGAGGAGATTCACATTTCCTGCACAGCTAAGTCCGTGTGAAGTTACCTTGTTCTGTATTTGACATCTAGCAAGGTTTCTGTTTGGAAGGAAAGATCTAAGCTTAAAAATGAAGTGGCCAGAAGTTATGGTAAAAGCAGATAACGTAGCTGGTTTTAAGAAAGGTTTGGACAAATCCACCTCAACCAGACATAGAAGAACCCACACACCGTCCTACCAAAAACGTCAAAAGATAAAAACTGTACGACAACCTCCTAGCCACTCGAGCTGCAACACTCAACCCCCAACTCTACAACCTATTGACTTCGAGCACAGACTACAAACCCTTCTATTCAAAAAACATATAAAACCGAACTAACTCAATCAGAAATGTCCCAAGCATCACCTGCAACTACTCTATATGCACTTCTAATGCCATGACAATTCAGACATAATTTATGTTATGTTTGGAATAAGGGTTACATATATGAGGTTCAATAAAAGAAAATTTTCACTGCCTGTTTCTATTCTGACCATTTATTCTGTTTCATGGTTATTACAAAAAATATTTTTTTACATGGGCGGTGTCAAAAAATGATGGGCCCCGGGTGCCACATACCTTAGGTAGGCCACTGCTGGCCTATACAGAGGCATCAACACCTCATTTTTTTCTGATGGTTACGCCTCTCTCTATAGCATCCTTCTAGCTAAAGTCACTGCCTTGCACACTGTTTCCTCACTTTCAGATCACTATTATCCCAAGATCCCTCTCCCCATTCATGCATATCACTCTCACCTTCCAGCCCCTATGGCTCCCTTTGATTTCTACTTCTCAAATGCATCACTCTGCACTTCTTTGCACTGAATTTTAGTTGCCATTAGACCATTCTTCTAACTTCTGCAGATCCTTTGTTATGTTTTCCATTCACTCTGGGATGTCCACTCTTTTCCTAGTTTGATTCCCAAGTTCTAACTCCACTCCCCATGTCAGCCAGGGTTGGAGATATTGCAAAGGTAGCATTTGCTGCTACAGAAGGTAGGAGATTTAGGGCTAGATTCACGAATCTGCCCAATTGGGCCTGATCCGGGCAGGTCCGATGAATTCTGCAAACTTCAATATGCAGATGGGGGCGATCGGAGGAAGTCCCCCATCTGCCTGCCCAGATTGCTCTATAGCGATCCCAGCACATGCACGCATGCGCTGGACCTCCGAACCAGGTGGTGTTTTTTTTTCTTTTTCCTTTTTTAACTACATTTTGGAGCCCGTGATTTTAACCCGCTTAAGCCCATGGGTTAAAACCACAGGCTTACACTGTGGGGAAGGGTGGGAGAGTCAGGGCAAGCAGACAGGCGGGTTCGGGGCAGGCAAGCGTATTTGGGGCAGGCAGGCAGGCACGTTCGAGGCAGGAAGGCAGGCGTGTTTGGGGCAGGCAGGCGCGTTCTGGGCTGCAGGAGATCGGGGCTGACAGGGAAGAGAGCAGGGCGGCAGAAAGCAGGTCAGTCGGAAAGGGCTTGAGTGACTGGTCCTCAGCAGTCGCATGGGAGTGATTGGCCAGCCCGGTCGGTGTTGCAGGGTTTTGGTTTGTGAATCAGGTCCCTGCCTACTTTGTATGCCATTGCCCTCATTTGCATGCACGGATAGGAAGATGGTCGGCAGAGAGGTAAGTGAATCAGGCCGGAAGGAAATTTGGTCGCTAAGGGGTCGCAAACTGATCGGTACACGATCGGTTTGCTTAGTGAATCTAGCCCTTAGTGGCCATTTTATTAAGGTGTGCTAACTGATTTAGCGCATGCTAAAGATTAGCATGTGCTAAATGCTAAGGCATCCATTATATTCTATGGGCGCCTTAGCATTTAGCGTGTGCTAAATCGATTAGCGCATCATAATAAAAGGACCCCTTAGTGGCTATTTTGTGGCGTAACAGTTATAGAGCTGATTAGAGGCTCATATTTGTCAGGTCCAAAAGGAAGCCAGGCTATATACTCGCCCATCTGGGAAGGAGTTGGAATTTAAAATCCCCAGATAGCACAAACAAAGGCTCGTGATGCCAGATCCTAACTTTCTTCTGACTGTGTTGGAAAATATATAATCAATAGAGAACTGCTGGGAGAAAAAAAAAATGCAATTCTAAGGGGTTTTGTAATTTCTTTATCTTTCCTGTAGATATTTAATTATTTTTTTTAAGTTGATGAATATGAGGTACTCTAATTGTGTTGTTAAATGATAAGTACCATTAACACATGTTGCAAGTACACAAACAGAGGAAAGAAAAAATTCTGAATTTCATTCCACATTCTCTACCTTCAAAAGAAATTCTTAACAATAATATACTTCAGATGAAGTCTTTTTTTTTCTCTCTCTTACATTCTGAAGGCTAATTGTGATCTCTCTTTGGTCTAAGGCCGCATTCAGCAAGGAATGTCTGTTATAGAAGAACAAAGAACTGAAAATGAGTTATGATAATAACCTTGATATTCCCTATTCTTGATTTAGAACTTGCTTTGATTCTGGAGTACATCTACACACGGCAAACGGGAGGCGGAGGGTGGATCAAGGCACAAAGAAAAGATTCCATTTTAAGCCTAAGTTGATATCTGAAAAATTAAGGGCTCCTTTTACTAAACGGCGGTAGAGGTTTCTACTGCAGGCCGGTGAGCAAAGCCCAGCGTAAATTGGAAACAATAATGATTGATAAAAGAGGCAAAGGGACATGTTTTATGTCTCAATTCCAGTTGCTAGAGACACCACAAAATGGGCTGAACAAATGGCCACTAAACACGCCCAAAAAATTGAGATCATGTAACATTAGCCAAATAAATTAAGCATCGACTGCAAATTATCTTCATATTTACAGAAGTTCAAATCCATAAATGAGTCCAAGAGAAAAAAAACATTTTGCATGCTATGGGTGCCTGTTTCATTTAATTGAGAAAGTACCTGTTGCAGGAGTTCATTCTAGAAATCATCAGTTATGTGACGTTGGACTAGAGAGTTGCGCGTCCCCGGAAGAATCAAACCTGTCCCTACCCATCCCCGTTGGAATCAAATCCGTCCCCACCCGTCCCTATAAACTTCAGATGTAGTTATTTCATTTAATTATACTATTGAATTAAAGGCTCTGGGAGAGACCCATTTACATATAAGCAAAGACACTTTATTAATTTGGAAATGTTAATTGGGAAGAATATATACTTTGTAAACGGGTTTCTACCAGAGCCTCTAATGTAAATATAAAATATAAATACTCAGCTGAAGAGGACCCTTAAGCCGTCAGCTGAGGACTTCCTCTGCAGTTGGCTGGGGGTCCCTTTTGCCAAAGATTGGCAGGCAGCAGTAGCGTCCGAGTCACAATGCTGGCACCTCAGTGGCTCATGGATGCTGCCAGCGACTGCTGCGCTTGGTGGAGGGGAGTTCTGGCCGTCTCTAGAGGAGGTCCTCTGCTGGCGGAGCTTGGGGATCCCCAGCCACAGCAAGGGCCAGCAATTACTTCAACACTGTAGAAATAAAACCAGAAATGCATTTCCTTTTCTTTTGAACACAATACAAAGACATCTGCTATATACATTTCCCAAAGCTAATATATTTTAGTCAATAAATTCAATTTTTTACCTTTGTTGTCTGGAAACTTATTTTTCCATCAAGTTGGTCACAGTTTTTTTTCCACACTATCCCATGTTCTGTAAATTCTTCTGTTACTGTCCATTGGTTCCTCCTACCATGGTCCAGCATTTATCCCTGTCTCATCTTTCGCCCCTGCCCACCAGCCCCATGCCTGACATTTCTCCTTCTGTTCTATCACTCCTCTCCAGCACCATGCTACATCTCTCCCTCCATTCCCTTCACCACTATGTCCAACATTCCTCCCTCTTGCATCCCTTTCAATCTGTCCCACTGTTTCCTTTCCACCACATTTCTCCCTCTCATCTTTCTCTTCCCTTTCATCTGTGCCTCATTCCCTCCATATGACCAAAAATTCTCCTCTTTCTTCCATTCCTTGTGTACATAACTATCTCTTTCCCTCTCACTGACACACCCACGCCCAATTCTCCCTTTCTATTCCCTCCCCCACCTCAGCATCTCTTTCCCTCCCTTCTTTCTCCCAAGTTCATGCCTTCTGTGTCCAAAAACGCACTCCCTCTTCAACCCCTCCCTTCTGTGTCCCGTGCTGGCCTCCCACATTCAAGTCCAGATAACAGCAGGGGTTGAAGGCAGCTCGAACTGAGAGGCTCGTCTTCTTTTTCTGCCTTCAGCATGCCATACGTAGCTGACCCGGAAGTCTTCCCCCGTCGTCTGAGGGAAGGCTTCGTGTCAGTCACGTGCAGCAAAACTTGGGATCACCAGAGATGAAACTTCAAAAACTTTTTCTGGGTCAGACCATATTCTAAAACTGTGCAATCAATGCACAGCACAGCTATCAGTAACTTATTTCTTTGGTTCTTGATGTATAGAAATTCTACCCAACCCCATATGGAGCAGCATTGAGTGGGCGGAGATTCATACTGAAGGAGAGAGCAGAGAGGAGCGCTCCTTCTCTGTACTAGCACTTTGCTTTCTCCTCGAGCATAAAACTCCGCCCACTCAATGCAGTTTCTAAGTTAGACGGCCCTGGACAATTAGCCGGGTTCGCTGTGTTGTAGCTAGGCCCCTATGTCCAAGCCTTGTGAAATCAGAAAATATTCATTTGAAGGCTCTCTCAATGTATATGCCCTCTTTTCTAGTAGTAACAGCAGCCGACTCTGTGAAGGAAGTGACATTAAAAACCTGCACGGCAGAGGGCTTTTCATGAGGTTTCTTTCACAGAGAACCTCCCATTGCATCACATGCTACTCCGATCAATGCATTCTATGTGTGTGTGTGTGTGTGGGGGGGGGGTGTTCAGGGTTCTACTCCCAGTCCCTACCTTTTTTACCTGCTGCCGGAACTTTCAAACTGCTACGTTAAAAGACAAAAGCTTTGCAGGTTGGCAAGTCGCAGAGCTTAACAGTGTCCACATTCGGCCCTGCACGTGACTGACGCGAAGCCTTTCCTCTAATGTCAGAGGAAGACTTCCGGGTCAGTTACGTGTGGCGTGCTGCAGGAAGGAAAAAAAGAAGTTGAGCCTCTTGGCTCGAGCTGCCTCCAACCCCGCGGGATTTCCGAGACCACGAGGGGTGTCCCCACGGGATCCCCGTGACCCAACAGGGTGTCCCCACAGGATCCCCGCGACCCAAAGGGGGAACCCGCAGGATCCCTGCGGGTCCCGCGGGATTCCCGTCGTCCCCATTTCCATGCAGCTCTCTACGTTGGACTTTTGCTACAAGTGAACTTATTTAGGGTTCTGAACTCATCAGCTATTTCCTTATGACTTCTTTGAAATTCAGCCCCTAGTTCCTCAATACACTTAATTTAATTTTGCACTTATGTGTGTAATAATTGCAATCATGTTTTCAGTAGGTTGATGGTGTGATCGGACCAATAATGGTCTAAAAATAGACCCTGCATTGCTAAAATGGGAATCTATTGTTTCAGTTGATTTTTCTCTGCCAATGTGAACAAATGTTTTGTTGGCAGTGACTGATTTTATTTCCTTAGATGGAGACTGTGCTCCTCTAACTACTGATATATTGGTTGTCTAAGTTGAATGGGGGGGGGGGGGGGTAAAAAATTAAGCAGTTAACTTGGATGCTTCTGCTTCAGGGCAGTGATCATGTGGCCAGCTATTTTGAGTTCTGATTGTGTACTAATGGGATGAGGTAGTTTATTAATTTCTTTATGAACTATCCAGGAAAAATATTTTGTTTGGATGTTTATAGTAAAATAAAGGAAAACCTGGCTTCCAGTTTCTGTCTCGATCCTGGATGATTATTTCAGAAGAGGTGGAGAGGCTTGGAGGAAATATGAGGACATATTTCTATACTGAGAGGAAGTTAGATTCCTGAATTGATTTTTAGCACAAGGGGTGACAATCAATACTGTGACAAAATGCCAGGGATAAGCACAAAGGTGGCTGGGGAGCTTGCCCCATGAATCAACAGGGGACCAGGGGCAAAAAAAGCATATCTGTGGACTTTGTACCTGTGTTCTTGCAGGTGTAAAATCTACAGTATATGGGAAAGTATTTTCTGTTGCCGCGCTTCCTTTTTCTGAGGTAGTTGAAAGTATACGTATGCAGAGGAGCTATTATCTAAATGCATAGGGAGCAGAGTGGGAACGGGGAATTATCAAATGAACAAGCTGGATTATTAATGCAGCTAGATGTCACTGCAAATTGTCCTTTCTCAGACATTTGCAAGAATGTGGTTTCTTTTTTTTTTTTAATCTTAAAATCAAGTACAGTAAATGATGTTTAACAATTGAACATTTAAAAACACTTGAATTCTTACTTTGATCGTATCATCCTAAAATATTGTACCCCCTCATTATATATCAAATTTTCCCTCCCCCCACCCTCACTCCTGTGTCATATATTATAATCAGGGAAGAATATTTTTAATCTTTGCAATAATCTATCAATGGCCTCCACACATCCTGAAATTTGCTATAATTTCCTTTTTGGACAGCTAATGTCCTTTCCATTTTAAATATGTGGCACACAGAGTTCCACCAGAAACAGTAATTGAGTCTATTCCAGTTTTTCCAGTTGTACGTGATCTGTTGAATGGCAACCCCAGTTAAAATAAGCAATAATTTATTATAATTAGAGGAAATTTGTTTCTTTGCCCTCATTTCCATGCCAAATAATACTATGTCATATGATAATGCCACATGATTTTCTAAAAGGCAATTAATTTGGTTCCAAATTGATTTTCAAAATTCTAGTATATATGGACAATAGAATAACAAGTGATCTAAAGTCCTTGCTTCAAGATGGCAATGTGGTTTCTTAAAGAAATTGTGGCTTGAGGTGTTGATTTACATGACTTCTCACGACGTGACCACCCGATATAAGTTCTCAAGATGACCGCGGCATGTCATGTTGAACACGTTGACACGCCGCGGCCATCTTGAGAACTTATATTGGGTGGTCACGTCGTGAGAAGTCAGTTTAATTAAGGTAAGAGTTTGAGCTTTTATAACTAGTGGGTTTTAATCAGTATATGTTTTTCAATATTTTGCTTAATTTTCCCGACACTAAAGTTACCGTATTTTCACGCAAATAACACGCACCCGTATAAAACGCGCACACGTGTATAGCGCGCAGAAATCACGATGATAAGCACAAAAACTTTGGTATAACGCGCTCACGATTATACCGCGCATGCTGCCCGACTCTCCGTTCACCCCCCTGACTTCCGTGCACTGCCCCGCCTCTCCGTGCGCTGTCCCGACTCTCCGTTCACCCCCCCCTGACTTCCGTGCACTGCCCCGACTTTCCGTGCGCTGTCCCGACTCTCCGTTCACCCCCCCCTGACTTCCGTGCACTGCCCCGCCTCTCCGTGCGCTGTCCCGACTCTCCGTTCACCCCCCCCTGACTTCCGTGCACTGTCCCCCCTTGAAGGTCTGTCCCCATCCTGAAAGCCTGATGCCCCCCCCCCGACGTCCGATACATCCCTCCCCCCGAAGGACCGCCGACTCCCCAACAATATCGGGCCAGGAGGGAGCCCAAATCCTCCTGGCCACGGCGACCCCCTAACCCCACCCCGCACTACATTACGGGCAGGAGGGATCCCAGGCCCTCCTGCCCTCGACGCAAACCCCCCTCCCCCCAACGACCGCCCCCCCCAAGAACCTCCGACCGCCCCCCCAGCCGACCCGCGACCCCCCCTGGCGACCCCCACGACCCCCCCACCCCCCTTCCCCGTACCTTTGGTAGTTGGGCCAGAAGGGAGCCCAAACCCTCCTGGCCACGGCGACCCCCTAACCCCACCCCGCACTACATTACGGGCAGGAGGGATCCCAGGCCCTCCTGCCCTCGACGCAAACCCCCCTCCCCCCCAACGACCGCCCCCCCCAAGAACCTCCGACCGCTCCCCCAGCCGACCCGCGACCCCCCTGGCGACCCCCACGACCCCCCCACCCCCCTTCCCCGTACCTTTGGTAGTTGGCCGGACAGACGGGAGCCAAACCCGCCTGTCCGGCAGGCAGCCAACGAAGGAATGAGGCCGGATTGGCCCATCCGTCCTAAAGCTCCGCCTACTGGTGGGGCCTAAGGCGCGTGGGCCAATCAGAATAGGCCCTGGAGCCTTAGGTCCCACCTGGGGGCGCGGCCTGAGGCACATGGTCGGGTTGGGCCCATGTGCCTCAGGCCGCGCCCCCAGGTGGGACCTAAGGCTCCAGGGCCTATTCTGATTGGCCCACGCGCCTTAGGCCCCACCAGTAGGCGGAGCTTTAGGACGGATGGGCCAATCCGGCCTCATTCCTTCGTTGGCTGCCTGCCGGACAGGCGGGTTTGGCTCCCGTCTGTCCGGCCAACTTCCAAAGGTACGGGGAAGGGGGGTGGGGGGGTCGTGGGGGTCGGCCAGGGGGGTCGCGGGTCGGCTGGGGGGGCGGTCGGAGGTTCTTGGGGGGGGGACAGTCGTTGGGGGGGAGGGGGGTTTGCGTCGAGGGCAGGAGGGCCTGGGATCCCTCCTGCCCGTAATGTAGTGCGGGGTGGGGTTAGGGGGTCGCCGTGGCCAGGAGGGTTTGGGCTCCCTTCTGGCCCGATATTGTCGGGAAGTCGGCGGTCCTTCGGGGTGGGGGTGCGAGTGGTCCTGCCGGGGGGGGGGGGATGTATCGGACGTCGGGGAGTCGGCCGGGCAAGAGGGCTTGGGCTCCCTCTTGCTCCGATCGTGGATGCGGGTGCGGGTGGGAGCGCGTGCGAGTGGTCGTTCGGGGTGGGGGTGCGAGTGGTCCTGCTGGGGGGGTGAATCGGGCGTCGGGCGGGGTGGGAACTATGTTTGAAAACTTTCGTATACCGCGCTCACGCATATAACGCGCGAGGGGTATGCGCGGTAGGTAAAAACGCGTATAATGCGCGCGTTATATGCGTGAAAATACGGTAGTCTTTTGTCGTAGGGATTGTAGCCCTGAGGAAACCCCCTCTAAGGGTGAAACATGTTGGCGTACTCATCCCTTGTCAACCACTACCACCCCAGTTAAGCTAAGTATTGATTCAAATACTATTTAAAGATTATTTATCACATTTAATTCAAGTTGTAAACTTTTCAAAAAAAATTTTCTAAGACTTAACTAGTTTCACACCAGTATCGACCCGGTGACGATTGGGTGCATAAAGCCAAGGGTCATGATCTTTTATTGAACTCTTGGTTGAATCTCTGAGGGTCGTGAGATAAAGCAAGATATAAATTGATAACCAATAGAAGGCATTCAAGGGAGGTCTATAGTACCACCCCCACTTATGGTTCATTTTTCTTTGAGTCACGCCAAAAAGACCACATGTAGAGTGCACTTGTTTTCATATCCTTCCATATAAAATCCTGTCATTATAAGAAGTTCCTTGAGAGAACCCTCATTTCAAGCTGCTAATTTGAATGTATGGCTTGGAAAAATTATGTCAGAGGTCTCTTCCTATCTTGATTTTAGAAAATTGTTAAAGACTCAACTCTTTGATAGGCTGGTATCTTAATGCATTCTGCTTTATTTTTTCAATCAAGTTCCTTATATTCAACTTGATGTATTTTATCTGTTCTATGTATTACTTCTTTCCCTGCTATGCCGGTATTTTCTGCATTATATTGTAAATGCTTTCTGTCTTTATCTGTTCTTAAGTCCATTATTCTAATTTGTATTTTATCTGTATCCCATGTATTAGCTCACCTTGTTGAGAACTGCCTAGAACTTTTTCGGTATGGCGGTATATAAGAATAAAATTATTATTATTATTCCATACAAATGTACATGTATCACTTATTCAGACTTTTATTTGTATTTTTATTGTGAAGAGCGATTAAAATCATCTTTCAGAACATCCACATCCACAGTCTGTTGTTTTTATCCTATGGGTTATGGCCATACATCCTTTCAAAAAGTGTTTGATGCTCTTAGCAGACTTATGATGTATTGTTCACACATAGTTCCTCATATTCTTAATAATGCTAATATGCGAATGGTATTCTCATACCATACTATAATCCTTGATGTTGATAAACATCATAGCCTTAATGTGTTTGGATGAAAGGAAAAATAATGGCTTTCTCATTACAGACAAGACTTTCATGTTTCACAAACATCCATATCAGTTATTTGAACTTTGGGGAGGAAATTGAAAATGCAACAGTACTGTTGTATTAAAACCAGCAACAATTGAAATTGCATAATATTTATACTGTTTCATAAAATCTAATTATGACATGGGTGCATTCTAAAAATGTTTCAAAAGAAATGCATATCGTCAGATTTATTTTAACTTTTACATTCATCAAAAAATATCCACCACCCTGAGTAATTAGCAAATATTCTCTCCCATTCTATCTTTCTATCCTTCCCCCTCCTTAATACCTTCTTCCTACCATCTACCTTCATTGAATTGGGATTCTTTTTATCACCTAATGAACATATTAATCATCCATTACTTTTCCATGACCTATAGAAATCACTTCCTCTTCTAATATGATGACTGTCAGTGATAAAATAGCTGTTACTCTTCTAAGAGCATTTGTGGAATTATATGGTGAGCCAAGACTATATCTGAAGTCTATGTAGAGAAAGTTAAAAATGATCATAAAACCATACTGTGGTTACAAAGATTTTGTTTTTTTAAATGGCTGAAGACTTTTATCATATTGCAGAATAAGAAGTGAATGGCTATTAAGAACAAAAGTGGTTTGTTTCCAGGGTGAAATTCTACAATCTATCATTCATATTGGAAACATTTTGTTATAATTGTGTTCAAAAACTATACAGACTACTACCAACCAAACTATGAACACTACCCCTAAGATAGCAGTATGGGACACAATTGTTTGTCTGATATGATATCAAAATAAATATTCATAAGAAATTCATGAAACAGAGGGCTATTATTGTGTTTGCATGGGTTTAGTGGATCTAGTAAAAAGAAAAAAATTGCATATGACGGAGGTAGTGTATGAAAATCAATCTCATGCATATTCATTGTGGATATCTCATGCATATTCTCATGCATATTCATTGTGGATATCCTGAAAACCTGACTGGCAAAGGGGTACAGGATTGCCTTGGTAAACACTGCTGCAGAGGAAAATAGGTGCTTATTTCTTTTTATTGAATAGGCTCCAAATAGGTACTTAAAAATAAATCCCCCTTTATAGAATTACCCTCCACATGCCTTTAACATTCTGCTCTGTATCTGTACCAGCACAAATGCATTTTGCCAACAATGACATAAAAATACGCCAAAAGTCAATGAAACTTGTCTTTTGAAATACAGTATAATAATATTGAAAAAAAATCATCTAAAAATATAAGACCATCATTTGCCTTCATCCTCACAAAACCATCATTATTTAGTAGCCTTATTTAATTCAAATGTATTTCCATGCAATGTTACTGGGAAAAACTCTGACTCTGGTCCAATTGATCCCAAATCATCGCTACATTGTCAAATGACAATGGCCCGCCCTATTTCTCTGTTAACCCCGGTGGTGCTCTGAATCTTGCAATGCTGTAAGTGTGCTTAAAATTATTCAGAAGCAGACAGTAACACATGCTGTTTATTATTACAACCCAACATTGAAATAACTGGAATGAAATGTCATGAAAGTAATCAATTAGACTGACTGGCGACCCACCATCATCGCTGGTCATTGCTTCACATTTGTTTACTTGTATTATGTTTCAAGCTCGGAGGGGCTGCTGTTGCTTTCATTACTCAGTCCATTTTCTCACTGCAATAGGAGAGGATGCAATGCAGCAGCGGGAGCAAAAGTATATTAATTCTAAAATCTGGCCTATGTTTCTGGCAGCAAAAAGGAGATTTCTCCAGAAGTAGCACAGTTTCCAGGATAAAACCTCAAAAAAATCTTGTTTGTTTCTGCTTCGCTTGACCCATCCCTTCACATTCTTTCAAATCCTTATGGAGAGTAAATGCCCTATTTATTCTCGATGAGGGAATTGGAGACGTGTTCCAATGGTATTCAGGTACATTATATTGTACCCTCTCAAAAGAAAATATAATGCTTTATAGAAAGAACACTCTGAGAAATCAGATGGCAGGGGAATACACTGAAAATGTTTCATGTGCTTTGGGGTTTTTGGGGGGTTTGTTTCAGATTTTTTAAAATTTATGTATTGTTTAATTTGTTTCCTTGAAGATGAAGCTACTAAGTAGTAGATTTAAAACAAACCAGAGAAAATATTTATTTACACAACGTGTAATTAAACTCTGGAATTCATTGCCAGAGAATGTGGTGAAATCAGTTAGCTTAGCGGGGTTTAAAAAATGTTTGGATAATTTCCTAAAAGATAAGTCCATAGGCCATTATTGAGATGGCTTGGGGAAATCCACTGCTTGTTCCTAGGATGATCTAGGATCCCTGTTTTTCTACTTGGGATGTAGCCAGGTGCTTGGGACCTGAGTTGGCCACTGTTGGAAACAGGATACTGGGTTTGATGTCTGTCTCAGTATGGCAATTCTTATGTTTTTAAAACAAAGCACAATAAAGTGAAAACTGTGTTGTATTGGGCCCCTGCTCACCTCCTCCTTTCCCACTGACTAATGCAAAATAAATTTTTTTAAAAAAAATCCATTCTATACTTCTGGAGCCCCCTGATTTGTCCTGAATTCCCCTGCTGAACCTCAACCCATGGCTTGAGTTCAAATGGGGCAGGAGTGATTCCCTTGCCCTTCTTCCTCATCAGTCTCACAGTTCAAAGTGATCCCAGGTAACCTAGGGCCAGTGACACTTTGAACTGTGGCACTGGCTGGACAGGAGCAATTGGGAATCAAACCCATCACTTTGTCTGGGTTTTGAAAAACTTCCCCCAAAATTGTGTCGGGCAAAAGGATGCCCTCCTGCCCGACCAGAGCAAGCAATGGGGGCGGGGCTACGGGGGGGATTAGGGGCAGGACTGGGGCATAATGGGGCGGGGATGGGCGGGCCTGGGATTTTATGAATATAAAATCTGGCAACCCTACCAGTTAAGTCAATATTCAGTGCTGGCTTTTAAAGTTAATAGCAGCCAAAGATAGGCCTGCTATTTACATGGCTAGATTTCACCAGTAAACTTAGCTGGCCAGAATTTAAATATTCATAGCTAGCCAGCTAAGTTGTGCGGCATAGATGACTAGTGGCTAGCCCCTAAAAGCTAACCATGAATATTCAACAGAGATAACTGTCAAACGCTGTGTCAGGGACCACTTCTGGCCAATTACATAGTGCTGAATATTGGGGAGGGGGTGAGTTTTCTGTTCTAAAGTATTGCATGTCCCCATTATAAGGATCAAATGCAGTGGCATAGCGAGGGTAGGAGATGCCTGGGGTAGTGCTGCCCGCACACCCTCCTCTCTGCCCCTGCCCCCACACCACACTTGCGCCCTCCCTTCCCACCCCTGTACCCCTTTAAATCTTCACCAGCATAAGCAGCTACTCCAGCCTGCTGCAAACTGGATTTGGCTTTCCCTTTGATGTCACTTTCTGGCCTCAGTAGTGATTTTAGAGGGAGCCAGACCGGCGCGAACAGAAGGCCAGAGTAGTTGCTTGCACTAGCAAAGATTCAAAGAGGTAGGTGGGGGTGGGGAAGGAAGGGCATGAGAACGGTGTGGAGGGGCAGAGAGGTGCCAGTGCCTCCACTAAGACAGCGCCTGGGGTGGCCCCCCTCCCCTCCCTGCGCTCCCCTTACTATGCCACTGATCAAATGTACCCCTGATGCAGGCAGTCTGTTGCTGAAAAATGTTGGGTTTTTCCTGGAACACCTGTATACAGGGCACAAAAAGCACATCGCAACATAGTAGATGACGGCAGATAAAGACCCGAATGGTCCATCCAGTCTGCCCAACCTGATTCAATTTAAATTTTTTAAATTTTGCTTTTTTTACTATGAGGGTTTTTACTATGAGTCCTGAAAATTTCTTGTCCCAACCAAGAAAGGAATGACATGGGACAATGAAACTTACATATTATTCCACATATTCATCCCTAAGTTCAACACACTTGGCACATTGTGTCTGAAGTTTCTATAACCTTTCCAAAAATACTCTGATGTCTGGTCACTGAAACACTGTTCCACTGCTGCAATCACCTCTGAATCACTTGAAAACTGTCGCCCTTTCAAACTTTTTTTTTTTTTTTTTTAACTTTATTAATTTTCAAAACTAATACAAAGTGCCATGAATTATACAAACATTAATAATCAACGTGGACACCTGGAATGCGCTTCCAGAGGGTGTGATAGGACAGAGTACGGTATTGGGGTTCAAGAAGAGATTAGATAACTTCCTGAAGGAATAGGGGATAGAGGGGTATAGATAGAGGATCACTATACCGGGACTGGATCTGATAGGCCGCCGCGTGAGCAGACTGCTGGGCACGATGGACCTATGGTCTGATCTGGCAGAGGCACTGCTTATGTTCTTTAATTCCATCAATAACAATACACGGACAGGCGGGATAGTAAGAGCGGAGTGCCATGCCTCCCCATGAGTGGAATCCAGAAGCAACAGCTTGGACTTGGCACAATTAACCCGCAGGCCCGAGAAATTACCGAAAGTTCGGACCACCCCGAGCGCTCGCTCCAAGTCATCGAGGGGATTATCAAGATAGAGTAGGATGGCTCAGAGCTTGGCCGCCTCCATTTTCTTTTTTTTTTTTTCTGAGTTTGCCAGATCGTTTTATAGTTAGAGATTGTATTCTCTGTATTTGGCCCTGGTGTATTTGTACTGCTGGATATCTGTGTCATCTGTGTTGCAATTGCTTCTAATAAAAATTATTTAAAAAAAAAAAAAAAAATAACAATACAGAAGAAAAATATCCCTCCCCTCCCTTCCATCAAGTTCATCAAGAAACAAACCAAAAAGGTATTTCCCCCCCCCCCCCCCTCTTTTTAAGGTTTGGAAACAGAAAATAGATAGAGCAAGATCTGGTGAGTAGAGTGGATGGTCTATCAGGGATCTCAGTCCCTCCTTGAGGGACCGCAATCCAATCGGGTTTTCAGGATTTCCCCATTGAATATGCATTGAAAGCAGTGCATGCACATAGATCTCATGCATATTCATTGAGGAAATCCTGAAAACCCGACTGGATTGCGTCCCTCAAGGAGGGACTTTGAGACCTTATGCCCTGAAATCCCAACTGCATCAAAACATCCATCATTTTGCCACCCTTGTGAACGGACGCATTGTCTTACAAAAAGAGAACTCCTTCCTGCAGCTTTTCTCTCCTTTTTTTCTTTCAAAGCCTCCTTTAAATCGGCACAGCAAGTTACAGTAGTATTCTGCATTAACTGTTTGGCCCCTTGGAAGATAGTCAGTCATTACTACACCTTCCTGATCCCGGAATTCTGTGGCCATAACCTTTCCTGTTGACTTTTGGGACTGTTGTTTTGTCTCAGGATCATAGTGGTGTAACTATGTATTAGCAACAGTAAGTAGTCATTCCAAAAAACTGGCACCAGCTCACTGAAAATGCTGCAAAATCAACTTGGAATTGTCTACTCTACGTTGTTTCTCATCAGCATTCAAACATTTGGGCACCCACTTACTGGAAAGCCCTTTAAAGCAGGCCTGCACAACTCCGGTCCTCGAGGGCCGAATCCAGTCGGGTTTTCATGATTTCTCCAGTGAATTTGCATGAAATCTATTTGCCTGCATTGCTTCCATTGTATGGAAAGTAGGCAGGACCTGGCAGCCAGGAAGGCCCGAAGCAAGGAAGAGGAGCAAGACAAGTTTTAACTTCCCTCCGTCGCTGACCTGTCTCCCTTAGCTTCCCTCGGTCGCTGACCTTAGCCCTAGCGAACTCATGCTCCGGGGCTCGAACGTGTGAGTGCCGACTTCTCTTCTCCTCCCCCAACCCCCTGGAACGCAACTTCCGGTTTCAGAGGGAAGAGAAGGGAAGCTGGCATGCACACCTTAAAGCTCCGAAGCATGAGTTTGCTACGTGCTAAGGTGGGAAGTCGCCAAGCCGGTGAGAAGCGGGGGTTGTTTTTTTTAAAAAATGTTGAGCAGTGGCAGGATTTGCGATAGGTGGCAGCCGGGCAATCATCTAAATTAGCTGGGTGCAGCACCCGGCTTAAAGGCCCTAGGGCAGTGGTAGGCAAACTCATTAGTGAAAAGAGCCAAAATCAGCAGTACAACGATTAAGATTTTTTTTTGAGAGCCATACCCCATGCCCGCTTGCGCTACGACGGCTACGTCAACCCGACTGACACCCCGCATGTCCGTACGTAGTCGAAATCGATTCGTGGCAGAGCCTAGAGAATGACAGGGGGGGGGGGAAATTTGTCTCCGTCCCCTCCCATTCAGCTTGGTCCCCATCCCCGCAAACCACCTGATTCCATCCACACAAGCCTTGAATTGTTTTATATTGAACTTGTTATTTTAAAGTATAAAAAGAAACAATATTCTGTACAAATGTCAATTTATAAATCAGCGTCTTCTCCCCACTCTCTCTTCCCCATTTCCCTTCAGCGTCCTCAGCCCACTCTCTCTCCACTTTCCTTCAGCGCACGCACATAAAAACAAGCAAGTAATTTTATATCATTTTCATTCTATTCATTCATAGAAATTAAAGTCTAAATAATGCCAATCACATAACAAAACATGATTTTACAAAAATAATTCCCTGCACAGTCAAGCCTGCAAAAGGATTACTAGATGTCTTTCAGCAGTTTCCCTTCCTCCCTCAAAATGATCTACCAACAATAAAATTTTAAAAACACAAAGCACCCTGTACACAGAGAAAATGTTAATTATCATTTATATTCATCGGGTTTTCAAAGAGGTCAAGGCAGATAACTTTATGCAATGTCACCTCAGTAACAACTATACAAAAATAGACAAATATACCCCCTCCCTTTTTACTAAACCGCGATAGCGTTTTTTAGCGCAGGGAGCTGCGCTGAATGCCCCACGCTGCTCTCGACGCTCATAGGCTCCCTGCGCTAAAAACCGCTATTGCGGTTTAGTAAAAGGGGGCCATAGTGCAAAATATAGACAGCATATATAAATTCTCAAAACGGACACATTTTGATCACTAAATTGAAAATAAAATCATTTTTCTTACCTTTGTTTGGTAATTTCAACAGTCTCTGGTTGCACTTTATTCTTCTGACTGTGCATCCAATATTTCTTTCCTTTTTTCAGCCTCCTGTATGCTTCCTTTCCTTCAGACTTCATTCCCTCCCCCAACTTTTTCTTTGTTTCACCCTGCCCCATTCTTTCTTTCTCTCTCCATGCCCCTTTTCTTTCTGTATGTCTGTCTTTCTCTCTCTGTGCCCCCTTCTTTCTTTCTCTCTCCATGCCCCCTTTCTTTGTGTATGTCTTTCTCTCTCTCTCTCTGTGCCCCATTTCTTTCTTTCTTTCACCCTGCCCCCTTCTTTCTTTCTCTCTCCATGCCCCCTTTCTTTGTGTATGTCTTTTTCTCTCTCTCTGTGCCCCATTTCTTTCTTTCTTTCACCCTACCCCCTTCTTTCTTTCTCTCTCCATGCCCCCTTTCTTTCTGTAGGTCTTTCTCTTTCTCTGTGCCCCATTTCTTTCTTTCTTTTTTTCACCCTGCCCCCTTCTTTCTTTCTCTCTCCATGCCCCCTTTCTTTCTCTATGTCTGACTTTCTCTCTCTCCGTGCCCCATATTTTTCTTTGTTTCACCCTGCCCCTTTCTTTCTTTCTGGCTCCCTGTCCCCCCCCTTTCTTTCTTTCTTTCTTTCTCCCTCCCCTCCCCCATGCCACCGCCATTGGGAAAATGATGCCACCGCCGCTGGGGAATAGGCAGCCACTGCCGCCATCGGTAACAGGCCGGCGCCGAGTTCGCCCTGCTTCTCTTCCCCACGGGGCCGACCAACTCTTGCTGCATGACGTCAATTCTAACGTCATAGAGGACTTTCCAGGCCAGCCAGGCAGCGGCCCAAGCAGGCCAGCCAGGGTGGCGAGAGTTGGTCGGCCCCGCGGGGAAAAGCAGGGAGAACTCGGCACTGGCCTGTTCCCAATGGCGGCGGTGGCACTCAAGTGGCTAAAGAGCCGCAGTTTGCCGGCCTAGGGAGAACACTGGAGGATAGCCAGCTATGCACCCCTTTGGGGCATGTACCTGGGGCGGACCGCCCCCTCACCCCCCCTTGGTACGCCACTGCCAAAAATAAAATAAATACCCAGCTTCTTGTGGATTATACACCCATGACATTTAGAAATAATTTGCATCATGCCTGAGAGACCTGGGAGCATTTGTATCTTTTAACCACAAAATAAATGATCATTATAAAAATTATTTCTAAAATAAGCTCTCATTATGGTAATGTTATTCTTCTCATTAGCAAACATAACCAGCAGCATGGCCTGAGAGCAATCTCTTAGTAAAACTCTCCAAAAAACCTGTTAATCAAATCACCTATCAGGAGAAGTCTGTTCCTCAGACACACTTTGCCAGTCATGTGGCAACAGCATTTTCTGAGGTACATGCTACTTATTTCTCTAGAGCCAGATATGCAACAGCACTGTACAGATGGGACAGTTTCTGCTCTGAACATCTCACACCCACACGACACACCAACAATCACAAAAGAGAAGTGCTCTAAACTGGAAAAGTGGGAGTTTAAAGTTGGCCTTCAAGCAAATTGGCTTCAGCCAACATGTCCCAGTCCATGTTCTTCCTACACCAAAAAGCTCTATAGACACCCCACAAACTCTCTCTGGCAGGCC
This sequence comes from Geotrypetes seraphini, assembly GCF_902459505.1. Lineage (NCBI taxonomy): Eukaryota > Metazoa > Chordata > Amphibia > Gymnophiona > Dermophiidae > Geotrypetes > Geotrypetes seraphini. The sequence continues at coordinate 201,709,952 of NC_047089.1, forward strand.
TCCTACCCAATAACAGCTGCTGGAACTGTGGGCAGGCTGTTGGCTCACTACTTCATATGATATACGAATGTTCTTATGTAAAACAATTCTGGCAAGAAATTTGGGATATTATACTAAAAATCTTCAATAAACAAGTTGACATTTCTCGTTCCATAATAATATTTAAATCTCATGCTCTAGGAGTATCTCTAATAGAGCCTTATGTCAAACTCTTTGACATTCTTCTATCTGTAGCACTTAAAACATTCTTTCTCAATGGCTGACCTTTTTTCCTCTCACCACTGGTGGCAATCAGTTCTACAACACTATAGATACAAGTCAGTCCATGCAAAAAAAAAAATTGGTAACACAATCTCTTTTAACAAACGTCAGTCTCCTTTGCAGCTATATTTGCAATCACTTCCCATGGAATTGAGGGTGAAATACTCATGTGGATTAAAAACTGGCTGGAGCATAGGAAACAGAGAGTGGGGGGTAAATGGACAATACTCGGACTGGAAGAGCGTCACCAGTGGAGTGCCGCAGGGCTCGGTGTTTGGACCCGTGCTCTTCAACATCTTTATAAATGATCTGGACATAGGTATGACGAGTGAGGTGATTAAATTTGTGGACGATATGAAGTTGTTCAGAGTAGTGAAGACGCAGGAGGATTGCGAAGATCTGCAATAGAGAATGACACGGGGAAAAAATTTGTCCCCGTCTCCAGCCGTATCCTCTGCACCGCCCCGTCACCGACATTCCCTTCACCGCCCCGTCACCGTCACCGCCATCCCTTTCACCGCCCCGTCACCGCCACTGCCATCCCATTCACCGCCCCGCCACCGTCACCGCAGCATGCATAAAAGCCTCAAACAGGTATGATTTTATATATTTATCTTTATTAACGTATAAAGGAAACATTCTTTACAACTTTACAACTTAGTTAACTATACAAAAACAAAACACAACCTGTACTTTTAATTGTCCTTATTTTTTAACCCGTGGATGAACAACAAATCATCTACAATCTTTGGATTCAGTCTAGTACTCCTTTCTTCCACAGTCCTTCCTGCAATAGAGAATGCCCTCTCTGAAGATGTGCTGGTAGCTGGAATGCACACCCCTGACCCCCATCCCCATCATAATAGTAAATAGTACTAATTGTAATGCAATTTCTTCCATTCATTTTTCATGTACACTACTGTATATAATATTAATTCATTATGGTAACTACAAAATTAAAAGAAACACAAAGCACACTGTATGCAGAGAAAATATTAATTAATATTTGTTTCATTTTTCAAAGAGGTCAAGACAGATGACTAAAATATGCAATGTCACTTCAGAAACAACTATAGAAAAATAGACAAATATAATGCAAAATATAGATAACTGATATAAATTCTCAAAACTGACACATTTTGATCACTAAATTGAAAATAGTAATTTTTCATACAATTTTTCTATCACTAATCTTCCCCCACCCCATATATATTCCGCAGGTTTTCAAAGAGGTCAAGGCAGATGATTTTATGCAATGTCACCTCAGGAACAACTATACAAAAATAGACAAATATACCCCCTCCTCTTTTACTAAATCGCAATAGCGGTTTTTAGCACAGGGAGATGCGCTGAATGCCCTGCACTGCTTTCGATGCTCATAGGCTCCCTGTGCTAAAAACCACTATTGTGATTTAGTAAAAGGGGGCCATCGTGCAAAATATAGACAGCAGATATAAATTCTCAAAACAGACACATTTTGATCACTAAACTGAAAATAAAATCATTTCTCCCACAAGTGGACATGCTTAGTTACGTCAGCTCTATGGCTGCTTTAACTGTAAGGTGCCTGAATCTAAGGCTATATGCTACCATTCTGTAATGGAACCTGGGAGCCCATTCACTGCTATAGAATAGGCGTTCCCTATACAGTCTCAGGGTGCCTACGAGGAAGAACCCACTTGGAGAATTGCCCCTTATTTTTTTTAAGGATTATAAAAACAGAAGCAATAATGTGAAAAACAAAACCCAGCCTTAAAACAGGCTGAATTAATTTGTGAACCATTATTTAAAGGATACTCAGAAAAAATATTGTTTTCCCTTAACTTAAATGAAATAAACATATTCCTATCCATCATTTGACTATAGCTAAGGGCAAAAGAACTCATAGAGCTGCAGTGAAATAGAAAAGTGATTTTGTTTTACTGTAATCTCTGCATTAAGTAGATTTGCACACCCCAAGCTCCTTAAATCCTGATGCACTTCTAGCTTTTCCTGTATCAGACTTTGCAAGATTAATAAATGGAGCATTCTTCTGCCTGCCAGTTAAAGGATGAAAAAAAAAAAGCCTATAAAGTTCAAATCACAGCTTGACTAAACTTGAACTTTTTTTATTTCATTCTTCCTGGCTGACCACAATAAGCACCAAGGTTGGGGAAAGGGTAAAACGCGGACCTGACGGACCTCGTGGATCTAAATCCGTACCGCCTTAAAAATCTGAGGTCCGTGTTGGTCCGTGTCCGTGGCGAGAGCAAGCAGAATCAGGTCCGATGTCCGGGCGTTTTTTTTTTTCTCAAATGGTATACCACTACACTTGCTGCTTTTACTTGCTTCGGGCCTTCCTCATTGCCGGGACCTGCCTACTTTCTGTTTCCGCGAAGGCAGGACCCGGCAGCGAGGAAGGCCCGAAGCAAGTAAAAGCAGCAAGTTGTAAGCTTCCCTCCGGGGCTCTATTGTGTGCGTGCTGGCTTCCCTTCTCTTCCCTCCGAAACCAGAAGTAGCGTCCCGGGGGTGGGGGGGGAAGAGAAGGGAAGCCGGCACGCACACAATAGAGCCCCGGAGGGAAGCTTACAACTTGCTGCTTTTACTTGCTTCGAGCCTTCCTCGCTGCCGGGTCCTGCCTTCGCGGAAACAGAAAGTAGGCAGGTCCCGGCAACGAGGAAGGCCCGAAGCAAGTAAAAGCATGCTGGCAAAAAAAAAAAAAATAGGCAGGCGTCAAACAAAATTTTCGGCGCGAGTCAGCCCGGGAAGGAGCAGGATTAGCTGGGCGGTCATCTAAATCAGCCGGGGAGAACACTTGCTTGTACCTGACGAAGTTTTCAGGCTTTCAGCTCCTCCCAGTGAAATGAGTGAAAAGTGAATCCAATCCAGCAAAAAGAACTGACCAATGAAGAGCCTGTATATTAGGGGGCGGAGTCAATGCGGCAACGTGCAAGTCGGGTAGAGAGAGTTGGAGGAGACAGACCACATGGCGGAGACAAACATGGCCGCCGGAAAAAATCTGACACCCGGTCCAGAACCAAAGACACACGGTGAAGACAAGGTAAATAGCGGTACATAGAAGGGGGTACATTTGCCTGCGGGGACAAATCTTTTCACCGTTTTTGCGGGCGGTGAAAACTTTTGTCCCCGTGTCTGCGGAAATTTGGCTATGGAGTCTCCATAACCCGCAGCCAAACCACAGCCACGCCGCGGCTCCCTGCGGGGATCACTCCCCATGTCATTCTCTCATCTGCAACATGACATAATCAGGCTCGAGGAATGGGCATCCACATGGCAGATGAGGTTCGACGTGGATAAGTGTAAAGTGATGCATGTCAGTAATAAAAATCTCATGCATGAATACAGGATGTCCGGGGCGGTATTTGGAGAGACCTCCCAGGAAAGGGACTTGGGAGTTCTGATCGACAAGTCGATGAAGCCATCCGTGCAATGTGCGGAGGCGGCGAAAAGGGTGAACAAAATGCTAGGAATGATAAAGAAGGGGATCAAGAACAGATCGGAGAAGGTTATCATGCCGCTGAACTGGGCCATGGTGCGCCCTCACCTGGAGTACTGCATCCAGCACTGGTTGCCGTACATGAAGAAGGACACGGTACTACTCAAAAGGGTCCAGTGAAGAGCGACTAAGATGGTTACGGGGTTGGAGAAGTTGCCGTACAGTGAAAGATTAAAGAAGATATTGAGAGGGGCCATGATTGAAACATTCAAGGTACTGAAGGGAATAGACTTGGTGGAAAAGGACAGGTTGTTAACCCTCTCCAAGGTAGGGAGAATGAGAGGGCACTCTCTACAATTGAAAGGGGATAGATTCCATATGAACGTAAGGAAGCTCTTCACCCAGAGAGTGGTAGAAAACTGGAACGCTCTTCCGGAGTCTGTCATAGGGGAAAACACCCTCCAGGGATTCAAGACCAAGTTCGACAAGTTCCTGCTGAACAGGAATGTACGCAGGTAGGGCTAGTCTCAGGGCGCTGGTCTTTGACCAGAGGGCCGCCACATGAGGGGACTGCTGGGCACGATGGACCACTGATCTGATCAAGCAGTGATAATTCTTATGTTCTTATGAAGACGTCTCAGTATGTACTGTATTTTTTTTGCTCCATAAGACGCATCTGACCATATGACGCATCGTAGATTTAGAGGAGGAAAAACCAAGCAAAAATATTCTGAACCAAATTGTGCCTCTGAACCCAGCCCCCTAGAAAAATAGGCAAATATACTGCAGCAGATAGATTTTGATTACTAAATTGAAATCCTACCTGGTGATTTCTGGTTGCACTAGATAGTTCTTTCTTTCTTTTTCTTTCTTTCCTTCTTACTTACTCAGGCCCAACAATTGTCTCTTTCTATTCCCTCCCTCCCTCCTTCCTTCCTATGTCCCGAGTTCTTGCCACTCCACCTCACTGCCTTTCAGTCTTTGTCCTTCCTCCCTCCTGCACCGAATCCTGCCTCCCTCCCGCACCGAAGCCTGTCTGTCTACCTCCCTGCCGTGCCAATTCCTCCTCCCTGGTCATCCTCTCGCCACTGCTGCCGCAACTCCACGAAGGGAAGGGCAGTGTGCAATCGGGCCCACAAGCTTTCCCCGATGTCAATTCTGATGTCAGAGATAAGGTCCGGGGGAGATAAGGTTAAGAGTAGAAAAAAGTGTGTCTTATGGAGTGAAAAATACGGTAATAATTTCTTCTGTTCCTATTGCTGGGACTGTAAGCATAAATGCAGAAAATGTATTAATATGCTATGTATTGATTTCTCTGTATTGATGTAGTATGAATCTCATTGATATCCTGTTATAGTTATTGTTTTTTTAAAAATACTTTTTCTGAAAATTCAGTAAAACTTCATGGGGGGGGAAAAGAAATGTTACATACAGTCAGAAAGATACCCACAGCTTGGATGGGGGCTAAGGCTCTCATTTTGGGAAAGTATGAAAATTGACAAATATTCTGTCTGCACTTTGGGGGTAATTAGTTATTTTCTGCACATAAAGCAATGGTTTGCATGCAGAACATAGCTTTTATAAAATTATGTGAGGTTGTAACAAGTAACTGCACAGAGAAACACCAATTTTTCTACAAACTGCATGTAAGTTTTCCCATAGGAGTAGTTTGCAAGGGGAAGGATGAAGTTAGAATGTACATGAGTATTTTATAAATTATACAGAAACATGCATAAACCACATGCACACATTTGTACCTTGCTCAAAGCAGGCATAAATTTGTATGAGAGAATTTGTGCCCTACAGGAGATTATTCTAAGACTCCATTTTATAAAAGTGCATGTTGTTTTTATATAACAGTATTGCATATCACATTTGTTGTTCTTAGATGCCATTGACTCGTGCTCGAGTTCTAGCGACTTGATGAATTGCGGATCTAAAAAGAAATCAGTTTTGTGCTAGTCTGGAAAGGTCCTCCAGCATCATACCCATGGTTGTTTTCAACGTATCCAGCCATCTGATTGCAGGTCACCTTCTTTGCCTGGTTCCTTCAATCTTCCCAAACATGATGTCTTTCTGCAGTGATATCTCTCTTCTGATGGTATGACCAAAATAAGACAGTCATAACTTCATCATTTGGGCTTTGAGTGACATAGCCGGTTTGATCTTTTCCAGAATCAAACCAGCTATGTCACTCGATGCATATCACATTACATCCTATTAAGACTTTATAGTGATTTAGAGGATCAGATTTCAAAACTCATCATAATACTCCTAAATGTTAGTAAAATTAGTCACTCCAACACTTTTTGGATCATCAGAGGGATTGCAATCAGTTTTTTTTCCTAATGATTTGCACTCAAACGCTCATCTTATTGTTCTATAATTAAACATCTTTAACCTAGGGCCTGTGCAAGGATTTCTGATGTCCCCCTGCAACCTATAAATTGGATTCCTCTTTCCTCATTAATATTAATGGTTGGTCCCACAACTCCTCAACAAATCTCAATTTGTTCACAAAGTACCACTTTGTAATTACAAAAGAGAGGTTTCACAAAAGGCTACAACCACTTAGAGGAGCATAATAAAAAAAATACGTCTAAATCCATTTTGGGCCTAAGTCACTAGTCGCCTAAAGTTGGACATGTCCAAAAGTCCATTCTCGAAAAATACATCCAATATATATATATATATATATATATAATTTTTTTTTAAAATCATCTACTTCTACGTCCAGCCGTTTGATTGTCCAGACCTGTCTGTAAGATCATCCAAGTGCCGATTTAGGCAGGATTTTAGATGTATTTCAGTTTCGATTATGAGCCTCTTAGCTTTTCATGTTTTCATTTTTATGAAATTAGACATCAATGAATTAATTGTTAACTGGGAACACAAATTCTCTTTTAAACAATGTACATCGCATCATGCACTCCAAACAAAAACATTTCCATTTACATGTTTCCCACACCCGTCACATGCTCTCTTTCTCACAGACACACTCCCTCCCCACACATCCACATATACACCTACAAACTTCACACCAGTGGCGTACCTAGGGGGGGGGCGGGGGGGGCGGGCCGCCCCGGGTACCAGCCCTAAGGGGGTGTTCCCGGCCTTGCCGTTCAGTCCCCCGCCACCCCCGAAGGACCGCTCGCCCCCCTGGCCTCCCCGCACCACCTATGAACAGCCGCAGCAGGATCGCGAAGTCAGCGTCAGCATCCCTGCGCTGCTTCCTACGACGCGATCCCGCCCCTCCTCTGACGTCAGAGGAGGGGCGGGACCGTGGCGCAGGAAGCAGCAGGGATCGCTGACGCTGACTTCGCGATCCTGCTGCGGCTGTTCATAGGTGGTGCGGGGAGGCCAGGGGGGCGAGCGGTCCTTCGGGGGTGGCGGGGGACTGAACGGCAAGGCCGGGAACACCCCCTTAGGGCTGGTACCCGACGCTGACTTCGCGAGCCTGCTGCGGCTGTTCATAGGTGGTGCGGGGAGGCCAGGGGGGCGAGCGGTCCTTCGGGGTGGGTCGGGGCATCAGGCCTTCAGGGTGGGGCGGGCGGGCAGGCAAGCAGGCTTTCAAGGGGGAGGGGGTGACAGGCAGGCAGGCAGGCCTTCAAGGGGGGACAGGCCTTCGGGGGGGGGGTGCAGACATTCAAGGGGTGCAGGCCTTCAAGGGGGGCAGGCAGGCCTTCAGGGGGGTGCAGACCTTCGGGGGGGGGGTGTAGGCCTTTGGGGGGGTGCAGACCTTCAAGGGGGTGCAGGCCTTCAAGGGGGGAAAGGCAGGCAGGCCTTCAAGGGGGGGTGCAGGCCTTCAAGGGGGGTGCAGGCCTTCAAGGGGGGAAAGGCAGGCAGGCCTTCAAGGGGGGGACAGGCCTACAAGGGGGGGGGGACAGGCCTACAAGGGGGGGGACAGGCCTTCGGGGGGGTGCAGACCTTCAAGGGAGTGCAGGCCTTCGGGGGGGGGGTGCAGTCCTTCAGGGGTGGGGTTTAGGCCTTCAGAGGGGGACAGACCTTCGGGTGGGAGGTAAAGTCCTTCGGGGGGTGCAGGTCTTCAGGGGTGGGGTGTAGCCCTTCGGAGGGGGGACAGACCTTCGGGGGAGGGGGGTCCTGGTGTAAAAGTACACAGAGGGAGAGAGGGAAGGGGGGGTTCAAAGATACATGCATATGCCAGACTTTGGGGGTTAGAAATAATGGGTCTAAAAACAGAGGAGTGGGAGAGAGATGGTGCATAATGGGATTTAGGGAGGGAAGGAACAGAAAGGGAGAGAACTTGGAAACAGGGGATGGTGTGGAGGGGGGATAGAGATACTGGATAGGAGGATAGTTGGGAACAGAAAGGGAGAGATGGTGGATCCTGGGGTGGTGGGGAGTTGAGAAAAGGTGAATCTGTGGATGGAGACAAAAAAAAGGAAAGATGCCAGATCTCCGGGAGAGGGAAGGGAAACGGAAGGGGAGAACAGAGATGGCAGACGGATGGTTAGCACGGAGAAAGGAGACCCTGGCAAGCAAGACAACAAGAGCCTGGGACCAACAAGATTTGAATATTGATCAGAGAACAAAAGGTAGAAAAAATAATTTTATTTTCTGTTTTGTGATTACAATATGTTAGATTTGAAAAGTGTACATGAGACAGCTTGAAATGGGAACTTTTCTATTTTTGTGAATGGCAAGGCTGAGTTCAGTTAAAATATATGCTTTATAAGAAAATATAATAATGTGTTTTATAAAGTTTATAAGCATTGCTGGCATACTCGGTGAGGTGTTCCTAGTGTTGGTGGTGGTGGTAGCATGTCAGTGTGTTGAGAGGAAGAGGTAGTCTGGGAAATTCTGCTGAGCAAACTCTGGGCCCATTTCCACCCCCAGTTAGTCCACTCCACTCAACTGGTTCACACACTGAGTGGGTCTTTGGGTGTTATTTCTGGGTAGTTGTTTTAGAATCTCTTCCAGTGGTTTGTCAGTATCTCCTTCTGGTCCAAGGAAGGAAACTTTGTCAACCTTAGCATTGACCTTCAGAATATGTTTGTAACAGCGCTGCTTGTGTGGCATTAGGCTATGTAGTGATCGAAAGAAAAAAACAGACCTTTGCACATTTTTGCACTATATGGTGGGTGTATGAGGAGATTCATTTCCTGCACAGTTAAGTCCATTTTTTCTACTGAATAATAGTATAGGTACAATGAAAGTAAATAGCAAAAATGTTTGAGTAGATAATTAAGGAAATCTTTTTCATATTGCTTGCTTATGGACTGGGAAAAAAGACTGTTCAAGCAAATGTCTCCAGAACTGCTTTAATGGAAAAATGTGATTTTTTTTTTTTTAAGTACTTTGTGAAATTTATTGTTGTTGTGAAATTTATTGTTATACTTTGTTTAAACTTAAAAAGCGGTGTCATTAACAGTGAATCTAATCGAAAAATCGATTCAACAGGGTGAATCGGATCGAATGAAATATTTTTCTCTGAATCGGGCAGCACTATTGGCTACCATGAGAATGGGCTACTGGGCATGATGGACCATTGGTGTGACCCAGTTAGGCTATTCTTATGTTATGTTCTCATCTGTAGGGGCCTTTGTTTTCACTTCTTATTTTAATGTATTTTTTTCCTGGGAACTTATCAGTGTTTTTTTATAATGGGAACAAAAATGGAAGAGAATTAATGTGTGTGGAATGGGGGGGGTAACTAATTTCTTCAGCTAAATAATTCAATCCACTTCAAACAGACATAGGAGAACTCACGCACCATTCACACACCCTCCAACCAAAAACGTCAAAAGAAAAAAACTGTTCGACAACCTCCTAGCCATTCGAGCTGCAACACTTGACCCCCAACTCTACAACCTATTGACCTCGACCACAAACTACAAAACCTTAAAAAAAGAAATAAAAACCCTTCTATTAAAAAAACACATAAAACCAAACTAACATAATCAGAACTGTCCCAAGCATCACCTGCAACTACTCCATATGTACTTCTGATGTCATGACAATTCAGACATAATTTATGTTATGTTATGTTTGGAATAATGGTTACATAAATGAGGTTCAATAAAAGAAAATTTTCTGTGGGAGCATTTGTTGGAACTTCTGTTATCCTGATTTCTTCTATCTGTGGGCTTTCTTTAGCTAACCTACTTATCTGGGGCTTTCCACTTCTGCAGCTGCCCTTTTCACGGTCCACTTTGCGCTTGCACTCTCTGGGGAGGGGGGGTTGGGTCTGGGCTTGGTGGGGTAGGTGTGTCTGGTAGTTTTGTCTGGGTGGTGGCTGGGTGTTTCTTGGGTGCTTGTTGTGCGGATTGGTGTGTCTGGTGAGCGGTCTGGGTGTTGTTGCTTGTGGGGGTTTTTTTCATTATAAAATATGGCTGAGGGTCTAGTCCGGCTTATTATTCTTGTGGGTTCTGGGGTGGGATTTGTTTGCTTGCCCCAAGTTTTGGCCTTTTGTTGTGTATTGCTATGCCTCTCATTGGCAATTTTCTCTTGGGAGAGGCTTGTTCATGCTTGTTGTTGCTGTTACTCTCATTCTGTGTTCTTTTTGATAATGTATAAGTTTCTGTACAGACCATGGTTGCTTGTCTGGACCTTTTGCCATTCTCAATAAAAATACTTTGGAAAAAAAAAAAAAAAAAAAAAAGAAAATTTTCACTGCCTGTTTCTATTCTGACCATTTATTCCATTTCATGGTTATTGCAAAAAAAAAAAAAAAAAAAAAATTTTACATGGGGGGGGGGGGGGTGTCAAAAAATGATGGGCCCCGGGTGCCACATACCCTAGGTACGCCACTGCTTCACACACTTCTTTCTAACATATTTACCAAACTCACATGCACACATACCAACTTTGCCTCATGATTACCACTCCTACTTTCATATATCCCAATTCTCATACACCCATAAGAACATAAGAATACCCTTACTGGATTAGACCAATGGTCCATCAAGTCCAGTATCCCGTCTTCATAGAGGCCAATCCAAGTACCTGGCAAAAACCCAAATAGTAGCAGCATTCCAGGCTCCTGTATCACTCCATGGTTCAACTTCATCTGGAGTATTGCGTTTAATTCTGGTCTTATCTTAAAAAAAAAGAAAGATATAGTGGTGCTAGAAAAGGTTAAAAGAAGAGTGATCAAGATGGTAAAGGGGATGGAACTCCTCTCATATGAAGAAAGACTAAAACGGTTAGGGCTCTTCAGCTTGGAAAAGAGATGGCTGAGTGGAGATATGATTGAAGTCTACAAAATCCTGAGTAGAGTAGAACAGGTACAAGTGGATTGATTTTTCACTCTTTCAAAAATTACAAAGACTATGGGACATTCAATGAAGTTACAGGGAAATACTTTTAAAACCAATAGGAGGAATTTTTTTTTTCACTCAGAGAATAGTTAAACTCTGGAATGCGTTGCCAGAGGTTGTGGTAAGAGCGGATAGCATAGCTGGTTTTAAGAACGGTTTGAACAATTTCCTGGAGGAAAAGAGCATGGTCGGTTATTGAGAAAGACATGGGGGACGTCACTCCTTGCCCTGGGTCGGTAGCATAGAATATTTCTACCGCTTGGGTTTTGGCTAGCTACTAGTGACCTGGATTGGCCACCATGAGAATGGGCTACTGGGCTTGATCGGCCATTGGTCTTACCCAGTATGGCTATTCTTATGTTCTTAAGATCCAGGGTAAGCAGTTGCTTCTTCCAAGTCTGTCTCAATAGCAGTTTATGGACTTTTCCTCCAGGAACTTGTCCAAACCTTTTTTAAAACCAGCTACATTAACTGCTCTTACCACATCCTCTGGCAATGCATTCCTGAGCTTAACTATTCTCTGAGTGTAAAAATATTTCCTCCAATTGGTTTTGAAAAGTATTACTCTTTAACTTTGAGTGTCCCTTAGTCTTTGTAAATCTTGATGCAGTAAAAAAAAATCAATCCACTTGTACCCATATCCCTCACTCATCTATGAAACACACAATGACTAACTCTAGACCCCATACTCCAGTGTTTTTTGCTAAATTTTAAGTCATGACCACTTTAGGTACAAAAGAGCTGACAAATATTTTCCTATATGGTGTAACTATGGAAAATTGAAACCCGTTAACTGTATATATGTATGTTAACCTGTAACCCGTTCTGAGCTCATTGGGAATAACGGGATAGAAAATGAATTAAATAAATAAATATGAGGCCACAATACTAACCAATGAGAGCCAGTATCCATCCCCAGCAGAACACCTGGCCTTAGTCACCTATGCAGAACACAGCCTTTCTTCATATATAGAATAAGTGACCATAAACTAAAAGTACTAATGTAGACAAAATTAAACTGACTCCCTAAGTTCCAGAATCTACATGCAGAACAACCCCAGAGAGGTTCTAGTGCCCCTGAACAAGTCACCAGTAAGGCCGCCCTTAGAATATTGTGTTCGTTTCTGGAGGCTGTATCTTGCTAAGGATGTGAGAAGACTTGAAGCGGTCCAGAGTAAGGCAGTGAAAATGATATCAGGATTGCACTGAGAGACATATAAGAAGAGGCTTGAATACCTGAATATGTATACCCTAGAGGAAATATGGGATAGAGGAGATATGATACAGATGTTTAAATACATGAATGGTATTAATCTACAAACAAATCTTTTCCAAAGACAGAGAAGAAGTAAAAGTAGAGGACATATGAGGTTGCAAGTTGGTAGACTTAGGAGTAATACTAGGAAATACTTTTTCATGGAAAGAGTGGTTGATGTCTAGAGGTGGCGGAGGCAAACACAGTGACTGAGATAAAATAATCTGTGGGATAGGCACAAAAGATCCCTAAAGAGAAAGAGGATAGTATTAACGCAAAACTCAAGAGATCATCAGATCAACAACTATAACTTTGTTACCCCAGTAGTGGGGAAGTGAAGTTGATGCTGGATGGACTTCCATGGTCTTTGTCCAGTACATAGCAAGACAAATCAAGATGCACTGGAGTTAGCTTTGATGGTGACTCTAACACTGGGGCAATGTGGCCAATGCTGGACAGACATCTACAGTCTGTGTCCATATGGCAAGATGGGCCAGGAGCAAGTATGCATATTTTATACCACATTCATATCATCGGAGTACAGGTCTTGCTTATTGTGTGTGTATGTGTGTGTGGGGGGGGGAGGAGAGAAGGGGGCTTCTTATAGAGGAACTTAGAAATTAAAATGAATAATTAAAATGAGCGTGAGATTGTTGGGAAGACTGGATGGAGGATATATAGGTCTTTATCTGCCATCATTTACTAAGATACTATGAAATGTAAAGAAATGCATTTCCTCCTTTACAGTGCAAAATATAAAAACAGTAGAAACAAGTTCTCAAGTCTGACATAGTCTAATCATTAAACAAAAAATAAAATAATTTTTCCAACCTTTGTTGTCTGGTAATTTTATTTCCTCAAAACTCTTATTCCAAGACTTTAGTTCTACTTCCCTGTTTGTGTTCTTAACTCTATTTTCAGGGTCTCCTGTCCATTTGCAATTTCTTTTCTTTACTTCCTGCCCTATATCCATCTTTGGCAGAAGAAAAGAACTGACTCTATGTATTAACACACCTCCAGAGCAGAAACTGCTATGCAAAAATTTGCTCAGAGAATTGTAACTCTAAAGAGGGAGAGGAAACCCCCTCTTGGACGAAAGAGTTTTATCTTCCAATCATTGCTTAATAAATGCAAAAGCAATTCCCACTCAAGGGTGCGAATAAGTAAAAAAACTGAACTGAATAAAGTTCTTAATAGTAATGTATGCTTTCAAAAACTTCCAAAAACTTTCAAACAACTTCAATTCTTGCATTTAGGTTGACACTGGACACTTTACAATCATGAGGTTGAAAAAATGAAGATACTTATCAGGGTCCCGACGCGGCCCCGTTTCAGTAACTGCTTCAGGAGACCCCGTCTGATTAAAGCTGAAAAGGGTAACAACCATAAGACAATTCCAAAAAAGTGTCGTTCTTGAGATGAAACCTCTCTGTGCATCTTTGGCACTGATCTTTCACATTCAGCATTCTTCTATTTTTCTGCCTCACATCTATCTAGTTTTCTAACTCTCCCCTTCCTTTCTGCCTACACATTTTCCTTCTCTTTCTTTCCCCTCCTCTATATATTCGTGTATAGTATCTCTTCCTTCTCTTTTCCTTTGCTCTCCTCTCAATCTATGTGAAGCAGTTTATCTTTTCCCCTTCTTCTTCCTCCATTTATGTGCAGTATTTCATTCCTCTCTGTTCTATATACTTGCAGCATCTCATCCTTCTCTCTTCCCTTTCTTCTTTCTATTCATGTATAGAATTTACTTCCTCTTTCTTCCTTTCTATCCATATGGAGCACCTTGTTCTCTTCTCTTTCCCTTATCTCTATCCATGTGCAACATCTTCTTGCTCTTTTTTCCCTTCCCTTCCCCTCCCCTCCTATCTGTGTGTAGTATTTTCTCCTTCTCTTTTATTTTCTTCTCTTCTTCCCTCCTGTCCTTCTCCATCTATGTGTAGCATTTTCTCCTTCTCTTTTCTTCTCGTCCCCTTTCCTCCCCTCTTGTGTTTCTATGTGCAGTGACTTATGGGGTGGCGGAGGGGGTCTTTTCATGGTGAAGGGTTCAGGAGGGGGATTGGGCATGTATGGAAACCTTCTGGTGTTGGGGTTGGGTGGGAGGGAGGATCAGAGTCAATGGGGCTGGGTAGGATGGAAAATCATCTGCAGGCCAGTACTTGGAAGTTATGCAGTTATCAGCCAGTATATACAGTGCCAGCACTCACATAGCTAACAGGGCAAAGTTATGTGGTCTCATATGCCCATTTTGCTAAGCAGGCACTGAATATTGCCAGTTTCATCATAATTCCCAGATCTTCCTTGACTCTGACTCTGGATCACCTTTTTTGGCTGGCTTTCACATGGGTGAAATAATCAGGAGTTTGTTCCACTGTGTGTCCATGGGGAAAAAATGCTTGAGACAATCAGCCAATGGTACTTATTTTCATCCTGTAACTAAAATCCTGAGTGGTGTAGAATGAGTAACAGTGAATCGATTTTTTACTCTTTCAAAAAGTACGAAGACCAGGGGGCACTCAATGAAAGTACATGGAAATACCCTTTTAAAACAAATAGGAGGAAATATATTGTTGCTCAAAGAATATTTAAGCTCTGGAATTCATTGCCAGAGGATATGGTAACAGTGGTTAGCATAGCTGGATTTAAAAAGATTTGGAAAAGTTAATGGAAAAGTCCCTAGTCTGCTATTGAGACAGACATGAGGTAGTTACTTCTTGCCCTGGGATCGGTAGCATGAAACATTGCTACTATTTGGGTTTCTGTCAGGTACTTGTGACCTGGATTGGCTATTGTTGCAAAAAGGATACTAGGCTAGATGGACCTTTGATCTGACTCAGTACGGCTAGTCTTATGTTCTTATGATTAGTCAGGCAAAGTTTTAAATCATACTTTTATGGAGTTGCTTTAAACAATGCAGTAAATCAGAACCAGATGATAAGAATGTCTTACAGTGAGCAAAAAAATCACTTGAGCGTGAAACATTAAGAAAATATTAAATAGGTTGTCCAAGCAAAAATATTGCCTCTTTAATGTGTCTGCTTGGGCTATCTGCTTAATAACTGGTAAGTATAAGTGTCAGATGTTAAGGGACTTAACAGTAAATCTGATTACAGAATAGAAGGAAACAAATTTGTTTTAATGGGCCATTTTTATTACCATAATCATTTTAATTTTACATAGAATTAATCAACCAAAGTTTTAAAGTACTGTGAGGACAATTTGTAGTCATATACTCATATACATAAGACTTTTCTTTGATAAACTGGTCTGCATGAAAACTGTCTTCCTCAGAACAGCTAAAAAGCATTTATTGGGTCCACAGCATGTATTAAATATAGGTGCTCCTTTGGGTGTGATTAGGTTGGGAGAGGAAAGTAGTGCATGTGACCTTCTAAAAATGCACATCTAAATTTTTCCTTCTCAGCTGCCTGCAAAAAAGATCAGGTGCAAGCTATGCTGCCAGTTTTAACATTTATACGTTACATGAAATGCAGCGTCCTGCATTTGGGCTGCAAAAACCAGAGGGAACGGTACAGTTTAGGGGGTGAAGAACAGGTTGAAAAGGTGACAGTGAAAACTAGAAGGATGTTAGGTTGCATAGGGAGAGGTATGGCTAGTAGGAAAAAGGAGGTATTGATGCCCCTGTATAAGACTTTAGTGAGACCTCATTTAGAATATTGTGTACAATTCTGGAGGCTGCACCTTCAAAAAGATATAAAAAGGATGGAGTAGGTCCAGAGGAAGGCTACTAAAATGGTGTGTGGTCTTTGTCATAAGGCGTACGGGGACAGACTTAAAGATCTCAATCTGTATACTTTGGAGGAAAGGCGGGAGACTGGAAATATGATAAGAAATGTTTAAATACCTACGCAATGTAAATGCGCATGAGTCGAGTCTCTTTCATTTGAAAGAAACTCTGTAATGATAGGGCAAAGGATGAAGTTAAGAGGTGATAGGCTCTGGAGTAATCTGAGGAAATACTTATTTATGGAAAGGGTGGCAGATGCGTGGAACAGTCTCCCGGAAGAGGTGGTGCCAACAGAGACTGTGTCTGAATTCAAGAGGGCCTGGGATAGGCATGTGGGATCTCTCAGAGAGAGCAAGAGATAATGGTTACTGTGGATGGGCAGACTAGATGGGCCATTTGACCTTTATCTGCCATCATGTTTCTTCCTTTTAAAAATGTGGTCAAAGTATGTGTTAAAAATGCTGTCAGAACATTTACCATAAAAGCAGTGCAAATCTGTTTTGTTGTGGGAGCAGCTGACCTTACTTTGCTGGACCTCTGTTGGAGTGGGGCACTGAGGCACTTAGGTGGAGCTGGTAGTGGCATCTGACATCATCAGCTTCCGGAACATCTACCATAAAAACAGCATGAACCTGGGGCAGGAGGCCATCGGTTGTGCCCTTTGCGGTGTGCCTGACTTCTGGTAGCTCAGGAGGATCCCTGGTGGGGCTGGAGAAGCCTGGATCCGTGATCATCTGTTAATTTCTTTGTTAAGGTACTGTTTGCTTTTATTATATAATGGTGAAATGTAAAGGGAAGGTTAAAGGCACTAATAAGATGACTTCTCAAACAGTTCACCTCACTATTTTTTTCTATTTTTGTTTCACAAACACTCCAAGCCATCGTATCTCTTCTTTCTCATTTAGAAATCACCCACCTTATTTGCTTCACATATTTTCTCTTCTCTATTTCTAGTCACTTGGCCCAATTCACTAATCACATGCTTTTTACCTTCACCTGCTAAACATTTCATTATATTTTAAACTCTAATCCAGCTTCTGGCCTCCAATTTTTATGTTTATTTCTGTGTTTGAGGACCCCTGAGGAAGGCCTTCTAGCTGAAACATGAACCATGTAGGGTCCAGAGATAAAAACATTAGTAGATTTTCATCAGAATGAAAACTATAAATATAGTGCTTGACATCCAGCTCATCGGTTCCACTTTTGGGGTTTGTTTTTTTCCATATTAACAGCCATACAGTTAAATATTGCACACTATGCTTATCCCTTGGCATCTGCTGGGGTTGGGGGCACCCCACTCCTCAAACTACCCTGGATCCATGCCCAGGCATGAATTCCATTGCAAATCATGGACCAAAATGATTGCCAATTTCTGACCTAGGGTATCAGGGAAAATTATATTATGACATAAACAATCCACAGTGGAAATTTGTGTAGAATATCTAGGCCAGTATGTTCAAAGTTTTCAATATGTTTTTAAAACACATTTGCTGAACATGCAGCCTTTTGAAAATATGTATTATGTATAGGGCCAAGGTAAAATTATTTGTATAGAGTGGCACAGAGAATGGAAACAGCCATTATATATATATAAAGGCACATACATGTACAAAAAACAGAATTGAATCACTTGAGGATTTATATTTGAACCAACTGAAGTCTTTTCTCATTTCCGTTACTTAATCCAGCTGGGCCAGAATGACAGACTGGACCATTTTATGATGTGGTCACTTATACCAGCTCTGTAGCCAGTGGCGTACCTAGGGTATGTGGCACCCGGGGCCCATCATTTTTTGACCCCCCCCCCCCCCTCATGTAAAATTTTTTTTTTTTTTTTTTTTGCAATAACCATGAAATGGAATAAATGGTCAGAATAGAAACAGGCAGTGAAAATTTTCTTTTTTTTTTTTTTTTTCAAAGTATTTTTATTGAGAATGGCAAAAGGTCCAGACAAGCAACCATGGTCTGTACAGAAACTTATACATTATCAAAAAGAACACAGAATGAGAGTAACAGCAACAACAAGCATGAACAAGCCTCTCCCAAGAGAAAATTGCCAATGAGAGGCATAGCAATACACAACAAAAGGCCAAAACTTGGGGCAAGCAAACAAATCCCACCCCAGAACCCACAAGAATAATAAGCCGGACTAGACCCTCAGCCATATTTTATAATGAAAAAAACCCCCACAAGCAACAACACCCAGACCGCTCACCAGACACACCAATCCGCACAACAAGCACCCAAGAAACACCCAGCCACCACCCAGACAAAACTACCAGACACACCTACCCCACCAAGCCCAGACCCAACCCCCCCTCCCCAGAGAGTGCAAGCGCAAAGTGGACCGTGAAAAGGGCAGCTGCAGAAGTGGAAAGCCCCAGATAAGTAGGTTAGCTAAAGAAAGCCCACAGATAGAAGAAATCAGGATAACAGAAGTTCCAACAAATGCTCCCACAGAAAATTTTCTTTTATTGAACCTCATTTATGTAACCATTATTCCAAACATAACATAACATAAATTATGTCTGAATTGTCATGACATCAGAAGTACATATGGAGTAGTTGCAGGTGATGCTTGGGACAGTTCTGATTATGTTAGTTTGGTTTTATGTGTTTTTTTAATAGAAGGGTTTTTATTTCTTTTTTTAAGGTTTGTAG
The DNA here is from genome assembly GCF_902459505.1 of Geotrypetes seraphini. NCBI lineage: Eukaryota > Metazoa > Chordata > Amphibia > Gymnophiona > Dermophiidae > Geotrypetes > Geotrypetes seraphini. The sequence continues at coordinate 201,728,593 of NC_047089.1, forward strand.
TTTGTGGTCGAGGTCAATAGGTTGTAGAGTTGGGGGTCAAGTGTTGCAGCTGGAATGGCTAGGAGGTTGTCGAACAGTTTTTTTCTTTTGACGTTTTTGGTTGGAGGGTGTGTGAATGGTGCGTGAGTTCTCCTATGTCTGTTTGAAGTGGATTGAATTATTTAGCTGAAGAAATTAGTTACCCCCCCCCCATTCCACACACATTAATTCTCTTCCATTTTTGTTCCCATTATAAAAAAACACTGATAAGTTCCCAGGAAAAAAATACATTAAAATAAGAAGTGAAAACAAAGGCCCCTACAGATGAGAACATAACATAAGAATAGCCTAACTGGGTCACACCAATGGTCCATCATGCCCAGTAGCCCATTCTCATGGTAGCCAATAGTGCTGCCTGATTCAGAGAAAAATATTTCATTCGATCCGATTCACCCTGTTGAATCGATTTTTCGATTAGATTCACTGTTAATGACACCGCTTTTTAAGTTTAAACAAAGTATAACAATAAATTTCACAACAACAATAAATTTCACAAAGTACTTTAAAAAAAAAAAATCACATTTTTCCATTAAAGCAGTTCTGGAGACATTTGCTTGAACAGTCTTTTTTCCCAGTCCATAAGCAAGCAATATGAAAAAGATTTCCTTAATTATCTACTCAAAACATTTTTGCTATTTACTTTCATTGTACCTAGACTATTATTCAGTAGAAAAAATTTAGTTTGTTCAATCAAGCAGAACATTCACTCATAGAAGTCCAATGTCCACACAGGATTTGATTGAACAAACAAATTTTTTCTACTGAATAATAGTTTAGGTATACTGAATAGCAAAAATGTTAAAGCCACACAGAAAAGCAGTAAAAGTCAATAGGTTCTCCAAGTGGGAACAACTGAGTGCACCAATCCAGGGCAAGCAGACGCTTCCCCCATGTCTTAATAACAGACAATGGACTTTTCCTCCAGGAATTTGTCCAAACCTTTCTTAAAACCAGCTACGCTATCTACTTTTAACATAACTTCTGGCCACTTCATTTTTAAGCTTAGATCTTTCCTTCCAAACAGAGACCTTGCTAGATGTCAAATACAGCACAAGTTAACTTCACATGGACTTAACTGTGCAGGAAATGAATCTCCTCATACACCCACCATATAGTGCAAAAATGTGCAAAGGTCTGTTTTTTTCTTTCGATCACTACATAGCCTAATGCCACACAAGCAGCGCTGTTACAAACATATTCTGAAGGTCAATGCTAAGGTTGACAAAGTTTCCTTCCTTGGACCAGAAGGAGATACTGACAAACCACTGGAAGAGATTCTAAAACAACTACCCAGAAATAACACCCAAAGACCCACTCAGTGTGTGAACCAGTTGAGTGGAGTGGACTAACTGGGGGTGGAAATGGGCCCAGAGTTTGCTCAGCAGAATTTCCCAGACTACCTCTTCCTCTCAACACACTGACATGCTACCACCACCACCAACACTAGGAACACCTCACCGAGTATGCCAGCAATGCTTATAAACTTTATAAAACACATTATTATATTTTCTTATAAAGCATATATTTTAACTGAACTCAGCCTTGCCATTCACAAAAATAGAAAAGTTCCCATTTCAAGCTGTCTCATGTACACTTTTCAAATCTAACATATTGTAATCACAAAACAGAAAATAAAATTATTTTTTCTACCTTTTGTTCTCTGATCAATATTCAAATCTTGTTGGTCCCAGGCTCTTGTTGTCTTGCTTGCCAGGGTCTCCTTTCTCCGTGCTAACCATCCGTCTGCCATCTCTGTTCTCCCCTTCCGTTTCCCTTCCCTCTCCCGGAGATCTGGCATCTTTCCTTTTTTTTGTCTCCATCCACAGATTCACCTTTTCTCAACTCCCCACCACCCCAGGATCCACCATCTCTCCCTTTCTGTTCCCAACTATCCTCCTATCCAGTATCTCTATCCCCCCTCCACACCATCCCCTGTTTCCAAGTTCTCTCCCTTTCTGTTCCTTCCCTCCCTAAATCCCATTATGCACCATCTCTCTCCCACTCCTCTGTTTTTAGACCCATTATTTCTAACCCCCAAAGTCTGGCATATGCACGTATCTTTGAACCCCCCCTTCCCTCTCTCCCTCTGTGTACTTTTACACCAGGACCCCCCTCCCCCGAAGGTCTGTCCCCCCTCCGAAGGGCTACACCCCACCCCTGAAGACCTGCACCCCCCGAAGGACTTTACCTCCCACCCGAAGGTCTGTCCCCCTCTGAAGGCCTAAACCCCACCCCTGAAGGCCTGCACCCTCCCCGAAGGATTGTACCCCCCACCCGAAGGTCTGTCCCTCCCTGAAGGCCTGCACCCATCCCGAAGGCCTGCACCCACCCCGAATGCCTGCCCCCACCCCGAAGGCCTGCACCCACCCCGAAGGCCTGCACCCCCGAAGGCCTGTCCCCCCCCTTGAAGGCCTGACCCCCCCTTGAAGGCCTGCCTGCTTGTCCCCCCTTGAAGGCCTATCCCCCCTTAAAGGTCTGCCTGTCCCACCCCCTTGTAGGCCTGTCCCCCCTTAAAGGTCTGCCTGTCCCACCCCCTTGTAGGCCTGTCCCCCCCTTGAAGGCCTGACCCCCCCTTGAAGGCCTGCCTGCTTGTCCCCCCTTGAAGGCCTGTCCCCCCCCTTGAAGGTTGGCACCCCCCCAAAGGCCTGCACCCCCTTGTAGGCCTGTCCCCCCCTTGAAGGCCTGCCTGCTTGTCCCCCCTTGAAGGCCTGTCCCCCCCCCTTGAAGGCCTGCCCCCCCCCTTGAAGGTTGGCCCCCCCCCAAAGGCCTGCACCCCCTTGAAGGCCTGCACCCCCTTGAAGGTCGGCACCCCCCCTGAAGGCATGCACCCCCCCCTGAAGGCCTGTCCCCCCTTGAAGGCCTGTCCCCCCCCTTGTAGGCCTGCACCCCCTTGTAGGCCTGTCCCCCCCCCTTGTAGGCCTGTCCCCCCCTTGAAGGCCTGCCTGCCTGTCCCCCCCTTGAAGGCCTGCACCCCCTTGAAGGTCTGCACCCCCCCCCGAAGACCTGCACCCCCCCTTGAAGGCCTGCCTGCCTGCCTGTCACCCCCCTCCCCCTTGAAAGTCTGCCTGCCCGCCCGCCCGCCCCACCCTGAAGGCCTGATGCCCCGACCCACCCCGAAGGACCATTCGCCCCCCTGGCCTCCCCGCACTACCTATGAAGCAGCCGCAGCAGGATCGCGACGTCAGCTATATTTGCGCTACTTAGGAGCTGCTTCCTGCGTCGCGGTCCCGCCCCCTCCTCTGACGTCAGAGGAGGGACGGGACCGCGGCGCAGGAAGCAGCGCCCAAGCAGCTGAGGGATTGCTGACGTCGCGATCCTGCTGCGGGCTGCTTCATAGGTGTGCTGGAAGGTCAGTGGGGCGAGCGGTCCTTCGGGCGTGGGGGGGGACTGAGCGGCAAGGCCGGGAACACCCCCTCAGGGCTGGTACCCGGGGCGGCCCGCCCCCCCCGCACCCCCCTAGGTACGCCACTGCACCGAACCAAACTGATAGAAGGAGAATGAGCTTCTTCAGGGATCTGACCCAGTTCTAATACCTCTCCGTCTCCGTGCCGACCGACCCCCTCAAGGACCGACCCTTGGAAACATGTTTTCAGGCTTGGAATCCAGTTAAAAGGCAATAGACGCTCTGTCTATACCTGGGACCAAACTGAAAGAAATTTGTCCAGCCCTGGCAAGTTCAAACCCAACTCAAACCAAATTCTGCACTCCTGGGGAAGGGGGAGGTTTTGCTTCTGAGAAAGTGCTCCTTAGTACATCAGAATCTCTGTCTGCTTCTTGGCACCAGCACTGGAGAAATAATGAGACGCCCTACTTTCTTTCTGCATGTGAAGCCATCTGGAGGGGGGGGGGGTGTTTGTGAGTACCAGAAGGCACTGCGAGGAAGGAACGGGGTATATTAGTAGATCTGTGTGTGATGGAGGGCACTAGGGCCAGCAGGAGTGAGGTACATAGTTAGAGCTGTAGAGGGGGGGGGGGGGGGAGAAGGAGGGTGTCCCTATTGCAAGGGAGGAGTGAGGTTTTCCCTCGCCTTTTCTTCAGTCCTAAAGTTCACATTTTCTGGCTTTGGCTGCCTTCAGCAGTCATGCGACCGGGTAACAAAGCCCCCCTGACCCTGCACGCTGTCTGATTCGGCTGCTGTTGAACAGTTTGCGTGCCGGAACCCTTCTCAGGCTGAGTGGAATTTGGGTTATGAGCTGCAGGGAGTGGTTGTGAATTTCTCCGTGAGAACCTTGTGCATCCTCCTCCAGCTTGAGTTCCGATCCTCCCCGAGGCTGACGTATTTCCTGTTGCCTCAGCTTTCAACAGCAATCTGACCTGGAGGAGGGGAGAACAAGGCCTGGGAATGCATTTATCTGAGTTTGGGGTTTAGGTTTCTGCCACTTGGTGCTGAATGTAAGACGCGCGCACGAGGACGCGCACGCGTAGACGTCCGCACGTAGACGCCCGCACTAGACGTCCCCACGTAGACGTCCGCACTAGACGTCCCCACGTAGACGTTCGCACTAGACGTCCGCACTAGACGTCCCCACGTAGACGTCCCCACGTAGACGTCCGCACTAGACGTCCGCACTAGACGTCCCCACGTAGACGTCCGCACTAGACGTCTAGTGCGGGCGTCTAGTGCGGACGTCTACGTGGGGACGTCTAGTGCGGGCGTCTACGTGGGGACGTCTAGTGGGGACGTCTAGTGGGGACGTCTAGTGGGGACGTCTACGTGGGGACGTCTAGTGCGGGCGTCTAGTGCGGACGTCTAGTGCGGACGTCTAGTGGGGACGTCTATTGCGGACGTCTATTGCGGACGTCTAGTGGGGACGTCTATTGCGGACGTCTAGTGGGGACGTCTATTGCGGACGTCTATTGCGGACGTCTAGTGGGGACGTCTAGTGCGGACGTCTATTGGGGACGTCTAGTGGGGACGTCTAGTGCGGACGTCTAGTGGGGACGTCTAGTGCGGACGTCTAGTGGGGACGTCTAGTGGGGACGTCTAGTGCGGGCGTCTAGTGGGGACGTCTATTGCGGACGTCTAGTGGGGACGTCTATTGCGGACGTCTAGTGGGGACGTCTAGTGCGGGCGTCTAGTGGGGACGTCTAGTGCGGGCGTCTAGTGCGGACGTCTATTGCGGACGTCTAGTGCGGACGTCTACGTGGGGACGTCTAGTGCGGGCGTCTAGTGCGGACTCAAGCTGGAGGAGGATGCACAAGGTTCTCACGGAGAAATTCACAACCACTCCCTGCAGCTCATAACCCAAATTCCACTCAGCCTGAGAAGGGTTCCGGCACGCAAACTGTTCAACAGCAGCCGAATCAGACAGCGTGCAGGGTCAGGGGGGCTTTGTTACCCGGTCGCATGACTGCTGAAGGCAGCCAAAGCCAGAAAATGTGAACTTTAGGACTGAAGAAAAGGCGAGGGAAAACCTCACTCCTCCCTTGCAATAGGGACACCCTCCTTCTCCCCCCCCCCCCCTCTACAGCTCTAACTATGTACCTCACTCCTGCTGGCCCTAGTGCCCTCCATCACACACAGATCTACTAATATACCCCGTTCCTTCCTCGCAGTGCCTTCTGGTACTCACAAACACCCCCCCCCCTCCAGATGGCTTCACATGCAGAAAGAAAGTAGGGCGTCTCATTATTTCTCCAGTGCTGGTGCCAAGAAGCAGACAGAGATTCTGATGTACTAAGGAGCACTTTCTCAGAAGCAAAACCTCCCCCTTCCCCAGGAGTGCAGAATTTGGTTTGAGTTGGGTTTGAACTTGCCAGGGCTGGACAAATTTCTTTCAGTTTGGTCCCAGGTATAGACAGAGCGTCTATTGCCTTTTAACTGGATTCCAAGCCTGAAAACATGTTTCCAAGGGTCGGTCCTTGAGGGGGTCGGTCGGCACGGAGACGGAGAGGTATTAGAACTGGGTCAGATCCCCGACCCACCCCGAAGGACCATTCGCCCCCCTGGCCTCCCCGCACTACCTATGAAGCAGCCGCAGCAGGATCGCGACGTCAGCTATATTTGCGCTACTTAGGAGCTGCTTCCTGCGTCGCGGTCCCGCCCCCTCCTCTGACGTCAGAGGAAGCAGCGCCCAAGCAGCTGAGGGATTGCTGACGTCGCGATCCTGCTGCGGGCTGCTTCATAGGTGTGCTGGAAGGTCAGTGGGGCGAGCGGTCCTTCGGGCGTGGGGGGGGGACTGAGCGGCAAGGCCGGGAACACCCCCTCAGGGCTGGTACCCGGGGCGGCCCGCCCCCCCGCCCCCCCCCCCCCTAGGTACGCCACTGTCTGTAGCTGTTGTAAGTGTCCATGCTTACATATTAGCTAGAAAACACACAAGGTACAAACAGAAATACATTTTGTACAAACTGCATCCTTGGGCATGGCCACCGACAAAGTACACCATCATCAAAGCACTGCAATATTTATTTTATCTTCCTAAGGTCTGATGCTCTGTGGAAGTATTGGAAAAGAGCTAGACAGAGGAGTAGCTTTCTGGCAGCATAAACTCTCCTCTTACTTTGTCCTAATCCAGGATTCTTCTGATATTATTGTATCCAGTTGGCAAGTTAAACTGTTTTGCAGCTCTTTTCCCAATTACCCAGTTTTATGCTTATCTAAATCCCACTATGGTGGAATTTAGATAAGCACTATGGTGCTTTTAGATACCTGATTTTCTTTGCTAGTCATCCTTTTACTAGATAAAACTCTCTCTATTTTTGTAGCTGTCACCCTCTCTGCTCCAATGTGTTATATTTTCAAACTTACAGAGAAATATCTGTCGACAATCCACAAAAATGCAACTTCACAAGCAGTCTCTCTCAACTATTCTTTTAGGCCTCTGGGTATGTAAGGTGTAGATATCATCCTCCTTTTTGGATCCACTAAAACTGTCTGGCAGCCTACCTTATCAGTAGCTTTCAAATGTATAACTGTCTTAGGGGGCTAGATTCACTAACCTTTTTTCCTGGGGGCGATCCGTTGCCGATTACAGCAGGCCCGATGAATTCACAACACAAAGAAATTCAAATTAGGGTGATCGGAGGAAGTATGCGATCCTGATGCATGCGCAGACCATCTGCTTTCCCTGCAGATGGTCTGTGCATGCGTTTCGTGTCCGGGTTTTTTTTTTTAAATTGCTGGGGTTTTGGTTTTTTTTACATACACCGACTCTCCTGCTCTCCCCTTCCAGCCAAGCCCTGCTCTCTGCCGCCTTCCCTGCAGTACAAGCCCATGGGTTTAAAGCAGGGCTGTACTGCAGTGTGCAGCCCCACTTTAAACCCGCGGGCTCACACTGCAGGGAAGGCGGCAGAGAGCAGGGCTTGGCTGGAAGATCGGAGCAGAGCTCAGGGCAGAGAGCAGAGCAGGGACAGGAGCCTCACGAGGGAGATTGAAAGTGTTTATTCCCCCCGGTGCTGCAAACCTTTCTTCCTACACAGCAAGATCGGGGCAGAGAGCAGGACAATGGAACAGGAGAGTCGGCAGAGACGTGTGCGACTGGTTCCCAGCAGACACTTCTATTCTTGATAGGCCAGCTCAGTCGGTGTCCCAAATTTGTTTGGTGCATTGCATCCCTGCCAACTTTTCATACATTTCCCCTCATTTGCATGCATGGATTTGAAGCAGATCGCAGGACAGGTTTGTGAATTAGCCCAGAAGGAAATCTGGTCGCTAAGGGGTCACAAACCGATAGGTACACAATCGGTTTGCTTAGTGAATCTAGTCCTTAGTTCGTTGTCTCCCAGAAGAGGTGGTGGAAACAGACTGTGTCTAAATTCAAGAGGGCCTGGGATAGGCATATGGGATCACTTGGAGAGAGAAAGAGATAATGGTTACTGCGGATGGGCAGACTAGATGGGCCATTTGGCTTTTATCTGCTGTCATGTTTCTATGTTGTTTTTGTTAATTATCACTAACTGTTCATTGTCTATTGTTTCATTTGATGCTTTGTATGCCTAGGGTTACTAAATGATTCCAGAAAAAAAGAGAATGGATTGAGATATCCAGGTTTTACTTCCATTGAAAGTAATGGAATTAAAACCTGGATGTCTCAATCCATCCTCTTTTTTTCTGGAGCCATATGGTAACCCTATGATGTCTTTTGTAATCCACCTAGAACTTTGGATAGTGTAGAATAGAAATGTAGAAAATAAGTAAATAAATAAAACAGATATTTAACTATAGACATGCCTGCTACAGAATACAAAAAGTTGCCAGAGGTTGTGGTTTTAAGAAAGGTTTGAACAAATTCCTGGAGGAAAAGTCCATAGTCTGTTATTGAGAAAGACAAGGGGGAAGCCAATGCTTGCCCTGGATCGGTAGCATGGAATGTTGCTACTTCCTTGGGTTTTGGCCAGGTACTAGGGATCCGGATTGGCCAGAACGGGCTATTTGGCTTGATGGACCATTGGTCTGACCCAGTAAGGCTATTCTTATGTTCTTATGTAAAATGAAATATTTTTGCTGTATTTTAAAACTAATGTAGCAACATAGATTTTGGGCAGAAAAGGACTACTTGGTGATCTCAATCTATTGAGTGTGACTTTGTAACAGGTCATCTAAGTTATAAGGTTAAGAAGGTGCCTTTCTTTAGTCTTTTAAAAAATAAGACCCAAGCGCCACATGCTTTCATGTGGGTCATATAAAAGTTTGTACCTTTTTAGCATCATACATGCATTTTAATGTATAATCCAGTAATAATTCCCTTTTGTGCACAGAAAACAGGGTTTTAAATATGGAAAAGGCTTATAAAATTAACCCCCCTCCCCCAGTGTATTATCACAATCATAATTGACTGTGGTCTTCTCCTTTATTACTTCAAATAGGCAAGTCACCTATAGATACAATAAATTCTTGTCCCAAAGAACCTACAAGTTGATTATCTGATATGAGCGTATAAGGGAGTGAGTGGACGGTATAATGAAGAGCATTCCTTTACTGTTGGTGCAGTTCAGCCACGTTACAGCAGGTGGTGCCTGTCTGCTGAGGCAGAGGCCAGAAGGGATTTAAGAGACAAGGGGCTCCTAGGCAAGAGGCCCTGAGGCAAAAGGTCTCGAGTTGGGGCTAAGCTATTGTACTAGAGAAGGGGATTAGTGAAGCAGTGTGGCTCAGACATCTTTGTGTGAGAATATCAAGGCAGGAGTTATCCATGAACTGTATTAGAAAGCACTGCACTTGCTTTTGATGTATGCCCAGAGGAAATGCAAGAAGGTGTTAAAAGACACTGTGTTGGGCTAGGCCAAGAACAGTGGCGTAGAGAGGGTGGGAGGCGGTCTGGGCGATGGTGCCCCTCCTCCGCCCTTACCTCCACCCCCGCTCCTTTCCCGATCCCACCTGCCGCTTGCGTTCCCCCCCTTCCCTTGTACCTCTAGTTTAATTTGTTGCTCCTCATGACCCCGTCGGCTCTCCCTCTGATGTCACTTCCTTTGCGCAGCACTCATAAGTGACATCAGCGGGAGAGCCGATGGAGTTGCGAAGAGCAAGTTGTTGACCGCCGTGAACGTCAACTTCAACTACAGGTATAGGGAGGGGGGGGGGGCTTGTGCGTGGAGGGGAGAATTGGAAAGAGGTGGGGGGTGGAGAGGAGAAAGTGTGCCAGTGCCCAGGGTGGACCCGTCCCCTCACCTCTCCCCCTTACCACACTACTGGCTGAGAACCAGGCCTAGAGAGTGTTAAGAGTGACATGAGGAGAACCAGCTGTACTTGTTCTGACCTGAAGTCTGTGAAGAAACAGGGGTGCACATGTTGACTCAGAACAATAAAATACTTTCCTTTTGTTTGCAAACCCTGGTTTGTATGGCTGTATTTCTGGCAGATCCAAGTCAGACCTTTACCCCTTCTTTTGCTAAAGTGTGCTAACCGATTAGCGCGTGTTAAACGCTAACGTATCCATAGACTAACATGCCCGTGTTAGCGCTTAGCGTGCGCTAAATTGATTAGCATGCGCTAACCAGTTAGCGCACCTTATTAAAAGAGGGCCTTAGTCATGTTACGAAAGGGAGTATTACTACTAATATTTATTATTTCTATAGTGCTACCAGACACACACATCGCTGTACATTAAACACACAAGAGATGGTCCCTTTTGCAAGAGCTTACAATCTAATTATGACAGACACACAGGACCAAAAATGATAAAAAGGTGTGTGTGTGTGGGGGGGGGGATGGAATCTAGCAGATCTGCACTAGCAGATCTGCACTAGCAGATCCCAGAGCCCTCATTCTCTTCTCACTGTTTCAGTCACTAGCTACCCCTTCTCCCTTTGGAAGGTGCTGTGGGAATTTTCTGACTGTCAGAATCTGCAGGAATGTAAAGATTAAGATACAAAACATAAAAGAGAGTTCTCGTGAAAAATACTGCTGTCAAAACCTGTACAGTGGATTAAGCTTTAAGGATGGATCAGTGGATGAAAAAAATGGCTATTTGTTTTCCAGGAAGAAATAATCCAATGCATTTACCTGATGCAAGCAATGCTCCAGCATTATGCAAGACATCACTGTTAGGTGTTAGCTGAAATTGTGCTTGTTAAAATTTTCAAGCCCTGGTTTTCTTTCATGTATGGTTTAAAAAAAAAAAAAAGATGTAAACACTGTACCTTTGTGCATTAATAGAAAAAGATACTTTGTCATGCAGAAAGCTATTTCTCAGACACTGAAATAACTACATTATTCAGCCAAATAGTGTGTGCTCTGTACCAGTCAAATACACCAGTGGAAAAGCTAGGAGGCTGCAGGATATAGGAATAATCAGTGGTGTAATAGAGGTGAGAGGCGGCCAGGGCGGTGGTACTCCTTCCCCGTCCTCTGGTCCTTCCCTGATACCACCTGCCACGCGCTCGCGCCCCCTTCTCTTCCCTTCCTCCATACCTCTAGTTCACCACCGCGAGCAACAAGAACGTCAACGTGCTCCTCATGACCCTGTCAGCTCCCCCTCCGATGTCACGTCCTATGCGTGGCACCCAGAAGTGACATCAGCGGAAGAGGCGACACAGTTGCGAGGAGCATGTTGAAATTGTTGCTCTTGGCGGTGAACAACTGGAATTATGGGGGAAGGAAAGGGGGTGCGTGGGAAGGGGAGGAGTGGGGAGAGGTGGGGTGGAGAGAAAGAGGGGTGCCCGTGCCCTTACCAACTAGGCGCCTAGGGCGGACCGCCTCCCCTTACTACGCTATTGGGAATAATGAATCCTTATTGTGCTCATGTTTTGATAGGACATCTTTGATTTTCTTGACTTGTCACTAGTGAGTAGGTTTCATCAGGAATAGGATTTATTTCAGTAGTTAGTACTGTACAAAGGGGTGACTCTATGTAATTAGTTTTTATATCTGCAGATCCGTCCATGACCTCATCTGCTTACTTTGTCACTACAGATCTTACTGGCCATCTCCCTCCACTCTCAATATCTGACCTCTCTACATGCTGAATTCTGTCAGATGTGGGTACTCTCACTTCTGTGGATAAGCCTTCTCAAATATCTACTACCCTCCAAGTATATCCTCAGGTGTCCTCACATCCTCTCTCCTTCCTGCTGAATATATTTATTTATTATTTATTAATTCAATTTTCTACACCGTTCTCCCAGGGGAGCTCAGAACGGTTTATATGCATTTATTCAGGTACTCAAGCAGTTTTCCTTCTCTGTCCTGGCGGGCTCACAATCTATTTAACATACCTGGGGCAATGGGGGGATTAAGTGACTTGCCCAGGGTCACAAGAAGCAGCGTGGGTTTGAACCCACAACCTCAGGGTGCTGAGGCTATAGCTTTTAACTACTGCGCCTGTCCATGAACTTCTTTTTTCTATGAGAAATGCTGCCATTGAAACCATTACACTTGCAGATTGAGCCTGTAGGCCGCCTGCACAATGGGCGCCTACCATGTGTCGGTCACTGGTAGGCGCCATGTCCAGAATTGCGTCTATTTTTTTGTACAGATGCCTTAAATGAAGGCCAGCGTTTTACAGGACAGTTCAGGACTCTTAGAAACATGGAGGGGTATTTTCAATCTACGCCCACATCAGATTTTGGAAGTTTTGCAAAAAGCATCCAAAAATCAAATGCCAAACATGGTCACTTTTGAACCAGAAAAATGTCTATTTGTTGGTTTGAAAATTGTCCTATTTTAGATGTTTTTATGTTCAGTGTATCTTTCTTTAAGGACCATTTTCAAACAAAAAAATGTCCAAGGGAAAAAGCACACAAAAACAAGCCATTAGAATGTCTGGGGCCAGCAGTCTTATTAGACTGGACATTCCGACATCCCAATGGGGCAGCCTAGGGGGCACTGCAATGAACTTCACATAAACGTTTGCATGCACACATCTTCTCATAACCCCCTTATATTTTTGGGGAGCCCTCCAGGAATAGCAATGGACCCACTCTCCCACCAATATTTCTGTGACCTTAGGACAGTTACTGTATCTCCTGTTGTCTTAGGTAGTAAGGTAGATTGTAAATTTTTGGAACAGGGACATCATTTATCAGCACTGTGCAGCACTACATGAATCCAACAGCATTATAAAAATATCAAATAGCTTGTATTAGTCTCTTTACCTTATTTTCCTGAATTGCTCAGATGATCCACTTTATGAGATCTGTCAGATGCCTGCGGCCTGGACTAGCTACTGTTGGAGACATTGTCAAATTCAGTTGTTTTTCTTAAATTCATATGAACATGTGTGTCAACAGTGGTTTCTTCCATCCTATAATGAGTTAATAGGACCCGGACAGGAAGATTTATGGAGACCGGTGTTACTGGCTGTCAGTAATATGGCTTTACTTTTAGCCTTAGCCTCCCGTTATAAGTCTTTTTCAAAGCACAATGATAGCATTAGCGAGAGATTTGCTTTCTGAAAATACCCTTGTAAAGATCTAGAACAATGGTTCCCAGCCAGTCAGGTTTTCAGGATAGCTCTAATGAATATGCATGAAAGAGATTTGCATGTAATGAAGATGATAGGAATGCAGATTTGCTCCATGCATATTCATTAGGGCTGTCTCAAAAACCCGACTGGCTAGTGGTCCTCCAGGACAGGGTTGGGGACCACTGATCTAGAAGGCAACAGTGGTAAAGATGCATGATTTCTCTGTCTCTTGGAAGATTTTTAGTTGTGTTTTTATTTTTTTTGTTTTTTTCATATTCTTCCCATACCCCTGCCCTAGTACTATGGAAAAATGATTTGACATTTTGATCCAGAAGGTAGACTATGTTGAATACTCAGATCACATGCCAGTCCTAGTATCAATTGCTCTCAACTTTACAAGGTAACATCACAACAGCTTTTCAATTAGCTTATAGTTCATATTACTATTGTAAGAATATCTATAGCATACTATAAAAGCAAATACAAATTTCCCAGCAAGGTGTAAAAGTCAATAGATACTCTGTGCCTGAAGACATTATGCAAATATTTAAAGGGAAAATATATGTACAGTATATTTTTCCTTTGAAAGATGGCCACAGGTACATAGTATCCAGGGATTTTGCACCTGTTTTAAATTTAGATTAAATTTCATTGGAAAATAATGTACATAGACTTGAAAATATAATATATGGTGGTTCATTTTTTTTTGCCCTATGTAAACAAGTGATGGCAACCCTTACTTTCTAAATGTATATTTGCTATGGATCTCTGAATGCACTTTAATCTGGAGCGAGGGATAATATTTTTCAGACTGGACAATTTTGCCAAGACATTTACGCTGGCTTCCACAAAGCTGTGGTAAAAGTATCTACCATAGTCCATCAAGGGAGTAATAATAATAATAACTTTATTTTTCTATACCGCCATAATCTTGCGACTTCTAGGCAGTATGTGGCATAGTGGTTAGAACTACAGCCTCAGCACCCTGAGGTTGTGGGTTCAAATCCCATGCTGCTCTTTGTGACTCTGGGTGAGTCACTTAATCCAGAGCAAGGAAAAACAAAATAAGTTCAGTGAGATAGTTCCACAAAAACAGGAGCAGAGCAGAAGGCAAAAAACTGTGATGCAGAAGTGCACAAAATAAAATATACAAAAACAGTCTATGTCACAAATTATATATTGTATATTTTATTTTGTACACTTCTGCACCATTTTCAAATAAAGTTTTTAACAAGATCATCAGTTCCACAGTTTTTTGCTTTCTGCTCAAGTCACTTAGTCCCAAATTCTGTAACCAGCGCCTAAAGTTAGGCACCTATTTAGGAGGCGCCACCTAGATAGGCGCCTATCTAAATTGAATAACAAGCTCAATTAGGCTTTTTAATCAGTACTGATTGAAACATAGGTGCCTATCACGAAAGCGTAATTCTGTAACAAAGCGCCTCTAAAAATTTAGGCAGCCTTCAAAAAATTAGGCGCTATGCATGTTAGGCGTGGGCATGGCTATGTGTTAGGCGCCTTCTTACAGAATCGCTGCTCTTAAGCGCGCTTAAGCGCTTGCATGGGTGCCTAACTTTTAGTTGTGCCTAGAACTGGCCTATTTATTGGACACCTCCAAAATAGGTGCCCAAATAGGTGCCACTCAGTGCGATTCACTAAACAGCACCCAATTATACTTGAATCTCGCTGAACAGTGCCTAAGTAGGTGCCTAACTTTTGGGCGCTTCTTATAGAATTTGCCCTTTAATCCCCCATTACCCCAGGTACATTAGATAGAGTGTAAGCCCATCTGGACAGATAGAGAAAAATACTTGATTATTTGAAAAACCACTTGGAGGGGCATAATCAAAAAAACCATCTAAGTCCCCTTTTGGCCTAAGTCCTTAAACGTTCAAAGCAGAAACAGGAAAGTGTCCATAACCAAAACAAATGTCCTTGTTTTGATTATGGCCTGCCTCTACTAAACGCCCAGATCACCAATACTTCTACAAGTACACCCCCATGACGTCTACACTTTTTGCCCATAATGAACCAAAAAAACGCCTAAGCCCCAAATGTCCAACAGAAGGGCTTTTAGGCGAAGGAGGAGACAGTCCTTCGCCTAAAAGCTGGATTCTGTAACCGGTGTCTGTCAAAAACAACACCAGTTACAGAATCCCCCCCCCCAACGATCCAGGCAGAAGGGTGCCCAAGCCCTCCTGCCATATCGAACCGTGAACCCCCCCCCTCCGACAACATCGGGGCAAGAGGGAGCTCAAGCCCTCTTGCCCCGTCGAACCGCGGCCCCCCTGACAACATCGGGGCAAGAGGGAGCCCAAACCCTCTTGCTCCGTTGAACCACGGCCTCCCCCGACGATATCGGGGCAAGAGGGAGCTCAAGCCCTCTTGCCCCGGCGATCGTGCCCCCCCCACCGAGTACGAGCAGGCCAGGAGTGAGCCCAAGCCCTCCTGGCCCCGGCAACTCCCCCTTCGACACAGCAACCCCCCCTCCGACATGGCGCCCCCCGACACAGCGACCCCCCCTCTCCGACATGAAGGGGCCAGGAGGGAGCCCAAGCCCTCCTAACCCCCGCAACTTCCTCAACTGGATTGGGCTAGGAGGCAGCCCAAGCCCTCCTGGCCCCGGTGACCCCCCAACTGGATTGGGCCAGGAGGGAGCCCAAGCCCTGCTGGCCCCGGCGAACCCCTACCCCCCACTCCCCACTACAATACGGGCAGGAGGGATCCCAGGCCCTCCTGCCCTTGACACAACCCCCCTCCCCCCAATGACCGCCTCCTGCAGAACCCCCGATCAGCCCCCCGCCGACCCTCGACCCCCCCCGGCCGACCCCACGACCCCCCCACTCCCTTCCCATACCTGTTCAGTTGGCCAGATGGACGGGTGCCAAGCCCGCCTGTCCGGCAGGCCAGCCGGGTCCAGAATGGGGCCGGATTGGCCCAGGTGGCAGAAACCCCGCCCACAGGTGGGGCCTAAGGTGCCTGGGCCAATCAGAATAGGCCCAGGAGCCATAGGCCCCTCCTGTGGGTGGGGCCTTAGACACATGGGCCGGGTTGGGCCTAAGGCTCCCGGGCCTATTCTGATTGGCCCAGGTGCCTCAGGCCCTACCTATGGGCGGGGTTTCTGCCGCCTGGGTCAATCCGGCCCCATTCTGGACCCGGCTGGCCTGAGGACACTTTTTAGACTTTTTTTTTAAATTATGAACACCTTAGGCTAAAAGAAGTATATAAATATTTCAATAAATCAAGGTAAATGCTCCAAAGCTCATAGAATTCCTATGAGCATCAGAGCATTTACCTTGTTGGCCTGCAGTAGAAACCTCTACCCTGACTTTGTAAAAGGATTATTATTGAGGCACTGCTAAACTTGTGTATTGATCAATCAACATGTGTGGGATGTGCAGGCACACTCATACATATATCTGAGATACTTGATCTGTATCTGCAAAAACCTCTGATGTGTGTAGCATGGATATAGAGATACAGTTCCCACAGATCCTTTGAAGAGTTTCTCTCTTTCATGAGTCAAAGCATTAGGCCAGATATAACAGTTTGACCTCTCCCAATTGAACGAAGGTAGCCCTGGAAGTCCTACATAAAAGAAAAAAAAATATGACACTGGTATCGAAACCTGTGAAGAATACAGCAAAAATATAAAGATAGGATCAAAAAGAATCCTGATGGGATGGTGGAATCAAAGCCTCGGAACCTAAGCTGTACTGAAACAAAGGATAACATTCCCAAGAAACAACATATTCACAGTGCAAGAGAGGGGAATAAAGCCAGAAAAATCAATAGATACGGATTTTTTTTTTGTTGTACTGTTGCTGGTTTTAGTGTAGGACAGGCCTGCACAACTCCGGTTCTCAAGGGCCGAATCCAGTCGGGTTTTCGGGATTTCCCCAGTGAATATGCATGAGATCTATTTGCATGCACTGCTTTCAATGCATATTCATTGGGGAAATCCTGAAAACCTGGCCTGGTGAGTTGTGCAGGCCTGGTATAGAAGATAGCGTAGGCGTGAAATAGGGACCTGCTTACTCTCTTATCCTTGACAGCCTAATATACTGTAGAATTCTCCACATACAGTCTATAATTTCCCTGCATTTTATTCATAAATATGTACTGTAAAGAAGTGGGAGAGTCTAGAGATGGATATCTGTAGCCCTTCCCCGGCCCTCTTCTCCACCCTCCACCTCCACACGCTCCTTTGCCGCCGCCCCCTCCTGCTGCATGCGCGCTGCTTCCCTTCCCTTGTACCTCTATAACATTCCTGGCACGAGCAACGACCCCCAACCTGCTGTTGCGCCAGCGTCGGCTCTTCCTTTGAAATCACATCCTAGGTGAGGGTCCAGGAAGTGACGTCAGAAGAAGAGCCGACACTGGTGCAACAGCAGGTTGGTGGTTGCTGCTTACACCAGGAATGTTACAGAGGTACAGGGAAGAGAAACAGCACACGCTTATGGCAGTGGGGGTGGAGGGGGGAAGGAGCGGGGGCAGAGAGGAGGACAGATGCCTGCATCCTCACCAGGATGGTGCCCGGGGAGGACCGCCATCCCCTTACTACTCCACTGATCTGTAGTATTTTGAAGTTCAATCCCCTCCCCTCCTCTCCAGATGTTAGAAAAGTATACGGAAGCCCCACAGAAAATGCCACAAAAGATGGCCCAGATTCTACTGTATAAATGACACCTAAAGTTAGGTGCATAGATTTTCTTTTTTATTATTATTTATTGATTTATAACTTTTCAATATACATTCACAAGAATAAATCTTGTTACATGAAATACATGGCAAGCAAACAATTAAAAAAAATGCAAAATAAAGGAAATCAAAACCTTTCCTATAGGCAAATTTTTAGCCCCTTCTTAGACCACAATTATAGGAAGGGGGGGGGGGGTCATATCAATCAATTGAAGATAAATAGAAGAAATAATTTCCAAAGGAAAAGGCCTAGGATGCAGACAGTTATATCTTTTCTTTTCAAAGCCTTCTTAATCAATCCTTAATGATCTTTTTGATATCTAGAAACTTCTTCAAATGAACCAGAGAAAAGAAGGTATATTTCACCCCCAGGTACCTAACCAGGTATTTACAGGGATATGCAAGTAAAAATGTTGCACCTATTTTGATAGATCCTGTTGCAAAGAAAGAAATTCTTTTCTCCGCTCCTAAGCTGTTTTAGATACATCAGGATAAATCCACACTTTATGGTCCCCAAATAATTTTTGAGAATACCTGAAATACAATTTTAGTATCATATTTACATCCTGCTTGAAAACAAAGGACACCAAAAGAGTAGATCTTTCAGTGTCAGCTGTTAAGGTTTGTTCTAATAGAGCTGATACATTTTCAAAATCAATCTGGTTATCTCTAACTTTCTTATTTTCCTCCAATTCTTCCTGCAAATTCTTTTTGTTAGGTAAATAATAAATCTTATTAATTGGAGTTATATTATTAGGGGAAATCTTTAAGTTCTCAATCAAATATTTCTTGAAAAAATCAATAGGCAAAACCCCTGGGGCTACAGGAAAGATCAGGAGGAGAAGGTTTAACCGACGATTAAGGGCTTCTTTTACAAAGGTGTGCTAGTAGTTTTAGCACGCGCTTAGCACACGCTAAAATGCCACATGCGCTGCCGCTACCGCCTCCTTTAAAGAAGGTGGTAGTTTTTTGGCTAGCGCGCTATAGCACCTTCGTAAAAGGAGCCCCAACGTTCTCAAAATATTTCAATTTTCTATGAATTAAAGTACTCTCCATAATCATTGCTAGTTTAAATTGCTGTATTGTTGAATATCTTCCTGATTTTTGCCTGTTTTTTTTTCTGAAAAGTCACTTTTCATAGAGTCTACAGATTTAGTTAAAGAATCAAGGTTTGAAGCAATTTTTGACACCTCTTCAGTAGATTTGGTAAATGTAATCTCCAGTCTCTGAAGAAGCTGCCAGATATCTTTCAAGGAGGCCTCCGTGGGAGCTGGAGAGTAATCCGCTCTCTTCGTTGGTTAACTCAGTTCTTCTGCCGCTGAATTTATTCCCTCACTAGGAGACTCCGAAGGTCCATTTCCAGGGTCGCGTGCCTCCTGCATCAGATTACCGGCAGAAGCTGGGCACGGAGGATCAAGGGTAGTCAGAGTGGACAAAGATGTCTCAAATCCTGAAAGGGAAGAAGGCTCTTCAATACCTCTCCCCATCGCCAGGTCAGCTCCTCCGATGGCTTGTGTAACTATCGG
The DNA here is from genome assembly GCF_902459505.1 of Geotrypetes seraphini. Lineage (NCBI taxonomy): Eukaryota > Metazoa > Chordata > Amphibia > Gymnophiona > Dermophiidae > Geotrypetes > Geotrypetes seraphini. The sequence continues at coordinate 201,747,698 of NC_047089.1, forward strand.
CAAAGCCGCAAAAAAAGTGATCAATGATCTGCTGCACAGGTGTGGAGCTCAGGGCCGCCATCAGGGCAGTACTACCAGTCCTGCATTCAGGGGCCCGGAGGTGACAGGGGGCCCAGGCTCCCCCAAGGTCCTAGGCAGTGTTCCCTCTAAGGCAGCGGTCTCAAACACGCAGCCCACGTGTGGCTCTCCAGGTTTTATTTGCGGCCCGCGGTCTGGAGGCGATCATTCTCTTCCTTTTGGAGCAGCAGCTGGCTCGTTCGTTCAAAGCCGTGGGTTGGCGGCTCCTTGCGCTATCCACTCCTGCATCGGAAGCCTCTCTGACGTCCACCATCAGAGAGGCTTCAGACGCAGGTGCGGATCTCACAAGGAGCCGCCACCCACGGCTTTGAACGAATGAGCCGGCCAGACACGCTGCTGCTCCAGTGGCGTACCAAAGGGGGGGGGGCGGTCCACTGTTCTCCTTAGTGTGCGGCTCGCTGCTCGTCTAGAGCAGTGGTTCCCAACCCTGTCCTGGAGGAACACCAGGCCAATTGGGTTTTCAGGCTAGCCCTAATGAATATGCATGAAGCAAATTTGCATGCCTATCACTTCCATCATATGCAAATCTCTCTCATGCATATTCATTAGGGCTAGCCTGAAAACCCGATTGACCTGGTGTTCCTCCAGGACAGGGTTGGGAATCACTGGTCTAGAGCACTGGTGCCCAACCTGCTTCCCTTCCCTTCTCACTGCTGCCATCGGGATCAGGCCGGCACCGTGTCTTTGATCTCCCTGCTTCTCTTCCCTGCGGGGCCGACCAACTCTCGTGGCGGCCCGACATCAATTCTGACGTCGAGAGGACGTTCTGGCTAGCCAATTGCTGCCTGGCTGCCCGGAACGTCCTTTCTGACGTTAGAATTGACATCGGGCGGCGAGAGTTGATCGGCCCGTGCAGAAGATTGCGGCAGCGGCAGCAGTCTATTCCGCGGCGGTGGTGGCATGGGGGAGGCAGGAAGGAAGGAAGAAAGAAGGAAGATGGGGGGGGGCAGGGAGCCAGAAAAAAAAGCAAAAAATGGGGCACGGAGGAAGGAAGGAAGAAAGAAAGAATGCGGGAGGGACAGGGAACCAGAAACAAAGCAAAAAAATGGGGCACAGAATCAGAGAAAGACAGACATAGAGAAAGAAAGAAAAAGTTGAGGGAGGGAATGAGGTCTGGAGGAGAGGAAGCATACAGGAGGCTGAAAGAAGGGAAGAAATATTGGATGCACAGTCAAAAGAATAAAGTGCAACCAGATGAAATTACCAAACAAAGGTAGGAAAATGATTTTATTTTCAATTTAGTGATCAAAATGTGTCTGAATTTATATATGCTGTCTATATTTTGCACTATGGCCCCCTTTTACTAAATCGCAATAGTGTTTTTTAGTGCAGGGAGCCTATGAGCGTCGAGAGCAGCGCTGGGCATTTAGCGCAGTTCCCTGCGCTAAAAACTGCTATTGTGGTTTAATAAAAAGGATGGGGGGTATATTTGTCTATTTTTCTATGGTTGTTACTGAGGTGACAATGCATAGAGTCATCTGCCTTGACCTCTTTGAAAAAAACCCAGAATAGGAATGATAATTAACATTTTCTCAGCGTATAGTGTGCTTTGTGTTTTTTAATTTTATTTTTGGTAGATCATTTTGACTTGGTCATTTTAAAGTAGCTCGCAAGCCCAAAATGTTTGGGCATCTCTGAGCTAGAGCGTTGAAACTGTGTATTAATATTTTATCCCCCCTTTTACAAAACTGTGGAGCATTTTTTAGCGCCAGCCGTGGTGGTAGCAGCTCTGATGCTCAGAATTCTATGAGCGTCAGGGCTGTTACCACCGTGGCTAAAATCCACACTACAGTTTTGTAAAGGGGGGAGGGGTTAGTTTGTGATGACATATTCCATACTAGGCGAAGGTGTTTTCTGTGTTCTGTGTGTTTGAAAGACATGGTTTTCTGTTAGGATTGACGATGTAGGATTGATCTGTAATGGTCTGGCTTGTTTAGTTTTACAATGGGTGTATTGATGTACTGCTCACTGCAATATGTAAGATGCTGCCTTTTCCTAGGTACTCATGTGTGACGTGTGGTTTGTTTCTAAAAATCATGATTTTCTTACAGATGGGGGGGTGCCAAAAAATGATGGGTCCCGGGTGTTACATATGCTAGGTACGCCACTGTATGTAAAGATACCAGAAAGCTGGCGAAGCAAAAACTTTAAGTAAATTGTTATTCTTCTAATTTTTGAGTATTTAACCCTCCCACAATCTCACGGGCACTCATTTCAAGTTTCAAGTTTATTGAGATTTTGATTTAAACGCAATATCAAATATTTTCAATGCATATAACAAAAATAAATTTGGGGAAATAAATAAAACCATTTGAACAATAAACATACAAACATATCCATAGATGATTAAAATTACATAAGGAGTACAAGGATAAACTACATTTGTTTAAAAATGCGTCCTCCGCGCCTGCTCATAAATTTGTGGAATATGTAACTTGTTGCTCATGCATATTTTTTTTTGCACACACCTCATCAATCCTTAGAGGGAACATTGGTCCAAGCCACCATAGCACAAATTCCTGTATTATTCTTCTGCTGTGCACAACAATAAACACTGCTGTCATACTTTTTTTTGTCCCCTGCCGATTTCCTGATAGCACCCCCCCGGACAAAAGTGGGGGGGAAGGGGTGCGTGGGGGGGCCCAATAGGATTGCTCAGTAAGGGGCCCAGAAATTTCTGATGGCGGCCCTGGTGGAGCTGCACAGGTTAGAGCTGTATAGGTTAGAGCTGGTGAGGGCACAGCTCTAACCACCCCCTTCCTCTTTGAGTGCAGCATTCCAAAAGAGGAAAAGATGCTGCCAAGAGCCGTATTGATGAACAAAGCAAAAGGTAATAATGCTATTCAGGAAATTATTCAGTACTCTCCGTACACTATTGAACAAACCCATTCAGTAGAGGAATTACCGTATTTTCGCGGATATAACGCGCGCGTTATACGCGTTTTTACCTACCGCGCATACCCCCCGCGCGTTATATGCCTGAGCGCGGTATACAAAAGTTTTTAAACATAGTTCCCACCCCGCCCGACGCCCGATTCACCCCCCCAGCAGGACCGCTCTCACCCCCACCCCGAACGACCGCTCGCCCGCGCTCCCACCCGCACCCGCATCCACGATCGGAGCAAGAGGGAGCCCAAGCCCTCTTGCCCAGCCGACTCCCCGACGTCCGATACATCCCCCCCGGCAGGACCACTCGCACCCCCACCCCGAAGGACCGCCGACTTCCCGACAATATCGGGCCAGAAGGGAGCCCAAACCCTCCTGGCCACGGCGACCCCCTAACCCCACCCCGCACTACATTACGGGCAGGAGGGATCCCAGGCCCTCCTGCCCTCGACGCAACCCCCCCCCCCCCCCCAACGACCGCCCCCCCCAAGAACCTCCGACCGCCCCCCCAGCCGACCCGCGACCCCCCTGGCCGACCCCCACGACCCCCCCACCCCCCTTCCCCGTACCTTTGGTAGTTGGCCGGACAGACGGGAGCCAAACCCGCCTGTCCGGCAGGCAGCCAACGAAGGAATGAGGCCGGATTGGCCCATCTGTCCTAAAGCTCCGCCTACTGGTGGGGCCTAAGGCGCGTGGGCCAATCAGAATAGGCCCTGGAGCCTTAGGTCCCACCTGGGGGCGTGGCCTGAGGCACATGGGCCCAACCCGACCATGTGCCTCAGGCCGCGCCCCCAGGTGGGACCTAAGGCTCCAAGGCCTATTCTGATTGGCCCACGCGCCTTAGGCCCCACCAGTAGGCGGAGCTGTAGGACGGATGGGCCAATCCGGCCTCATTCCTTCGTTGGCTGCCTGCCGGACAGGCGGGTTTGGCTCCCGTCTGTCCGGCCAACTACCAAAGGTACGGGGAAGGGGGGTGGGGGGGTCGTGGGGGTCGGCCAGGGGGGTCGCGGGTCGGCTGGGGGGGGTCGGAGGTTCTTGGGGGGGGGCGGTCGTTGGGGGGGGGGGGGGTTTTGCGTCGAGGGCAGGAGGGCCTGGGATCCCTCCTGCCCGTAATGTAGTGCGGGGTGGGGTTAGGGGGTCGCCGTGGCCAGGAGGGTTTGGGCTCCCTTCTGGCCCAACTACACAAAGGTACGGGGAAGGCGGGTGGGGGTGTCGTGGGGGTCGGCCAGGGGGGTCGCAGGTCGGCTGGGGGACGGGCGGAGGTTCTTGGGGGGGGGGCGGTCGTTGGGGGGAGGGGGTTTGCGTCGAGGGCAGGAGGGCCTGGGATCCCTCCTGCCCGTAATGTAGTGCGGGGTGGGGTTAGGAGGTCGCCGTGGCCAGGAGGGTTTGGGCTCCCTCCTGGCCCGATATTGTTGGGGAGTCGGCGGTCCTTCGGGGTGGGGGTGCGAGTGGTCCTGCCGGGGGGGGGAATGTATCGGACGTCGGGGGGGGGCATCAGGCTTTCAGGATGGGGACAGACCTTCAAGGGGGGACAGGACTTCAAGGAGGGACAGTGCACGGAAAGTCAGGGGGGTGAACGGAGAGTCGGGACAGCGCACGGAAGTCAGGGGGGGCGAAAGGAGCGTCGGGCATCATGCGCGGTATACCCGTGAGCGCGGTATACAAAAGTTTTTGTACATATCATCGTGATTTCTGCGCGCTATACCCGTGTGCGCGTTTTACACGGGTGCGCGTTATATCCGCGAAAATACGGTAGTAAAGAGTTCCAGAGACCATTGATCTCGTGTTGCTAGCAGCTTCTCATACTACCACCATCTTGACCCCGGTACCCAGATTTTCTTAATTGGCTTAATTAACCCTAATAGTTGAACATGCCATTAAAAACAATTTTAAAAAGCCATTACAAAACTGGGGGGAATGGTATAGAAAATTGAATGAATGAATACATTAAATAAATAAATAAATAAATACAAATTAATTAGCTGGTAGGCGCCTAACTTGATAAGTGCTTACCACTTCGAGGTAGGCGTCTATACAGAGGTGCCTACCAGTAAGTAAGGGCTCCTTTTACAAAGCCGCGCTAGGGCCTTAACGCGCGGAATAGTCACGCTAAATTGCCACACGTGCTAGTCGCTACCGCCTTTTAGCAGGCAGTAGATTTCTGGCTAGCACGCGCTATAGCGTGTGCTAATCCGGTGCGTGCGATAAAACCGCTAGTGCGGCTTTGTAAAAAGAGCCCTAAGTGTGATTCTGGGTGAATTTTAGGCGTGGTTTGAATTAGGCACACCCATTTAGGCCAGGAAAACCCTGACGCTGCTAGGTGCAATTCTATAAACCAGTGGTTCCCAACCCTGTCCTGGAGGACCACCAGGCCAATCGGGTTTTCAGGCTAGTCCTAATGAATATGCATGAGAGAGATTTGCATATATCGGAAGTGACAGGCATGCAAATCTGCTTCATATATATTCATTAGGGCTATCCTGAAAACTTGATTGGCCTGGTGGTCTTCCAGCACAGGGTTGGGAACCACTGCTATAAATGGTGCCTAGCAGATGATTGACAATCACACTCAACAGTGCCTAGGAGTTAGGCACCGTTTATAGCAGGGGTGTCCAACCTTTTGGCTTCCCTGGGCCGCATTGACAGAAAAAAATGTTTCTGGGGCTGCACAAATGTGCAAACACTGCAGCAAGACAGAGGAGGGAGCCGCTAAGACGGTAAACACCCAGTGGTAGCAGAGGAAAACACTGCATCACCCTCGACCGGGGCCACACAAAATTCTTCATGGGGCCGCATGCGGCCCTTGGGCTGCAGGTTGGACACCCCTGGTTTATAGAATCAGGGCAGAAATGTTAGTTGTATGTGTAATATTTACTGAAAGGTATGTGCCCACATCTGAAAGCCTTACTACCTTTTGTTCTATAGGAGTGGTATAGGACGAGGAGGTTGTGAGGAGGGGGAGGGTTGAAAATGCTGAAGTTCTTTAGCTATTGACCACATTATGGAATTCACAAGCAAAATATGGTGATAATAGTCTGTATAAGATAACCAGGAATATAATTTCTTGGTTGAAACCATGCACAAATCCCCTTGAGAGCGAATGCTATTAATGGAGACCTTTTCTCATCCAGATGTTAAACACCCAGCAATAAAAAAAAACCTCTTTTTCTATGGTTTAGAAACATACTGTGTGTCATGAACAGAATCCGTAAAGATACAAGGCACAATAATGGGCAAACAAGAAATATAATGGAAAATCAAGTGGAACACTTTAAGAGGAATACATTTTGCAAGCAGCAGGGTGCTTATAGAGTTTTATACAAACAAACTAATCTATCAAGATAAAAGTCCAGGACTCCTGGCATTGTCCACATCAAACTACATTTTTATACTGTTGAGAATAATAATGTTTTAACCCATAAAATATATTTAGGGGGTCAGAGAATTGGTTGTAAACAAGAAGCTCATCTGTGTAAAATTTAAGACTGTGAATACAGGAGATTTCTCGATACTTTTCAGATAAAAAAAAAATACAATTAAAAATATCTTATTTTCCTTGCTTTTCATATTTCTCTGGTTCTTCTTCTTCCTTTCACCTACTGAAAGGCATACTTGATTAAATGTAGGTTCCTTTTTAAAGTGACATCTTTGGATTTTATAAAATATAAATCATCTTCAAACCTGCTGCTTTGCATGTTTGCTCAGTGATCTTAATTAAATAGTGAAATGTCAAGTTCTGGTGAGGTATGTGGGTTGCCTGCTAGGTGGTGACACTGACGTGTTACCCACCTGGTGGTTGAGGCTTGTTGACCTATAGAGAAGAGGAAATCTGTTAGCTATTTTAGAGCTTACCAGAACTGACATCCAGAATATCTTGCACCGCAGTTCACTACATGGATCTAATAAGGTGTTTTGTTTTTTTTAAAAAAAGATTGTTTTTATTTTTAATAAATCTTTATTAATTTTCAATTTGAGAACAGTGCATTAAATATATACATACAATTAATATCATAAACAGCACTTGTATTTGATCAATGAATATTACAAAATACATTACCCTCCCCCCTCCTTCCCTCCCACACTTCCTGGATCTGCAAATCAATAAGGAAAAATAAAGGCATAATCCAACTAATCAGAGTTAACAAAATTTGTCAATGGACCCCCATGTTAATTTAAATAGTTTATTATGACATGATATTTCTGAATTCATTTTTTCATATTTATAACATAAACATAAAGTTTCCCACCAAAAGGAGAAATTAAGTCTATCCCAATTTTTCCAGCTCTTGGTAACCATTTGCATGGCTATCCCAGTCATAATAATAAAGAGTCTGCTTTTATACCTTTCTAACCGAGGTTTAGATGACAACAAAGTCCCACAGATTACTACCTCATAGGGCAACGGAATCAAAGACTCCAGTATCAAATTAATTTGTCCCCATATTGATTTACAAAAGTTGAGTATCAAAGGACAATAGAACAACAAATGATCCAGTGTCCCTATTTCAATGCCAGCATCTGTTAGACTTTGAACTATCTAACTTTTGCAAACGAACTGAGGTCCAAAAAACTCTATGTTAACAAGAAGAACCAGGTTTGTCTCATAGGTGCTGAAGCTGTACATCTCATCCTCCAAGTCCAAATCCGTGGCCATTGATGTTTTTATTAACAGTGCCTCAGTAAGGTGGTTTTTAAATATTAATCCATCTGTAGATTGTTCTTCTGTATTTGTCCCAAGCACAAATTAACTTGTACTGACCTTTCATTTTCCTTCACTTGATTTCCTTTAAAGTTTATGTTGAAGTATATATTTAGTAGTCTGGTAAACACAGAAAGTTATATGGGTATCTGCCTAACCACTAGTCTGCCAGTCTACAGAACTCCACTGGGAGCAGCTTCAGGACCCTAGCTCCCTCTTAGGATCTGTACTAGAGAATGACATGGGGACAATTTTTTCCCCGTTCCCGCAGGAACTCAATTTCCCTGTCCCATCCCTGCAAGTTTTGTCGCTGTCGCTGTCCCATTCCTGTAAGCTCTGCCTTAATCGACAAGCCTCGAACACTTATGATTTTAAAGTGTTTGAAGCTTGTGCAGATGAGGGCGGAGCTTGCAGGAATGGGGCAGGGACAGGAAAATAACTTGCCGGGATGGGAAAATGAGTTCCTGCGGGGAAAGAGAAAAATTTGTCCCCGTGTCATTCTCTAATCTGTACAAAGACTGGATTCAGGGTTTAGGGAGTGAATGCCAAATGGAGTTTGGGAAGTTAATGAGTTTTAGCAGTGTGAATATGGGATTTATGTTTTTTCTCAGGAGAATAGAAGTTTCCTGTATACAATAAAAAAAAAGAGCAGTAATCTTCTGCCTCTACTTAATACCTTAAAGCAGTGGTCTCCAACCCTTTTCATGTAAAGGGCCACAGTGTGAATATGAGAAAGCTCTGAGAGCTTACACATATTACTAATCTTGTAAACTGTCTTGATCTGTTTGTTCAGACTAGGTATTAAACATTAATAATAATATTGATTCTACAACACTTCCAGGATATATTTCAAAAACTCATTTTATTTTGGATTGTCAACAGTAGTAAATTCTATAAATGAGACACCTGAGTAACACAGAGATTGTTTGCAGTTACTATATCAAGTGGACAAGATTGAAATTAATGGAGTTACAAGATTTGAAGAGTATTTCATCCAATTGTTTGAGGGCTGCAATGGAGGATTTTGGGGACAGCATATGGCCCTGGGGCTGCATGTTTAGACCACTGCCTTAAAGTATAAAGCAGTAAAACAAATCTCTTTACACAGACAAAGAATTAGGCATAGACCGTAAATAAAAGCAAAGTGCAACATACTGTAGAAAGAAATGTTACCATAGGAGGCTTTTGCAAAGGGTAACTGCATTACCTATCTTAGTGTCTCGCAAACTTTGCGAAGCCACTGCATACTAAATGTGGTGGTCACTGTTTCAGGGCATCTGGAAGTGCAAGGATGTCAACGTGATGACATCATGTGCATGCATGATGCCATCATATTGATGTCCATACATGCAAGAAGGCCCTCCAGATGGGGCCCTGAGCCACCAATGGGGGGATGCTGGAAGGGAAGAAGCATGGAAAGGAGAGGCACGAGAGGCACATCCTGTAGACACTCAGCTGGCACCGGCATCTCTTCGGCGTCTCACGGCCCACCTGGAATCTTAGGCGGCACACTAGTGCATTGATAAAATGGTTCATAATGCAAAGATTTCCAGCAGTGGGGAAGAAGAGGCTGTGCTGAAGGAAGATAGCTGGACTCAGATTATGGAACCCTGCAAGATTGGTACTGTGACTCCACCTGCCTTTGAACTGAAGAACCGGTATGCTGCCTTAGAAGTGAAGGAGATGAAAGCATGCCAGGGAGAGAAAGGACCAAATCTTGAAATCCCCAAAATTGCCAGATCTATGACCACTAGGAGTCATAAGGTAGTTGTAGTTGATGATTCCATTCTGAGGGGTACAGAAGTCTCTATCTGCTGACCAAACATGATGTCCCAGGAGGTATGCTGTCTGCCTGGTGCCAAAATCCAAGATGTTACAGAGAGATTGCCAAGACTCATCAAGCCTGATAACTGTTATCTGATGCTGCTCATCCATGTTGGCACTAATGATACTGCCAGGTACCATTATGAATGTATGTATGTGAATGTATGTATGTGTATGTATGTATGTGAATGTATGTATGTGAATGTATGAAAAGTGACTTCATGGCTCTGGGAGAGAAGGTGAAGCAGTCAGGTGTGCAAGTGGTATATATGCTCTGGTTACATCGGGTCTTGACTATTGTAATATAATTTATACTGGTCTCCTATCTTATCTTCCTAAAAGGTTACATTCTATTCAAAATTCCCCCATCAGACTTCTTACACATATTCATCACTATGAAAGGGATGCTCTCTCATAGTTCAACAATATTGGCTATCCTTAACTTAAAGGATTCAACACAAAGTTCTAATATTATGCTATAAGATTCAGGTTCTCCCCCTAACTATTTTCTCTAATCCTGCCTTACACCCCTTGTGAATCTCTTTACTCTGCCTCCTGACATTGTCTTACCATCCCATCAAAAAGTTGTGTTTTCAAATTGCAACAGATAACTGATGTCACTCTTTCAGGCAGCAACTTATTTGCTTTATGACAAAGACCACTGACCATTTTAGTAACTGCCCTCTAGACCAGTGTTCTTCAGCCACCGGTCCATGGACCGATGCCGGTCCACAGAAATTTCACAAGACCAGCATTTGCATCAGGCCCAAAACAGTGTTCTTCAACCGTCAGTCCACGGTGCGATCAATGCGGCGTTATCTTCGAGCCAGCTCCCTCTTCCTCACTGATTCAGTGCACAAAGCCATGGGCAGTGGCTCCTACGCGTGTCCTACGCCTAAACAGGAAGCCTTCTCTCTGACGTTGCAATGTCAGAGGGAAGTCTTCCAGATGAGGCACGGGACGTGCAAGGAGCCGCTGCCCACAGCTTTGTACACTGCATCAGTAAGGAAGAGGGAGCTGGCATGAAGATAACATCGGGGGTGGCATAAAATGGCCAAGTGGGAGCAGGCCAGAAGGTAAGGCATAGCATGGAGGGAGAGAGACAACAAAGGTAGGGGGGGGGGAATGATTTTATTTTTGAATTTAGTGATTGAATTATGTCAATTTTGAGAATTTACATCTGCTGTCAGTGTGCTTTGTGTAGTTTAATGTTGTGGTTAACCATTATGTGTTGTTAATAAGATTAAATTGTGTATCTTAGAAAAATGAATGGAAATAATGGTGTTACAATCAGTATTATTATGGGGGCAGGGTCTGGGGTTGGAGATTGGGTAGAGATGGGAGGGTCATTACTTAGCCCAGTGTGTCCACAGAATAATTATTTTATTTCTGCCGGTCCATAGGTGTAAAAAGGTTAAAAAACACTGCTCTAGACTGTCTCCATCCTGTATGTATTATATTGATGCAATTTGGTGTTAATATCCCATCACATAGATCTGTTTTTGATGAATTAGTTTTCACATCCAGTTAAATTTTTAATTGATGAACTTCACCCAAAGTCTCAATTAATAATAACATTATTTATTTAAAAAATGTACTGCTCACGCCATCCTCTACTTCTGCGCGAGTTACAGAATAACGTTCATAGTTAAAACACAAACAACAAAATATCACACATATTGTACAACAGCCCTATAAAACAAATGCTTGCTCATCAACAACCTTACGGTCCAAAAAAATCAGGAAGAAAAGCTGCATCTGAATAACTCCATCTTCAGTAACTTCCTAAAATTGAATAAAGTTGCTGCTTTCTTTAATGCAAAACATAAGAACATAAGAACATAAGCAGTGCCTCCGCTGGGTCAGACCAGAGGTCCATCATGCCCAGCAGTCCGCACCTGCGGTGGCCCATCAGGTCCAGGACCTGAACTGTAATCCTCTATCTATACCCCTCTATCCCCTTTTCCAACAGGAAATTGTCCAATCCTTTCTTGAACCCCAGTACCGTACTCTGCCCTATTACGTCCTCTGGAAGCGCATTCCAGGTGTCCACCACACGTTGGGTAAAGAAGAACTTCCTAGCATTCGTTCTGAATCTGTCCCCTTTCAACTTTTCCGAGTGCCCTCTTGTTCTTCTATTATTCCTGGACAACTGGAAAGAGCACAGGAAGTATCAAAAAGAATGTCACCGTGTGGTTCGAAAAGCCAAAAGAGAGTATGAAGAGAAGCTAGCCAGGGAAGCTCGAAATTTCAAACCTTTCTTTAGATATGTTAGAGGGAAGCAGCCAGCCAGGGAAGAGGTGGGACCGCTGGACGATGGAGACAGGAAGGGAGTGGTGAAGGAAGAGAAAGAAGTAGTAGAAAGACTTAACATGTTCTTTTCGTCTGTGTTTACAAATGAAGACACATCCAACATACCGGAACCTGAGCAAATCTTCAAGGGAGATCAAGCAGAAAAATTAACATCCATGGAAGTGAGCCTGGAAGACGTACGCAGGCAGCTAGAAAAACTAAAAACTGACAAATCCCCGGGTCCGGACGGAATCCATCCAAGGGTTCTGAAGGAACTAAAGGAGGAGATAGCGGAACTACTGCAGCAAATTTGCAATCTATCCCTGAAAACAGGCGTGATCCCAGAGGACTGGAAGATAGCCAATGTTACGCCCATCTTTAAAAAGGGATCAAGAGGTGACCCGGGCAACTACAGACCGGTGAGTCTGACCTCAGTTCCAGGTAAAATGGTGGAAGCACTTATAAAAGACAACATTGATGAACATTTTGAAAGAAACAAACTTCTGACAACCAGTCAACATGGTTTCAGCAAGGGGAGATCATGCCTAACTAACTTATTGCACTTCTTCGAAGGAATTAACAAACAGATGGACAGAGGTGACCCCATAGACATCATATATCTAGACTTCCAAAAAGCCTTTGACAAAGTACCCCACGAACGCCTACTTCGAAAACTGAAGAACCATGGGGTGGAAGGAGATGTACATAGATGGATCAGAAACTGGTTAGATTGTTCCATAATACTACACCCTGAACTGCTGACATTGTTCGTCGACAAACTCCAGATTTCACCTGTTTCAAAGAGGGTACTTCCAAACACAGTTAACCCACTGTTCGCAAATTCCTTACCGGTTGATATTCAGTAAAGATGCCACATACTGCTGATGCTCCAAAATAATGATGTAGAACTCTTTAACTCTATCTTTAATATGGGTACAGATTAATCTCATACTGGAATCTACAAATCCACTGTCATATGAGGTAGTTATATGTGGAACGCTACTGTATATTAAGGCCCCCCCCATGGATCATTATAAATGCCGGCTTTTTCAGATTATGACTGGGGTAGCCATACAGATGATAACTCAAAATTGGAAAAACTGTGATCATCTTAATTTTTATTTTTGGTGGGCAAGCTTATGTTTAAATTATAGGTATGAGAAAATGAATGCCGACATACTAGGGCATTCTAAGATATTTAACTTAATTTGGGGTCCATTAATGTCTTTTGTACAAATGTTATAGTTCTTTTATCCTTCTTTTTGTTGGTATAATTCAGGCACATCCAGGGGGGGAAGAAGGGGAGGGTTATATCTTTAGTGTGATTCCTTGCTGTAATTGTGGAGTGGGGGGGGCTTATATTGTTGCATTGATACTGATTGAATTTAAGTGACTGATATGAATATTGTGTTGCACTTTTTTGTTAGTAATGGAAAATCAATAAAGATTTATAAAACTCTATCTTTATATCTGGAATATATATATCAACTCCTCAATTACTAAACTATCTGAATAAAATATTAATTTATTTCACGGCCTCTGATGACAAAAGCAGCCGCGGAAGACCCTTGAAAAAGCACAGGCGTGCGAAACATGTAGGGCCATCCTCTCCCAAGTCATTTCAGCTATGAAGATAAGTAGCTTTAAAGTGAAAGTTTAAATTATTAGTATTTCATATAAGATTTAAATTAAGAGAAAATTAGGAAAAAAATATTTATATAATAAAAAGACTATTTATTGGGCAATGATGATGGTCCATAAAATGCTTCCCACTATAAACTTATGATTGGCGGTGGAGTGGTGGGGAATATTTTATTCGGATATTTTAGTATTTGGGGACTTACTACTGATGAACATTGTAAATGAACTAATTTATAGATCAACATTGGAACCAATGAGCATTTATTCAATATACAATTCCATTTAAACCCCCCCACCTCATTGTCAATAAAAGGGTTCCTTTTGAATACATAAATTCCAAGGGATTAATTCATTTTTATAGCTTTCAGTGACTAAGGCACAGTGGAGCGCTAGTCTAATTGATCTTTTAAAGAGATTAAGAATGACAGCCCAGGTAGGGGTCCCTCAGTCTTGGATTCATCTGGAAATAAAACAGAAATTGCAGCATTGCTCAGAGAAGTGACTAAGTGTAGAATATCATTATGCCTTTAAAGGTCTACGGTACAATTGCTCCTTGAGTATTGTGTGCAGTTTTGACTGCCCTTTCTCAAAAAGGCTCAGAATAGTGCATCACAAGTGATAGGGGAACTAGAGGCCTCCATTAAGAAGAAAGTTTAAACAGGTTAGTGATTTTTCTGCTTGAAAACAGGACAACTGAAAGGGGATATGACAGAAGTTTATAAATTCATAAACAACCTTTACCTCTATATAATTTTGGCAATATTTTAGGATATTGGAGGTAATTTTGTAAAGAGGGGAGCCAATATATAAAGGGGTAGGGGTAATGTTCTTGCTGCTAGCGAATCACTGTTTATTTTTTCTTTCTAAATGGATGATAGTATACCCCCAGTGATATACTCTTCTCCATAACACATGGAATTTTCATCTATAAAGAATTCACTTTGCATTTTGTTTCCTGCAGGACATTTATCCTATTTGACTCTCTGCTATTTTTCATATATAGAGCTACCATTCCGCTAATTTTATTTTATTTTATTAATCATTATTTATTACATATTTCAAATGAAATACAATAAATGAAATATATAGTTCACATCAATGGGAGGAGGCAACAAGCAATTATTTGAACTATTATTTACTAACAACCAAGGAATATGGACCCTTTCATCCTTTCACACCAAAATTTCCTTCTAAATTTAATAAGCCCTCTAAGAAACTACTTTTTCAATCAACAATCTCTCAAGCTGAGAGGTATCAAAGTACATATATCTATTGGATTGCAAGGAAATTAAATCTATTGGATCTATTGGATTAAATCTATTGGATTTGCAAGGATATTAAAGAAAAAAAATTACCTCCCAAGGACAGAACTCTATCCTTCAATTTCAAAAATTCCTTGCAACGTAGTTGTGTGGACCTAGCCACATTCGGAAAAATCCAGACGGGCTGGCCACAAAATTGAGAATTTTTATGTCGGAAATATTTTTTCAAAACATTTTTTTTTCCTGTTCTGTTGAAAAAGTTGCAAGAAGGGTTGCTCTAGTAACAATTTCCTCTTATGAGGATTCAAGAAAATCTGTGAGATTAATAGAATCTGTTGCTCCCTCCTCTGCAATACCTTCAACAGCCTCAGTTTTTGGCACAGAAACATACCTACAATCAGAAACAATTAATTAGTCAACTTTATCCCAAAGCAATACATCCTTCAAGTATCTGCATAACAACATCTCAGGAGACAGTAGATTAAAAATAGGGATATTCAATACATTCTACTAATTTTTGGTCCACTGGATCATTTTGATATAATTTATACCCTGGTATCACAGTGTCTCATTGGTTCTCCTCCTTTCACTGTTTCTGAGATGCCTGTCTATACCTTCATTCAGTGCTATACATTCAAACTGTCCAATCTTAATAACTCCAGTCAATGCTGAGAGCATTGGGCCTCAAAGCTGGACTGGAGACTGAAGGGCTAATGCCATTTCCCCCCCCCCTTTTCCCCTCAATGATATTCTCTCACTCCCCAAATGGCCTCCACTATCTTCTTGGGCCTTCCGGCACAGTTCATGGTAGTTCAGTAGTCTTCAGGCAGGAGCAGTTCCCAAAATGGTGAATTCATGGTTGCCACCATGAATTCACAGGAATCTACCGTGTTTCCCCGAAAATAAGATAGTCATATTAATTTTGGGTCAAAAAATGCATTAGAGCTTATTTTCGGGGGATGTCTTATTTTTTTTTTAAAGTACAACAATCATCTCTCCCTTCCTCTTCTCCACCCCAATTCTTCCTCTTTCCTTTCTCCCCCCTCCATGTGCAGCATCTTTCCTCCCCTCTCATCCATCCCCTTGTGCAGCATCTTTCTATCCCTCCCTCCCATCCCCCTGTGCAGCAGACCCAACCAACCCTCCCACCTGAGACTGACATACCTCCGCTCTGAGGCCTCCAAAAACAGTGGTAGCGGCAGCGCTCTGAACGGACTGCTTTGTGATCTTCCCCGCCAGGGCTGGGCCTTCCCTCTGCAGCATCTTTCTATCCCTCCCTCCCATCCCCCTGTGCAGCAGAATCCCACTGACCCTCCCACTGTGACTCGGCAGAGGGAAAGCCCAAGAGGGGAAGACCATGAAGAAGTCCATTCAGAGCGCTGCCGCTGCCACCAGCGCTGCTTTAGGAGGCCTCGGAGCGGAGGTATGTCATGTCTCACCAGGGTGGGGGGGGGGGGCAAATTGGGCAGCACTAGTGTCAGGGATGGAGTCGGGGAGTGTCAGGGACATTCGGGGGTCGATCTTAACTAGGGATTATTTTGGGGGTAGGGCTTATATTAGGAGCATCTTTAAAAATCATGCTAGGGCTTATTTTGGGGGAAACAGGGTAGTTCATACATTGGTGTCAGTGTAAGCAAATAGATCTCATGCATGTCCAGTATTAAAATCCTGATACTCCTCAAGGTCCAGGTTGAATCCAAGTCAGGTTTATAAAGAGCTTCTATAAAGTTACATATTTTTAATATGTCATGAGAAGTTCATGGAATTCTCAAAGCAAACTCTGTTGAGGAAGAATTTGAAAGTGTTATAGCGCTGGCATTCAACCTGCACATCAGGCTGAGTCGCAACGTTTTAATATGTATACTTCTCAATTGTTACGGCTTTTTACATAACATCACTTTAGAATGTGTTTCCTGCAGTGGCATAACATGAACAGAAATTCAAATTTCTTTTCCCTTTGTGCATTTCATGATTGTTGAAATTACCCCTCCTTCCCAAAACAAGAAGCACCGTCATGAATCGGAGCAACTTCTGAATAGAATTTCAGGTGACAGGTAAAAGTTTTAATTTGCACTTGCACTGCTTTTTTGCTGTCATGTGTGCTAATTTCTCGTGATGGTTGTCCAAGGAAAATGTGAGACTTAAGACAAAACCAGTAATTAAGACTCCTTCAAAAATCTTGAAAGACAAGGTCTGCATTCACAAGCTGAATTTTTTTCTTTTCTGCTGCGATAAAGTATTGAATCTACTTATTTAGCTGTAGAGCATACTCTAATACTTATCTTTATAAAATGAATGTTTTCCTTCTTGATCATATTAGATAAATCTTGGGGTTAATATTGGTATGTTTCTGTTTATGTATTTTGCTTAAGTCTATTATAATAAATCTTACAGAAATGGTCCAAATATTGTGTTAAAAAACATCTATTTCTTTCCTGTCCTATTTTGGATGTGAATACTGTATTGTAGAATAATTCTATATGTTCTTCCACCACAGTTGAATGTGCATGTTTACATTTTTTAAAAATTTGTTGTAACATATGAATCTGGAATGGTCAAGTTGTCGTTCCATCTCACCCCATCTAACCCCTTCCTCAACCCCCATAATTATAAAGCCCCTCGCAGCACTTGCTTATCCAGCACATATATCCTCTGCAATAATGTCAATGATAAATAAACCACAGACTCTTTATTGATGGTAATAATCAGGCCACAGCTTTATTTATTGGTACAACCAATAAGCAATGAACAATTGCTTCACCAGCCGAGCTATAAACAATAGGCAGCCCGAGAGCTCGTCTCGACGGGCGTACCTAATGCGGAGCTGGGAGGCCCGCGTGGTAGCCCGTCGGAGACGCGGGACCGTAAGGGGGGAATAGGAGGCAGGGGATTGGTCGGCAGGTCTGCCCGCCGCTGGGAAGACCTGCCATTGGTAGCCGCGGCCGCGGAGGGCGTCGGGAGGGGGGAGGGTTTATAAGTTGAGCCTCGGAGGACTAAGGGCGTTTCTGGTCCTCCGAGGCGGCTTTCCCGCCCGCCCACCCTTGGGTTTTGGGTAGAGAGGGGTGCGTTGGGATAGTTTGGGCGGTATCTCGAGCTACTGGCTGGGCTCATCAGGTGATGAGCGGTGGGCCGGCTGGGAGCCGTGCCTGGTGGGTCAGGTGACCCGGGTTACTGGGGCATGTGGGGGACATGCCACCCCCCCAGATTCTTGCTTCATGGCGGGGTCGGGGGGCATAACCTGTTTTATTACAGTAGCTCGAAATAATTGTTTTATGATGTTTATACTGTTTATACATTGTTATGTTATTTAATAACCTGTTATGACCAATAAACTGGGCTGCGGCTAATTTTTACCATAATTAGTGTTGAGTATTTTGTGGGATAATGTAGGGGAGGGGGTAAGGGTGTGATATATACATAGGTAGCGGGCCTATCCAGATTCCGCTGTTATGCAATTTGACAAAAACTCAAAATTGTATTCCCCTGATCCTGCCATATCAGCAAGAGCCTAGGGGGTGGCATGGACCTCCATGCCCCTATTCCAAGCCACGTGCTTCAAGGCATATTCGCTCCCTTGAGCTCGCTTCTCCTTAACTGCTCATCCCCTGATGAGCCTTGGGGGAGGGGTAGGAATGGATCTTCATGCCCCCCTTTCAGGGTCACCTGACCACAGCATCTCCACTCAACTGAGCCGACTGCCCAAATATCCGCTCATCTTCTGATGAGTCAAAACCTTGTAGCTCGGGTTACCGTTGCTGTGACAACCCTAAATCCCCATATCACCCGAGCGAACCCTATATCCAAGGGGAGGGTGGGAGGGAAAGTTGCCTCTGAGGAACAGGGAAGTGCACTGTTTCTCGGAGTCATAAAACCTATAACCCCCACTCATCATGCCCTGCTTCCCCTCTTGCAGCCAATCTATTCCCAGCCACTTGGCGGGAGCAAAGTCCCTCTTTATCTACCTCTGTCATCCCCTCTCTTAACCCAACTACCTCCCCCAAGCACCTGCAAGCCGTCTCGGCCTGGGCGACCAACTTGGATCATCCAGACCATTGTTATAGTCCCCTGGTGAGACTAGCTCTTGGACTTTTTTTTGCGGAATGTAAACAAAGCTATCAGGGATTTCCTGCTAGAGCTTGTAATTCTGTTCTCATAGGCTAAACTTTGCTAGCAGTCCTTTTCCTCCAATCACTAGGAGAACTACCAGGTTCAGACTTCAGCCCCTTTGATCCTTTTGGTCATTTCTTCAACCCCTAGCATTTTGGGTATTCCTTGCTCTCCTCCTTGCAGAACAAAATTTTCTATCATGGGCTCAGAAAGCAAACAGTCTACAGTCTCTCTCTTTCCCTCTCCACCTTTGGGAAAGCAGCCTCCTTATACTTGATGCTCAACATCCATTTATCACTGCTCTTTTTTTACACTGAAAGGCAGTACCCATCCGGTAAAATACACATTCTACTATTAATGTGGTAATGGTGGTTAACATAAATGGTTTAAAAAAAAGGTTTGGACAAGTTCCTGAAGGAAAAGTCCATAGTCTGTTATTAAGATACACATGGATTCTGCCAGGTACTTGTGACCTGGATTAGCCACTGTGGAAATAGGATACTGAGCTAGATGGACCATTAGTCTGACCCGGTATGACTATTCTTATCTTCTAAACCCCTGGCATCCTATGCCCTCTCATTCCAGAGCTTCCTTTCAAATGAAAGAGACTCACCTCATGCACATTTATGCTACATAAGTTAAGAGGTGACAGGCTCAGGAGTATTCTAAGGAGATACTTTTTTTACAGAAAGGGTGGTAGATACGTGGAACAGTCTCCCAATAAGGGTAGTGGAGACAAAGACTGTGTCTGAATTCAAGAAAGCATGGGATAGGCACGTAGGATATCTTAGGGAGAGGAGGAAATAGTAGATGCTATGGATGGGCATAATGAATTAGCTATTTGGCCTTTATCTGCCATCATGTTTCTATGCTTCTATAACATAAGTAATTTTTTTTAAGTTATTGTGTAAAACAGATGGTAATCTAGCAGAATGGGTGCCTGCTTAGATTAGAGTCATAATTTTAACTGATTGGATTTCTACCTTTTCTCTGACCTTACAAGTAGGCAGACAGGCAGAGCAATATCTGACCATTGGACATTCTGGTCTCTTCCAGAAAAGGGGAGAAGCTAGGAAGGAAATATTATAATCAGCTGGAGGGATCTGAGCTTTGAAGGAAACTCCTCTGACTATAAAAGCCTGATGCATAACTGCCTTGGGGGGGGGGGATTGTTATCAATGAGTGCTACCATTAACATTTTCAATCTTATAGCCAGAATATACACTTTCTTAAGGCTAGGAAAACACCTTGTTCAAGTTTTCTCGACCCTCAGTGGCACCACTCAGGACTCAAACTTCTCATCGTCCTAAGCTTTATGTGTCGGTTCGTCATCGGGTCTATTACTTTTTAATAGAGCTTAATTTTATTTATGTTATTTGATAAGTTTTTATAAAGGTGAATACTTAGCTTAGTCTTCTTGGTTAGAGATGTCAGCACTATTAAGGGATATCAAAGCCGACATGTTTCGCCTAGCTTGCTTTTTCAAGGCTCAATCCCTAAAGAAATAACCAACATAACCATAAATTAAAACCTGTTTCAAGTCATTTATAACTAAACCAATGCTTTTATAACCATAGATTGAACTCAAAACAAGCTCTTTCTTATCCAGCATGTTACTGAAACGTTACTCACCCTTAGCCATCTATCTCCGGTGTAACAGTCAATACTTTACAGCGGGAGCGACAGCATTCTTTTGTTTAAATATCTTGTGAGGTCCAATCAGCCGGAAGAAGCGTAATGACGTATCATCCGACGTCCTGGAGCTCCCATTACTGTACTTTTTTCTTTCAACTTTAAACTCCTCCCATATTTCATCTATCGTACTGGGTCAAACTAAAGACAGCCATTCGAGCTCTGTGTCAAACTAAAGACAGCCATTCGAGCTCTGTATTCAGCCCATGTGGAATAACTGTATTTAATGTGTAAATCCACCGTTGTTCTTTATAGTTGAGTTTTTCTTCTATATTCACCATTCCCTCCCCCCCTTCATTTAACTGATCTATAACCCTCCATTTTAACTGGCTTGAGTCATGTTTTTGATCTAAACAATGTTCCACTATCGGAGCTTGCAGTATTTTAGTTTTTATCCTAGACTTGTGCTCATTTAATCGCACATGGATAGACCGGGATGTCCGCCCTACATATACAAGATTGCATGGGCAAATCAAAATATAGATCACTCTTTCTGACCGACAATTTGTAATTGTAGATGCTGTAATAATTCTTTTAGTTTGAGGATCTGTCCATGTATTGCCTTCAATGGTGCTACTGCACCATTGACAGCTCCCACACTTACTATGGCTACCTATTACGTTGTTATACCTAAAGCCTAATTTTTGTTGAATTAAAGTTTGACCTATTGTTTTTCCTTTCCTGAAAGCAAACATTGGAATTTCCGTAAAAATATTATGTAATTGTAATACATGCCAGTAACGTTTTATCTGGTTAATCAGAGCCTTAGCTGCTTCAGAGTACGGGAGCACACAAATGAGTTTATCCATTTCTTCAGTGTCACTTTTTTCTCTTAAAAGTAATTCTCTGTTTGCATATTCTCTGTTTGCATAATCTATATTTAATATAGATTAAGCTCTATTAAAAAGTAATAGACCCGATGACGAACCGACACATAAAGCTTAGGACGATGAGAAGTTTGAGTCCTGAGTGGTGCCACTGAGGGTCGAGAAAACTTGAACAAGGTGTTTTCATAGCCTTAAGAAAGTGTATATTCTGGCTATAAGATTGATTTGAGTATACTGGCACCTTGATAAACTTCTAAAAATAGTGCATTGATTTGAACCATTAACATTTTGGCATTGATCCTGATTATTAGCAGCTCTCATTGGATAATATAGCATGAGTTAGTGGTAAAATGACACTTCTTAATGGTAGCCCATGTTGACAACTACATTTATGTCTGTGTAAACCACTTTCATTGTATCCACAGAAAGGTAGTATATCAAATCCATGACCCTTTACCCCTTTTTGTCTTCTCAGACCTCTGATTATATAAATTAGGGAAGAGTGCTTCCAGCCTAAGCCTTAGCTTATAACACAGAAATTCTACAGACTGCATACTATGCAGTTAAGTAGTAAACCAGGAGTATATAGGTCATAGTAGAACTAGAACCAGAAGACATGATTTGGGGTTGCAGATGGGTCAATGTAACCATAATGTCAGGAAGTACATTATCACAAAAGGGTGGTGGATATTTGGAATGCCCTTCTGTGGGAGGTTGTAGAGACAAAAACAGTCACAAAATTCAAAATTGTGTTGGATAAGCACAAAGGATTCATATATGGAAAAAGAATGGAAGCAACACAAAATGAACTAATGCTTAGATGATAACGTCAGTAATTGGGAAATAAGACCATATCTGTCTCCCGGTTATGGCTAGACACATTTAGATGGGCTGGAGTGGGGTAGGGTTACCAGACGTATGGATTTACTCAGACATGTCCTCTTTTTAGAGGACTGTCCAGGTGTCCAGAGGTCTTTCTAACCTGTAAGCCGTTTGTCTGGGTTTTCGGCTCGGGACTGTGTCTGGGAGGGCCTCTGAGCGTGCGCGGATGTGATGCGAGGATGTCACGTGCATGCATTTGACATCATTGTGTCGCATCTGTGCAGGCTCAGAGGCCCTCCCCAGACACAGCCGCGAGTTTAAGAGGAGGTTTGTGTGTGTGTGTGTGGGGGGGGGGGGGGGCTCTGGGGCAGAATGGGGTGTTGCTGGGGGGAGAGGCCATGTGTCCGGGTTTTTACTTCATGAAATCTGGTAACCCTAGAGTGGGGCTTCCACAGCAATTCTAGTAATGTGTTCACTGCTAGACAGACTTCTATGGTCTGTGTCCTAAATATGGCAAGGATAGAAAAAGATGAAGAATTATATTGCAACACATGCTACAGTATAAGTTTTTTTTTTTTATTGGGCAGACTGGATGGACCATGCAGGTCTTTATCTGCCATCTATTAAGGGGTTTTTTTTTTTTGTTGTTTTTTTTTAATTGTCTTTATTAACAATTGCAAAGGGAACATACAACCAGGGCATCCATCCATTGGGTTCTTGTACTGTGCAACATTTGCTGTCATAGTTTCAAGTGCTGTTTTTTCTGCCTATTCTGTTTTTATGCTTCCTATTAAGTTACTATGGCCTTCTTTTACTAAGCCGATTACCATAGGGGCCCACGGTAATCGCACCAGACCCCATTGGAAATTAATGGGCTTCGTTGCTGTTGCCATGTGGTAGCCACTAGCATCACTTTGTAAAATAAAATAAAAAAAGGAGGGGAGGGTATGCTAGTAATTGCTTAACTACAAAACTACCCAGATGGATTATATCCTCATAAACATATATTTGGAAAACCACCAACTTAAAATGACGGAAATATACAAACTGAATAGACACTCATCTACAGTACATTAAAGAGGAGGAATAATACCTCAGCAATGGTTCCTTTCCCTATACACTGAGGCCAGGATTCTATAAACGGTGTCCCGATTGTAGGCAGTGGTAGGCGTCCTACCGCTGTCGAACCAACCAATCGGGACACGCTCCTGAGGCAGGTCACCTACTTTGGAAGCACCTCCGGGAGTCTAGGGACGTGCGCAAGCACGCCTAAGCTTGCCTAAGGCTAGGCGCGGGTGTGGTTTGGCCTGGAAGTAGCCTAAGGTGGACCTAGGCGGCTGTACGCATCTCCCTAGGCCAGCAAGAGACACGTACAATGTAGGCTAGCAAAATGCTGGCATACGCCTTTTAGCGCTATAGAAATAACAAATAGTAGCAATAAATAGTTGTAGTATCCTAAATACTGTTTGATGTATTACCACTATAACCCAAGAACACACTATAGAATGCAGAATGCAGAATGCAGGTCTTATTTATGTGCAGATTCAGTCTAATTTTACCTGCTGTTGCAACAGGTTGATGCATAGCACACTTATACTGGAAGCCATAAAAGGGTCAAGGAAAGTAGTATGTGTTAATCAACCAATTTAGTTAAGTCATCACAATAAAACTGCTATCACTACTGGGACTTACTTGAAATAGAATGCCTCACTGAGGGCCTAATGATTACAGGATAAAGAGACAACAAATCTATTATGCTTTCAAGGAATGTGAGGTAATACTTTTTTCACAGAGACAATGTCAGACAACTGGAATAGACATAGTAGAGGTGAAAAGTTCTCAGCCCAACCAACTTCCTGAATTCTGAGCATTATTTTACCACTGTAGCTGAAAAGAGTGTTAGTTTATTTTGCAAAGTGCCAGTCTGGAGAATTATAATGCTATGTATTAACATTGTTGCAGATCATTGATAGAACCATGTCAATGAAAAGTGTGGAGTTTTCAAATGTGGAACTCCGAGCCGTCATGAAGTTCCTATTCCTGCAGAAGCAAATTCCAAAAGAAATCCATGAATGTATGAAGCAAACATTGAGTGACAAATGCCCATCATACGAGGTCTGACAATTACGTTTGCAAATTTGCCTTGTAGCGCTTACGTTGGCAGCACTGTACAAACAACTCAGTAAGGTTTCATAACTTTGGTATATCAGTGTCTCACAGCTGTGTTTGTGTCAATGTGTGGTAGTGTCTTGCTGAGTGGCATTCATTATTGTTGTTGCATGTTTTTTGTGTGCTGTCAAAAGAATGTCAGAGCTTGAATTAGAGCAACATACTTGTTAAACTTGGAAAGAGTAGATGTGAAATTAGGGACATGTTAGTCCACATTTAAAGGGATCATGTCATGAAGAAAACAGCAGTGTACAAATGGATTAAACATTTTCCGAGGGGAGAGAAAGCGTCACTGATGAAGAAAGGTCAGGGGAGCAGAACTAGCAAAAACATTGCAAAAATTTGTTGAATTGTGCATCAAAATCATCAGCTGACTGTGAGAAGCATAGCAGACCAAGTAAACATTGATAGAGAAACAGTTAGGAAAATCTTAACTGAAAATCTTGGCATGAGAAAGGGGTGTGCAAAAATGGTCCCAAAGGATCTCACTGATGAACAAAAGCAAAGGAGAGTTGAAGTTTGCCATGACCTTTTGTTGAAGCAAGGTGATGTTTTGGGCAGTGTTATCACTGGTGATTAAACATGGGTGTACCAATATGAACCTGAAACAAAGTGTCAAAATGCACAATGGAAGTCAGCCAATTCTCCACGACCAGTCCAAATCAAGAATCAAAATGATGTTGCTAAACTTTTTTTTTTATATCATAGGGATTGTTCGTTATGAATTTGTACCAACGGGACAAACAGTTAACCAAGTTTACTATTTGGAAGTGCTGAAAAGGCTGCTTGAAAAAGTTCGATGAAAATGACCTGAACTTTTCGTCAACAACTCATGGCTCTTGCATCACGACAATATACCAGCTCACACAGCACTGTCTGTGAGAGAGGTTTTAGCCAGAAAACAAAAAACTGTATTGAAACATCCTCCCTTCTCACCTGATCTGGCCCCCAATGATTTTTTTCTTTACCTGAAGATAAAGGAAATATTGAAAGGAAGATATTTTGGACATCAAGGATAATATGACAACAGCTCTGATGGGCATTCCAGAAAAAGAGTTCCAAAATTGCTTTGAAGGGTGGACTAGGTACTGGCATCGGTGTATAGCTTCCCAAGAGGAGTACTTTGAAGGTGACCATAGTGATTTTCAGCAATGAGGTATGTAGCGTTTTTCAAGGATGAGTTTGCAAACTTAATTGTCAGACCTGAGGAAGGAGAAGGAAAAGGCCTGTGCAGTTGTGTACAGGTGAAGATAGAGACCCCTGAGATCCCCAGATTAACAGAAATATGACAATACCATTACAGGCCTGAACAAGCTGTTATATCTCTCTGCTAACATAAGCAAGGCGAAACTCATCTTTCATAACAGACATGTTGACCATAGGAAACAAGAAGTTTGTGAGAAAAGGAGAATAACCGACATCAGAAGGAAATTAACACATCTCTGTAACCTAGGTTAAGTTGATTTACCAGAAATAAGATCAATCACAAAGATATGAAATTGACAAACTATGCAGAGAAATGAAGAATAATAATATAAGCCCTTGCTCGGAAATTGATTATTCTTGATATTAAAAGGACATATGTTGGGAAATTAGGCAAGCCTTTTTGGTAAACAGGACATCATACTCAATATGATTCAGAAAAGTATAAATATTAACCAGTCAATGAACTGATAAGAGAAATGACAATTATGAATAGCCAATAGAAATTAGGAACATAATATGTACTAACATGGTTTCAAGTTGTTAAGAATGTATAAAAGCCAGCTTGCTAGGGGCCTAGTCAGAACAGACACCTGGTATGCTCATGCCGGCTTGAAGTATATGCTCTGTTAACTCAGGCTGAAAGACTTGTTTCTGTAAGCTGTTATTGATTATTAATTAAATATACCAGCACATTGAGTTGTCAAGAGGTCATTTGTGAAGGACTAATAACTGGCATAATTGGGTAACCCTTTCCGGGACTTCCTACCGTGCTCTTGCCCCTTTGTCTACTAAACCTATCTCCCACTCCCGCAAGGCTCCCTTCAGACAGACAATCCTGGAGAGACAACATCAAGTTCTATAACACAGTACTAAAAAAAGCAAGGAAGAATTTCTATGGAGATAAAATCACCAGATCAAAAAACCAAAATAGTACACTGTTCAACATCTGGCGCAACCTAACCTCAAAAAACGACTCCACCTTTCCCCTTTCCCCCCCATCCGCAAACAACCTAGCTAAATTTTTCAATGAAAAGATTACTACCTTACGTAGTTTTTTCCCCCAGCAGTCTCTTACAATTCTCTGCCTCCCAATGACTCCAACCCTATCCCTGCTGATAGATCCTGGACTGCCTTTGAACTTGTATCCGAATCCCAGATCTCTAAACTCTGTCTCAAACTGAAATCCTGTAATTGCATCCTGGATCCTTTCCCTTCCTACCTTTACGAAAACATTCCCGCGCAGGCCATCTCCTCCCTTACCAGGCTTATAAATTCTGCCTTGTCCCCTTTTCTGAAAAAAGCCGATCTCGACCCTTCCTTACCATCTAACTACCGCCCCATAGCAAATATCTCTCTCCTAACTAAACTGCTGATAGATCCTGGACTGCCTTTGAACTTGTATCCAAATCCCAGATCTCTAAACTCTGTCTCAAACTGAAATCCTGCAATTGCATCCTGGAAACTTTCCCTTCCTACCTTTACGAAAACATTCCCGCGCAGGCCATCTCCTCCCTTACCAGGCTTATAAATTCTGCCTTGTCCCCTTTTCTGAAAAAAGCCGATCTCGACCCTTCCTTACCATCTAACTACTGCCCCATAGCAAATATCCCTCTCCTAACTAAACTGCTAGAGGCCATAGTCGCCACCCAACTCTCTTCTTACCTAGAGAGATTCTCCATCCTCCATCCTGTGAGCTTGCCGGTGCCGGGTTTTATGTCTGGCTACCGACCAGGGCTCAACAACCACAGTCCTTAGCGTGCTTTCAAAAGAGGTTTTCAGCCCACGGAGCATAGCAGGGCATCAGATAAGCTGTTAGGTTACAAAGGCTTTAAAATAGAGGCTTCACACTATCATAGATACAGTCCCTTTAGCAAACCACAACCTCCGGGCAGTCCCAGAGAGAAACGGAGAGGTTTTCCTTCTCTCCCTAATCAGTGACACCTGGGCTCTGGTTGCAGAGAGCCAGCACTTAAACGCAGCTTAGTGAGACAGATACTTGGCTTCCCTTCAGCTTATGGACTAACTTCCATTCCCTCTGGGTTATAGACAGCTTCTGGACACACTTCAGCAGTGTCCATTGCCTCCTCTTTTTAGAGCAGCTGAGCTCAAGCTTGGGAAGTCCTCTGCCATCTCCACGTCCTTACTACTGTGGGGTTGAGGAGGGTGTCTTCTCTCCTCATCTGCCTGTTTGCACTGCTGCTGGTCGTGCCTTTGCCTTGGTTCCTCAGCTTCCCCTCCGTTTCCGCTCTCCCGTTTGTGATTCAGGGCTCTGCTTTTAAGTGTGTCATAGCCCCGACCCTCTCTCCTAGGAGCAAGGGGGTTGGGCAGGAAATCCCTAGGGAAATAACTCAGGTTTCTCCTGGGCTGATAATGTGCATACCTTGCAGGTCTAGGACTCCACTTCTCAGTAGAAGTCCTATCAAACTTTCTGGTATAATTATTATGATATGGCACTCTCTGCTGGATATTCTTAGGCTCATACCTTTCCTGCTCTGGCTAAGGGTTTGTCAAAAAATAAAAATATAGTGGTTAAAGTGGCTTATGGGACTTGCTACTCCTCTTTATGGTTCAATAGTCTATCCACCAGGCTACTTATAATACCAGTGTGTAATTCTACTAGGATTTCCTATACCAGGTACTGATGTTCTGGAGACAGGTATGTACGTTCGTATTCTGATGTTTGTGGGTGTGAGGGGATAGTGAAAACTGGGGGGGAGTGTGGGGGTGTCATCTGGATGCATGCAGTGATCATCTGGTCAGTTTGGGTACCTTTGTGGCACTTAGACCCTTCTAAAACAGATCTAGTTTCAAACATATAAGTTTCGTATTGGATGTCTTGCAAAATGTTTGATTATCACTGCAAGATGACCATGTCTAACCCACCCTTTTGACTGCCCAAAGCCCGCCCATAGCACACCTCCACCATGCCTATCTCATGCTCTGAATATACAGAGGCTGGAACACCTCGCTAGATATACAGAAAGACAGTTTTGATTATCGACACTTGGACTTCCTGGCGATTAGGACGTCTAAGTGCCCGAGTCTAAATTACCTTCTTACAGCAGCTGGAGTATTGAAGCTGCGTGTGGCTGCCGTAAAGGTCATCTCTGACGCAACCGGAAGTTGCATCAGAGATGACCTTTATGGCAGCCATATGCAACTACAACGCTCGGTTGCTGTAAGAAGGTAATTTAGACTCGTGGCCACAGGGCAGGGAGGTTTGTCGGACCGGGCCTGTTGTCGGTCGGT
Organism: Geotrypetes seraphini; assembly: GCF_902459505.1. Taxonomy (NCBI): domain Eukaryota; kingdom Metazoa; phylum Chordata; class Amphibia; order Gymnophiona; family Dermophiidae; genus Geotrypetes; species Geotrypetes seraphini. The sequence goes on from NC_047089.1 coordinate 201,776,452, forward strand.
CGAGCGGGGGGTGGGGGGGAAGCGCCATGAAAGTAAGGGGCAGGGAGGGAGAAAGGGAGGAAAGGTGGAGTGGAGAGGAAAAGACGCTTAAGGTAAATGGGCAAAACAGAGGGGGGAGAAGGATGCTGAAAACACAAGGGAAAGACAGAAGGGGGAGAAGGACACTGACAGGACATGGGAAGACGGGGGGAGAAGGACGCTAACAGGACATAGGGAAGACAGAGGGGGAAAAGGACGCTGAAAGCACATGGGGAAGACGGGGTGGGGGGGAGAAGGACGCTGAAAGCACATGGGGAAGATGGGGGGAAGGACGCTGACAGGACATGGGGAAGACGGGGGGATAAGGACGCTGAAAGGAAATTGGGAAGAGAGAGTGGGGAGAAGACGCTGAAGGGAAATGGGGAAGAGAGAGTGGGGAGAAGACGCTGAAGGGAAATGGGGAAGAGAGAGTGGGGAGAAGACGCTGAAGGGAAATGGGGAAGAGAGAGTGGGGAGAAGACACTGAAGGGAAATGGGGAAGAGAGAGTGGGGAGAAGACGCTGAAGGGAAATGGGGAAGAGAGAGTGGGAAGAAGACGCTGGCAGGGAAGAAGACAGAGATGCCAGACTATGGGGGGAGCAGAGGGAAGAAGATGGGTGCCAGACCAATTTGGAAGGGGGGAGAAAGGGAGAGGCACAGTAACAGAGCAAATGGAAGACGCAGAGAGAAGAGAGACAGTGGATGGAAGGAATTGAATGAGAACATGAGGAAAGCAGAAACCAGGTAACAAAAGTAACATGTTTAATATACAGAGCTGCGTACTTTTAACAGTTTTGTAGAAATTATAAGTAGTAGTAGCATTAGTAATAAATTTGTGCACTTAGTTTATAGAATAAAGGCAGTGGTGCACACAAATTAATTTAATAATTGGCTATTAATTGGAGTTAACAGCCAAGTATGGGCTTAATTGGCACCGATTAGCATTTCTAAACCAACTGCCCTTAGTCACTGTGCTAGAAGTTATACATGCTGATTCCATCATACACAGCTCCTAGGGGACCATGGATGTGGGAGGATCAGGGTCATGCCAGGGAATTAGGCATGCAAGTTACAGAATACGAGGAGTTAGGCATCTATAAACATGATACTTTACATTGAGCACACACATAAGACCTGTCTCAGCAACAGGGAGATTATCAAACATAGATAGCTCTTATCATGCTGCTGGACCGCTACCTGCATCTTAATATTTGTGATTTGTTTGTTTATTCATTTATATCTCGCCCTTACCCAGGGCGGGTTACAAACCTACATACAAAACTATAACATTACATCAAACATTACATACACCATCAACAATACAGAACAAAAAGTGCAAATTTTATAAGTGCAAATTCTATAAGAAGCGCCCAAAAGTTAGGCACCTAAGTAGGCAACCAGCACCTTATTATCTTCTTCTCCTCTTCATTAATAACACAGTCTCAAACCTTATCCTTCGTCTAGTAGAAAAGGTGCCAGTTCAACAGTTTTTTAAAAAAGTTCTATATATTCTGCTGCTATTGAATATACTCAGGAAGCTTATTCCATTCCATTTCTTTGTTAAGTTGCTACAGGATTTAGAAAATGTATACTAAGGTCCCCTAAGAGTGCTAGTTGTGTGTTAGGCTATGGTAATGTTTAATTTTTAGTATTATTTTGTAATGTAATTGGTAGGTCACCCTCCCAGGATTTCTTAGACTATTTCTTAAGAGCTAATTACTAGCTAATAGAGATTAGCTAATTACTTTTTAGCCTTTTAATTGGTCCAAGGCCTATTAATCAGAGATCAGGCCAGGGATGGGTGGTATATAGTATATTAGTTGTGTTGATAAAAATTTATAAACAAAGCCTTGCCAGCTGAACATCTCTTTCTCCAGTTCATCAGCCAAAACTTTGATTTAAAGGAAGGAATAAGCTAAATATTGCAGTATTGAGGCTTGTATGGATGCTGTGGGGGACGGTGATGGGGTGGTGAATGGGATGGCGGTGACGGGGCAGTGAAGGGGACGGTGCAGTGACGGGGACAGATTTTTTCCCCATGTCATTTTCTAGTGCTCACATCAAAAGCTTCCCTCTGACTCAACTTCCTGTTTCCGCTTTTGACTGAGCACTGCATTGCCAATTTGAAGTTCTGTTGATGCCAGGGGTAGAAGGAGGCCCGTTGCCGATCTTAAGTGTCATCGCGGGGGTTGGGGGGGTTGCAGATCTTGTTGCCAAAATCGGAAAGGTGAGGAAGGGAGAAAAATGGGCCTGTGGTGGATGGAGAGATTGAGAGAAGGGGGCAGATGATGGAAGTGGGGAGAAAGGGGAGAGAGAAGAGGGCAGATAATGGAAGTAGGGAGAAGGGGCAGATGATGGAAGTGGGGAGAGAGAAGAGGGCAGATGATGGGGGAAAAGGATTGAGTTAGGGAAATATTGGAGGGGGTGAGAGAAAGAGGTGGCGAGCTGTAGGTAGACAGTAAAAAAGGAAATTGATGAGAGGGTAGTAAGAACGTAATCTAGATGGATACAGAAAATAAATTGAAAAGGAAAATGAGGGAAGAAATGGATTGCAGAAGAGAGGTGTGGGAGAGGGAAGGAGAGGAGAGAGATGCCAGACCAATGGGGGTGAAAGGAGAGATGGAAGGGGGAGTCATACAGTTTCTGGAAGAGGCATAGAAGGAGAGAAGATGCCATATAGGGAGGGGCAGAGAGATGGCAGACAGTGGATGGAAGGAAGACAGTAACAAGAAGATGAGGAAAGCAGAAACCAGAGAAGACAAAGTTAGAACAAAAATTTTCTATTTATTTATTGCTTTAGGAGACATGTGTCACTGTTTCTGTGGTGTTGGTTCAATTTAACCTTTATCTATGTATTTCTATTTTATCCCCCCTTTTACAAAACTGTGGAACGTTTTTTAGTGCCAGCCATGGTGGTAGCAGCTCTGATGCTCAGAATTCTATGAGCGTCCGAGCTGTTACCACCGTGGCTAAAATCCACACTACAGTTTTGTAAAAGGGGGAGGGGTTAGTTTGTGATGGCATATTCCATACTAGGCGAAGGTGTTTTGTGTGTTCAAAAGACATGGTTTTCTGTTAGGATTGACAGTGTAGGATTGATCTGTACTAGTCTGGCTTGTTTAGTTTTACAATGGGTGTATTGCTTTTGTACTGCTCACTGCAGTATGTAAGATGCTGCCTTCAAATCGTGCACTCAGCACTGTTGCGCTTACCTTTCATGGTCTATCGTGGTACAATGATGACACTCAGGCTTTTGTCAACTCAAGTGGAATTTATTTGGCCGCAGCCATACAGCACTATTACATAAACTGTTATCAAACTTATCAACGTAACATTATAGTCAAGCATGAACGGTGATGAACTGTACACTGTAACCGCACTTCAGAACATGGCATAACACACAATGTACATCACCAGGCAACATATCAGTAACTGCTGGTCAGGCGCACAGCATCTGGCTCTCTATTCCGCACAATGGGGGGCGCCGTCACAAGCTTCCCCAGCTCGCCGGACCCTTCCCGTTCAAGGAGGTGTCCCCTCATCAGCGGTACCTTGTTGCGAAGATCATGGCCTGGCCCCCTGCCGTCCAAGCAAGGCGACGTGCCCCATGTCTTAACCACTGTAAAGATGTCAGCCTTCTCCCCATATGCTGTGCTTACCTGCCCTGCCTGCCTGACTGGCTGCGACTGTAGTGAAGGCGGGAGGGAAGTCGCGTCTGTCTCCCTGTGTCTCCGTTTGAAAAGGGGCGACTTCCTTTCCGCTTCCCCTTCTTCTCCTAAACCCCCCCCACCCCCCCGGCTTTCCCTCGCTGATTGGTTCCCTCTCCTCCTCCCTCCCCCCCCCCATTCCCCCCCCCTTTTTCCGCTCCGGCTTCGGCCGATTTGGCCTCGCTCCTCCCTATACGGGATCGGAGCTTGTTCTCAAATCGTGCACTCAGCACTGTTGCGCTTACCTTTCATGGTCTATCGTGGTACAATGATGACACTCAGGCTTTTGTCAACTCAAGTGGAATTTATTTGGCCGCAGCCATACAGCACTATTACATAAACTGTTATCAAACTTATCAACGTAACATTATAGTCAAGCATGAACGGTGATGAACTGTACACTGTAACCGTACTTCAGAACATGGCATAACACACAATGTACATCACCAGGCAACATATCAGTAACTGCTGGTCAGGCGCACAGCATCTGGCTCTCTATTCCGCACAATGGGGGGCGCCGTCACAAGCTTCCCCAGCTCGCCGGACCCTTCCCGTTCAAGGAGGTGTCCCCTCATCAGCGGTACCTTGTTACGAAGATCATGGCCTGGCCCCCTGCTGTCCAAGCAAGGCGACGTGCCCCATGTCTTAACCACTGTAAAGATGTCAGCCTTCTCCCCATATGCTGTGCTTACCTGCCACTACCCGTGATAGCGCTGTCTCCCTGTGTCTCCGTTTGAAAAGGGGCGACTTCCTTTCCGCTTCCCCTTCTTCTCCTAAACCCCCCCCACCCCCCACCCCGGCTTTCCCTCGCTGATTGGTTCCCTCTCCTCCTCCCTCCCCCCCATTCCCCCCCCCTTTTTCCGCTCCGGCTTCGGCCGATTTGGCCTCGCTCCTCCCTATACGGGATCGGAGCTTGTTCTTTCCTAGGTACTCACGTGTGACGTGTGGCTTGTTACTAAAAATCATGTTTTTCGTACAGATGGGGGTTGCCAAAAAAATGATGGGCCCCGGGTGTCACATATGCTAGATACGCCACTAGCTATTGTCACCATGTCTAGAGCTAGACCCTACAGTTTCCCTATGATACCAAATTTTTGTTTTTCTTTTATTTCATTTCCGAAATAAAACCGAACATTCCACTGAAACCGAACATTTCAAAGAAAGGCACATCTCTGTTGCTCTGTGCAGTGTCAACACTGTTCAGAATCACATAGCCTCTTTATATGATAGAGAACAGGTAGGGAGGGACGAGAGCTATGAGAGGTGGTTGCATACTGTAATTCAGTAAGGAGAAAAAGATGGCTTGCTAAGGAGCTGTGCTTCTTTACCTCCATCCATCATTTCTCTGTTGCCCCTGCCAGAATGTATTTGACTAGTCAAATCTCCATGAAATGCTCTTTGATTAAGGTCCCCCAGGAGAAGGAAAGATGGAAATTAATCCTGCCTTTGCAATTTTCTCTTAAGTGTAAATACAATGTTAGGAGATTGACGTCTGCTTGCTTGTTTGCTCCTTCTCTTTGAAATTATAGACAATTACATGCAGAAAGCGGTCAGTCATTCATTAGATTTTTCAAGTCTTCAGAGCAGCCTAGTGTTTAAATTAAAATCAGCTTCAGAAAAGGATGACATAATTTTGGTTTGGTTTTTTTTGAAGACCAACATTTTTTAGAAATAAGTGAGAGCTCCAGATTCATTATACACTAAAACACGTAAGGCTGATTTTTTTTGAATGTGCCTCAAAATAAAATGTGTGACTGGTTTAAATTCCCTTTATTTGCTAAGATGTGGATGTTAATTAATATAAGAATAATCCAAAGGTGACATTTTTTCTGGAACATATTATTGCTACTACTATTAATGCCCCCTTCCTTTATGAAGCCACATTAGCGTTTTTATCGCTGCCCATAGCGATAAAAGTTCTGATGCTCATAGGATTTCTATGAGCATCGGAGCCTTTACCGCCATGGTGGGTGATTAAAAAAAACGCTAAAGCAGCTTCATAAAAGGGGAGGTTAATTATTGATAGAGCACTACCATATGTACACAGCACTGTACAGGGTGATGAAGGAGACAGTTCTGGCTTGAAAGAGCTTACAATCTAGACCAGTGTTCTTCAACCTTTTGACATCTATGGACCGGCGGAAATAAAATAATTATTTTGTGGACCAGCACTGGTCCGCAGACTGGCAGTTGAAGAACACTGGGCTAAGTCGTGCCCATCTCCACCCCTGACCCCGCCCCCATAATAGTACTAATTTTAACACCATTTTTTCCATTCTTTTTTCATATATACACACACAATATAATCGTATTAATAACACATAATGGTTAACCACAAAATTAAAATACACAAAGCACACTGTATGCTTTTTGACATAACAGCGGAATCTGGATAGGCCCGCTACCTATGAATATATCACACCCTTACCCCCTCCCCTACATTATCCCACAAAATACTCAACACTAATTATGGTAAAAATTAGCCGCAGCCCAGTTTATTGGTCATAACAGGTTATTAAATAACATAACAATGTATAAACAGTATAAACATCAAAAAACAATTATTTCGAGCTACTGTAATAAAACAGGTTATGCCCCCCGACCCCGCCATGAAGCTAGAATCTGGGGGGGTGGCATGTCCCCCACATGCCCCAGTAACCCGGGTCACCTGACCCACCAGGCACAGCTCCCAGCCGGCCCACCGCTCATCACCTGATGAGCCCAGCCAGTAGCTCGAGATACCGCCCAAACTATCCCAACGCACCCCTCTCTACCCAAAACCCAAGGGCGGGCGGGCGGGAAAGCCGCCTCGGAGGACCAGAAACGCCCTTAGTCCTCCGAGGCTCAACTTATAAACCCTCCCCCCTCCCGACGCCCTCCGCGGCCGCGGCTACCAATGGCAGGTCTTCCCAGCGGCGGGAAGACCTGCCGACCAATCCCCTGCCTCCTATTCCCCCCTTACGGTCCCGCGTCTCCGACGGGCTACCGCGCGGGCCTCCCAGCTCCACGTTAGGTACGCCCGTCGAGACGAGCTCTCGGGCTGCCTATAACAGCGGAATCTGGATAGGCCCGCTACCTATGAATATATCACACCCTTACCCCCTCCCCTACATTATCCCACAAAATACTCAACACTAATTATGGTAAAAATTAGCCGCAGCCCAGTTTATTGGTCATAACAGGTTATTAAATAACATAACAATGTATAAACAGTATAAACATCAAAAAACAATTATTTCGAGCTACTGTAATAAAACAGGTTATGCCCCCCGACCCCGCCATGAAGCTAGAATCTGGGGGGGTGGCATGTCCCCCACATGCCCCAGTAACCCGGGTCACCTGACCCACCAGGCACGGCTCCCAGCCGGCCCACCGCTCATCACCTGATGAGCCCAGCCAGTAGCTCGAGATACCGCCATAGGGGCCAGTAAACCCTTACAGGCCCCCCCCCACCAATGAACAGAGCTGCGACTAAGATAGCGCCCAACGCTCACAACCCGACGAGAAATCGTCCAACAATAAATCCCAGCCCACGTCCGACAAATGTACCCGATCCCTCGCAAACAAACCTAAACAGGACACATCCACCCAGTCGTGTCGTAGTTGCACCCCCCCCCTAGACTCCACCCAGCGCCCCACCTGACGGTTAACCTTGCACAAACCCCTGGTCCATCTCCTGGACTCCAGCCGACGTGGTCGAGGAATAATGTCCGACCACAGCAGCGTCGTGCCCGGGAACCATTCCAATATCATCCGAAGATCCCCTAGAATAGTGTCAATCAGGTGCTTCCCCGTCTGAGAGTCCACGTCATTACCCCCCAAATGCAGCAGCAGGATATCCGGACGACGAGGGCGACGACGGAAGTCAGCCAGCAACGGTAACAGCTGATGCCACCGCATACCCCGCTGACCCCACCAGGACACGCGAATGCCCAAGTGCTGCAGACCCAAGTGCTGACCACCAGGCCGGATCGCGGCACGCTCTCCCGCCCAGTGGACGAAGGAGTGCCCGACAATCCACACAGTACACTGTCGCCACACCGCATCTGCAAGGCAAACCCAACAATCAAATCCAGTTCTAGAGTAAAAGCCTAACCCTGGTTAGTAAAGTGTCAGACCCGAGCATGCACCAACCAGCTACATCCACCCACACCCCCGAAAACCAGGTACCCCTCAGTGGAAACATAGGCTAAGCTGCCCCACCTAGATCCCTCCTTGATCTAAACCTCGTGCAATCCCGTGAGGCCGGATGTAACTCCTATAACAGTCCGATGACCAACGCCCTAACCGTCGAATCCCCTCGCCGGGCACCCCAGCCAGGAAGGCGCAAGTGGCAGCCCCAATCCGAAATGAATGAGTACCAAAATGCGCTGGGTCCTCGCCACATCGGCGCAAAACTAGACGCAGCACTGCTAAGAACTGATAACGTGTAAGGGGCCCGCCGTCTACGTGCAACAACAAGGCCAACCCCAAAGGAGGACGAACCGCCATATAGGCGCACAGAGCCGTAACCGGGCAAGTAACACCATTTATCTTATTCAAAACCACCGTACGGCCCCTGCCCAGCTGGTCCGTCTTGGATCTGGCCAGATATAAACTAACTGTACTGTCGCCGCACTGTACATGCCGCAATAAGAGGCCACGCGCACCCACAGTATCGGCAGGATGCACCAGTAGCTCACCGACGCGGAAAGCCCCGAAAAAGGCAAGCGAAAAAGCAGCAGTGAACAGCAGCACCTCGTATCGGGACCGAGCCACCGCCGGCAATTCCACGATCAACCTTGTCAATAAGTCGTGAGAAATCGGCTGCCGAGCATCGGGTTGTCGCGGCGCAATCCTAGCCATAGCCGTCAGAAGTCTACGCACTAGGAAACCCGAGGACGGACAACGCCACCCCAAGGCCCTAGAGAAGAATGTAAAACCAGCTAAATGGCCAGCCACGACTCCCCGCGAAAAACCAGCACGATGCGAATCCAGCACAAATTCCGCCAGCAGGGTCTCGGATACATGTCCCGGGGACCAATCCCGGGAAGACAGGAAGGCGAACAATCGACGGAATCCAGCATTGTATCGAGTCCAGGTGGTAGGAGCCACCGACTGTCTCAGCAAGTCCCAGAGCCCTTCCCGACCAGGCTCCATAAATGATCTGGCATCTGCAACCCCCGAGGCTGCGCGTCTGGCGCCAACCGACGAAACTGTGAAAAATTAAAGCGAGAAAGCGCGTCAGCAATACAGTTGCGACTCCCTGGCACATGCCTAGCCCTAATGTATAAATTGAGCTGCAAACAACGCAGAACGATCTCACGCATCAACTGATTAACCTGCAAACATTTTGCGGCATGCCGATTGACGACCTCCACAACCCCCATATTATCACACCAAAATAGCACGCGCTTATTACGCAGCCGAGCCGGCCAAAGTTCACAGGCGACCAGAAGCGGGAAAAGCTCCAAAAAAGTCACATTACGTGTAATACCACTCCGCTGCCAGGCAGCAGGCCAAGGCGCAGCACACCAGTCCCCCTGGCAGTAAAGGCCGAAACCGAGGCCACCTGCCGCATCAGAGTAAAGTTCCAAATCCAGGTTAGACAACTCGGGCTGTTGAATCGGCAACGTGCCATTAAACCGCGTGAGGAACCCGACCCACATCCTAAGATCCGCCCGGATACCCGCAGATATACGCACGAAGTGGCGACGATCACGGACGCCTGAGGTGGCAGCAGCCAGTCGTCGAGCAAAAGCCCGCCCCATAGGCAATACCCGACATGCAAAGTTAAGAGATCCCAGCAGTGATTGAACGTCTCTGAGGGTAGCCCTGCGGGACTCGGCCAACCGAGAAATCTGCAACAACAGGAGATGTACCTTGTCCAGTGGCAACCTGGTAACCATTGCCACGGTATCAATCTCAATACCCAGAAAAGTAAGCACCGTAGTTGGGCCCTCCGATTTATCTGCCGCCAACGGAATACCAAATGTAGCAGCCACGCTTTCAAATGACGCTTTTAAACAAGAACACACCGCAGACCCCGCCGCTCCAACAAAGAGAAAATCGTCCAGATAGTGAACAACCGAATCCGCCCGTGCAACGCGTACCGTAACCCAGTGCAAGAACGTACTAAACATCTCAAAGTAAGCGCACGAGATGGAACAGCCCATCGGTAAACAACGATCGTAATAAAACCCGCCCTCGAATCGAAAACCCAGCAACGGATACGAGGAGGGATGGACAGGTAAAAGCCGGAAGGCAGACTCAATGTCCACCTTTGCCAGGAGAGCACCACACCCAGCCTGTCCCACCAGACGTTGCGCACAATCAAAAGACGAATAGCGAACTGTACACATGTCACGAGGAATGCCCTCGTTGACCGATCGGCCCAACGGCCGGGACAGATTGTGAATCAGACGGAACTTACCAGGGTCCTTCTTAGGAATGATAGCCAACGGGGAGACCATCATAACCAAGAAAGGCTGCTCTCGAAAAGGCCCCGCAATGCGCCCAAGTCTAGCCTCCTCTTGCAATTTTGACCGAACCACCTCCCGCAGGCTATTCACGGAGGATGCGTTAGGAACCCGCACCGAAGCCACCGGCTTCTCGTACGGTATAACAAAACCCTCAACAAAACCCTTCTCCAAAAGTACTGCAGCCCTCCGATCACTATAACAGCGCAACCACGGCCGGAGGGCCCCCACCTTAATCGGAGTGGGGACCCCAGAAGAACCCACCTCATTTTGCTGCCCCTGAGGGCAAGGCCACTCCCTTTTTTGGGCATTTAAGCGCTGAGTGTCCCTGCCCACACAGAGAGCAGGCGTGCCGGAATTTACAATCCGGAAAGGGGCACGTCGCTTTGTTGAACTTCCAGCATAGGTCATTCCCTCCCCCAGAACCCTGACCCGATTGCCCTGCTCCGGACCGAAAGGAACGGTACCCGCCCGTCGAACCTTGCTGCATCGATCGAGCCGCAACACTCGCCGCAGCTCCCCCAGGTCTAGCCATATTCGTTAGCCATAAATTGATATCTTGAGTACCCCAAGACATGTGCTTGTTTTCTTCCATCTTATCTCTAAAGGCCTCGTCATAATTGAGCCAGGCCCAACCCCCAAAACGCTGATAAGCGTCAAGCACAGAATCCACGTACGCCAAGAGCAGGCCATAATCCTGAGGACGAGCCTGGCCCCATACGCTGGCCAGACGAAGAAACGCCCGCGTCCAGTTAACCACATTACGGGAGACCTGACCCGATTTTACCTTGCCCTCTTCCTTCTTAACCTTCTTTTTACTCCTGCGCGTCCTGCCCTCTAAGAGCCGAAACACATCAATGCACGCTCGCTTTTTAATTTTTTGACGCAACCTTCTAGGAACCTTCTCCCATAGCTCGGTGAGCGCCACCAATGCCGGAGCACCCCTATCCTGACTCTCTTGCCCCGCCTGTTCGCCCAGCGCCCTCGACCGAGACCGTGAGGAAGACGAAGAAGCAGTGGAGGTTAAAGAAGAAGAAGACGAAGAAGAGGAGGAAGCCCTAGCCCTCCGCTTACGCTTGCGCTTACCCTTCCCAATCCTCCTACCCCGTTCCCCACCCTCAACAGCCTCTAAGGCCATGTTACCCATGTCCTGTGCTCCTCCAGCGATGATCGGTCCACTCGACCCTCCAGCAGCGCCATCCGCAGCAGCTACCATGTAAGGACCCCGCTGTCCGGACATCGCCGATATCCCTCCGCCAGCAGCGCCATCCGCAGCAACCACACGACCAAGTCCCCTCCGTCCGGGCTCCTCCGTCTGAACACCACCGGATCTCTGTACTTGCTCCTGGAAGGAGGTGGCCGCAGCTTCACGTCCTACCGACGAACCAGCGAAGACCTGTGAAGACAAACCAAAACAAGGACCAGACAACTGCACAGCACCAGAAGGAGGAACCCCAAAAGGACCACCAGCACCCCCCACTCCCCCAAGGGCCCACCAATCCGCAGGACCGCCGCCACGACCCATCCCACGGCCCCACGCGGACGCCGGATCGAATACTCCAGCGCCCCCCATCGGCCAGGGCACCGGACTCCAACCCGCACCCCAAGACCCCGAAGCCCAGGGAGGCCAGAAGGAAGAATGAACAGAGGGCAAGCCGATGCTCTGCGCAGGCGCAGAGACACCCACGCTCAAACCCCCAACAGGATCTCCCAGGCCCCCAGCACCGACCGTCCCAGCACTTGCCGGAACCCTGAACTGCACTGCTCTCTCCGTTGGACCCGCAACCGCACCCCCGCTCTGCAAGTGGTCACCGGCCTGGGGAAGTGAAAAATCTGACTCCACTGTTGCAGTATGCAACACATCCGGCTGACTCACGAGATCAGCACGTGGCTCAGGCCCAGCCATGCTATCAACCTCCCCCGTGGTCAGCGATGCACGCCCAGACTCCGCCACCACCCTCCCCCCGACAGAACCACCGGACCTCACCACTTTGCGGGCCCTCCCGCCGGACCGCGCGATTTCCAACGGTCCCCCTCCAGCCCCCAGCGCAATGGACTCCCGTGCAATCTCCCGAGAACGCCTCGGCGGCAGGGAACGCTCCCGGGTCGGCACAGTACTCACCGGCTCTTCCTCCTCATCAAAGGAGCTCCCTGCTGCAAAGGAGAGCTCGACCGCACCGGCACCGGCACCCGAACCCGACTCCATGCCGCCAAAGCCGCCTCGGAGGACCAGAAACGCCCTTAGTCCTCCGAGGCTCAACTTATAAACCCTCCCCCCTCCCGACGCCCTCCGCGGCCGCGGCTACCAATGGCAGGTCTTCCCAGCGGCGGGAAGACCTGCCGACCAATCCCCTGCCTCCTATTCCCCCCTTACGGTCCCGCGTCTCCGACGGGCTACCGCGCGGGCCTCCCAGCTCCGCGTTAGGTACGCCCGTCGAGACGAGCTCTCGGGCTGCCTATTCATTCCTACCAGAAAACAGATAACCCCATGCAAATGCAGGACCAAAAACTAAAAGTACTGATATTTACAAACAAACCCTAAGATACAAGACTGTGCAAGCAGTACAACCCCAGAGGAAAAGAAACAAATGCATTTCTTCCTGAACAGACAGCAGAAGTAAATCAATCACTAAATAAAAAAATAAAAGCATTCCCCCTACTGTTGTTGTCTCTCTCCCTCCATGCTGTGCCTTGCCTTCTGGCCTGTCCCCCGGTGCTATCTTTGGGCCAGTCCATGGTGCGATCAATGCAGTGTCCTCGGGCCGGCTCCCTGAGTAAAGTATTGCACAAAGCTGTGGGCAGCGGCTCCTTAAGCGCATCCCGCGCCTCATTTGGAAACCTTCCCTTTGACGTTGTGATGTTAGAAAGAAGGCTTACGGTTCAGGACATGCGTAGGAGTCTTTTCCCACGGCTTTGAGCACTGCAGCACTCAGGGAGCCGGCCCAAAAATGCCGCGTTGATCACACTGTGGACCGGCGGCTGAAGAACACTGATCTAGACAATCAAAACATACAAACAGGATGACAGGGTGTGAGATACGGTTAGGGGGCATGACTAATCTGCTGGCTAGGTTGGTGAGCAGTGGGCAGTGGGAGTATTGTTAGGAATTGAAGGCTATATTAAAAATGTGGGTTTTCCATCTACTTTTAAACAAGGTAAGGAAAGAGGCATGATGGACAAACTCAGATAGTATATTCCAGGTATAGCGAGCAGCTAGATGAAAGGAACAAAGTCTGGAATTCGCAATTGTGGGCCTGCCGGTGCTGGGCTTTGCAACTGGCCACTGACCAGGGCTCAGCAACGACCGATCTTAACGTGCCTTCAAAGGATGTTGAAGGTCCTGCTGGTTCTTAGTAAGAAGAAAAAACAAAAAATGTCAGAATCAATAAAGTTTCTTATACACTCCAGTCTCCCTTTATTGAGTGCACAGCCCCTAGACAGGGGTTAGTCCATTAACTCCATGAACAAAAACATAAAAAAAACATTGGGGCTGTAAAACAAAAGCCCACACCTTCCTTGCAGGTACAATCAGGTAAGTGCATCAATAGTCAGTAGTAGCCCAGCCCTAATAATCCTGCAGTCCAAACAGGGCAAAAATAAGGCTGCTACAATTACTCAGTCTTATCAGAGTCTTGTTACACTGTGGCACAAACACCAGTACACCAGATTGCTTAGGCCTGGCTTGAAAAGGCCTGGCCCCACCAACTCAGCAAGTAGTTGGTGGGGGAGGGGAGTAGCCGAATCCACTTTCACATAAGCTTGCCATCAATGGCCCCACAATTCCACCCAAGGATCTTGTGTGGATTCTCCCCACTACTACCCCTTTACATAGTGGTCAATCCAGTTTCAAACAAACCACAAAAAGGCAAAAAGGTAAAAATTGCCAAACAAACTATACTTCACTTCAATGTCCCAGAAATCAGACACTCTTGCAGCCGTGGGCACAGCACTGCTCACTTGTCCTCCAGGCCTGTGCTTGCAGACAGTCCCAAAACCAAAATATCAAAATCCCAAACATAGAGAAAAAAGGTTAAGCAGTTACACTTAGCTCTCATCCATGTATTGTACTTCTGGTTCCATGGCAGTGTCCAGCAACTCCATGGGCTCTGGGTTGGCTGGCTGGCCTCAGGGACAAGGGCTGCATCCACCATTTCAATGTCCCGACTTCCCTGGGACTCAGGAGGCCAGTCCTGAGAACCTCCTTCCTGGGCTGCCTCAGGGTAGACTAACTTAGTCTTCCTTAATTCTGCTTCTAAAGCATTGAGGCGACCACGCCCTATCCTGAAAGGGGGAAGGGCAGCCTGTTGCTTTTGCTGGGTTTTCTTCTGAGCTTTAATCAGATCCAGCAGCTGTGAACTACCTGTGCTTGTGGTTTGGCTCTTAGGCTGTTCCTTTGCATAAGGCACCTCCCTCTGCTCCAGGCTGTTCTCCCATTCATCCTCTCCTCCCCAGGGCTCTGTAACACGGGGTTTGAATTGGAACTCAGAACCTTTCTTCCTGTTTGTGTCAAACCTGTCACATTGGTTAGCCCTTTTCAGGGGAAGGCTTGGGTTAGGAGGGGCTTTATCGGGAAACAACTTAGCTTCACGGCTAGGGTTGTGACACAATGGAGGATAAGGGTACAGATAAAAGCATGAAAGAGGTTCTTGCCTCTTTGTTTATGTTTATTGGAAGTTTCTATACCTCTACTGACTGGGGAGTCAATTCAGAGCGGTTTGTATGCACTTTAGTAAAGGTGTTACAATACATGAGCTTTGGTAAAGGTGTTACAATATACGAGCTTCAGTAATGGTGTTTAGAAAATGACACAGGGACCAATTTTTTCCCATTTCCGCAGGAGCTCATTTTCCTATCCCGTCCCAGCATTTTCCTATCCCTGCCCCATTCCTACATGTTCTGTCCTTATCTTCACAAGCCTGAAACACTTTAAAATCATAAGTGTT
Organism: Geotrypetes seraphini; assembly: GCF_902459505.1. Lineage (NCBI taxonomy): Eukaryota > Metazoa > Chordata > Amphibia > Gymnophiona > Dermophiidae > Geotrypetes > Geotrypetes seraphini. The sequence continues at coordinate 201,791,578 of NC_047089.1, forward strand.
TGAGGCTTGTGCAGTTAAGGAAAATCTTACAGGAATGGGGCAGGGACAGCGACAAAACTCACGGGGACAGGTCAGGGAAATTGAGTTTCTGTGGGGACGGTGAAAAAATTTGTTCTCGTCTTATTCTCTAATGGTGTTATCCATGGCAGCACAGGTTTCTTAATATTCAAGTTGAGTTTCCTAGAATTGCACTAACTTGTAACATTAACAAGACATTGATTGATGGCATATATTATTTTAATCCCTCTTTAGCAGAAAGGAAAAACAGCTTGAATAGCATCAGAAAAATGGTAATAACATGTCCCTGTAGAACTCAAACTTTTTCATAACAGTTCTCTGAAGATGTATAGAAGAGAAAGAGAGAGTATGAACACCTGACTAATGCCCTAGTGCTTCCAAATGTTACTACAGGGCTAAACAATCAGTTTAAAACCTCTGTGTTATTGGAAAATGTTCAAATTAAGAAAGGAAAAATTCAGCAAGAAAATACATTTTAGCCTCTCTGGCATTTCTGATGAAGTCTCGAGCTGTTTTGCTGCTGTAGTTTTATCTGGTCATCTCCTACTGCCCAGCTGTGGTTGAGTATATTTTTAATGACCTTTTATTTTATTTTTTATGCGTTTATTCACACACATATATATATATCACACATTTGGCAAACTGCTCCACTTAGTGAGCAACAAAATAACATACTATAGCACCAAATGTAAAACAAATCATCCCTCCCCAATTAATAATATTCCCTTTCTTAAAATTCAATAAATCTGTCTCACACTAAGGGCTCATTTTAGTAAGGTGCGCTAGCATTTTTAGCGCACTCAGGAATTTACCGCACGCTACACCGCGCACTACGCTTCTAGAACTAACGCCAGCTCAATGCTGGCGTTAAGGTCTAGCGCGCGGGGCAATGGAACGCAAGCTATTCCGCGTGTTAAAGCCCTAATACGGCTTAGGGGAGCCCTAAAGGCCTTTGGGGACTGCATTCCAACACAACAAACCCTAACTAGAAAACTCTATCTCAGTGTTGAATGGCATAATCTTATTTACTCCTCAAAAAATACCAAGGAACATAATTACAAACTTTAGCTTGTAAATAATAGGAACACACTTAACTGTGAGTTATAAAGGTCAACATCAATATTTTGTACTGAATCCAATGTTGCTCTGACAACCAGTATAACTGCATCAGAACAAGGGGAATAAGATCCCATTTATTCAATATATCTATTAACTGTGTCACAGTATTTTGTATTAAATGCAAGCGGTGAAGCTCCCTTTGTGGCAAACTTAACAATGTATTGATACAATAACCAAGAAATGGAAGAACAAGTGCTTGCATAATGTTCTTATTAAAAAGGTTTGGATAATCTAAACTAAACTAAACGAAACCTTAAGTTTATATACCGCATCCTCTCCACAATTGTAGAGCTCGGCACGGTTTACAAGAGCTTAATATAAGAAGGAATAGTATAATGGGGTTGGAGGTTGAGAGCATTACATTTTCGTGAAAAAGCCTAGTATTTAGGTGCTTACAAAATAGTTGGAAGGAGCCCAAGTTCCGTAGTGGTGGCTTGGAATGCTAAGGTCCTATCCAAAATTTTTTTTGTAACAACATGCATTTGCTGAAGAAAAATAAAACCAACCAGATCTACAAATATTTTTCTTAGAAATAAAAAAAAAAGTAAAATGAGAAACAAGGTAAACCGGCGCTAAGTCAAATAAAATTTTAAAACAAATGCATCCAAATTTAAATAACACTTTAGCCTCAAATGGTAACCAGTGAAGCTTTTGATAATATACACTGATATAATCGTGCTTTTTCATATTAAAAATCAAACAAATAGCTGTATTTTGTATGATTTTTAGTCGGCTAGTAGTTATTTTATACGATCCCAGATAAATAACATTACAATAATCCAATATTGAAAGGATTGAAGATTGAACCAGGATTTAAATGATATAAAATCAAAATATTTCCTAATAGTACGCAGTTTCCAGAGGACAATAAAACATCTCTTAACCAGAGAATCTGCATGGGCCTATACAGACATCAGTCTTCAGAACTCTTATGATATATATATCATTTCAAGCTCCTGTCTTGTATATTTTTACAATCATTTATGTTCACCACCTCCTACCATTCTCTACTAAATCTCAATTTTTAATCCTTCAATTAATTTTTTTAAATTAATAATACCCATAAATATCTTTTTTTTAAAAAAAACATTGTAAATCGTATGAACAAAAAACTTCTGATTCTGATTGAAAGGCAACACTTATTTTGAAATTTGGTGGATCCTGCCATCATCAACGTTGATGTTTAATAACTCCCGGCGCCCTTCCTTTTTGTGGGCGTTTCAACCCCAGATGGGTCTTCCTCGGGGGATAATGAATAATAAGCTGCCTCTCCACAAGTAAATACAACATAATTAACACTCCATCACTGTCTGTTAAACTCCTGTCCTCAAAATTATGCTGTTATAATTGCTCAATTCTTGAAGATATATTCCAAATTGTGACCTCTAAACCCCCCACATATCCCCTTTAAATCCTCTAAATCTCCACATACCACTTTAAAAAAAACCTCACACCTGCATCTACAATTACTCTATACATCTAAAGGATCTCATCTAAAAAATGATGATAACCTCCACATTCACACTCTACTAATTATGAAAAAATCTTATCTTATACAAAACTTGCATAAATATTTTGCAGCAAAGATGCAATTAAACAAAAAATAAGAAGCCACTTTATAAAGCTAACTACCTCAGTCTTCAATGCACAAACTACTCCCATATATTTAATGGCTAACATTTATTTCTCCATGCTGCTCCTCCTAAGGTTAAAAAATAAACAGAATTATCCTGCTGCTTACCTAGTACTTATTCAAAATGACTTCAATCTTCTCGGCGTGTGTGCACTTATCTCAGTTTGTATCGCAACTGCCAAACAAGCAGTGTAACGTCTAAACGAGAAGGAATATAAAAGGCCACTCATTAGGTCGATGTATTAATACTGAGAAGTCCTTACTTACATTCCTGAAAAACTTACACTGCTTATCTAACATTTATGACGTATGGCTCAAATATTTTCACGAAAGGAGGTATCTTTCTCATGCCGCTATCACTGGCGAACTGTTTTTAAACCTGTGTTTCACAAGACGTAAAACTGCCATGCCCGAATGTTGACGTGGCAAGTTCTATATGAGATAAGATTTTTTGTTTAATTGCATCTTTGCTGCGAAATATACAAGACAGAACTTGAAATGATATATATATCATAAGAGGTTCTGAAGACTGATGTCTGTATAGTTAAGATATGCCCACCACAAGTTGGATTGCTCAGAGAGGGAATAAGAAGAATATTAATAGAGATGTATAGAAAAAGTGAATGTTAGGAATTGATGACAATAGTTCATTTGTTATCATAATGATTAAAATTTGTTTGATAGATTCATCACTAAAATTGTTTATTTTTGACCATCTGGATAACCCGCCTTTTTGGATATAAATAGAAATACAACTTAGGGCTCCTTTTACAAAGGTGCGCTAGCGTTTTTAACATAGAAACATAGAGTTTGACGGCAGAAAAGGGCCGGCGGCCCAACAAGTCTGCCCACACAATAACCCTCCCTCCTACAAGTCTACTCAAGACAAACCCCTCACCTGAAGTTTCCATCTTTTAAGCAAAACTCTGAGGTATCCCCACCTGTTGGTCCCATCGATGCTTGAAGTCAAGCACGCTACTGGCCTCGACCACCTGGCGAAGAAGACTATTCCACAGTCTGGTTAGGCGTTCTTCGTATGGATTGTCTTTAAATCCTGAAACCATCCTAGTGGCCATTCTTTGGATCGACTCCATTCTCTTCACATCCTTTTGGTAATGAGGCCTCCAAAACTGGGCACAGTACTCCAGGTGAGGTCTCACCAGGGATCTGTATAATGGTAGTATAACTTCAGGCTTTCGGCTGATGAAGCTCCTTCTAATGCAACCCAGCATTTGTCTAGCCTTTGCTGAAGCTCTCTCCACCTGATTGGCAGCTTTCATGTCTTCTCGGATTAGAACTCCCAAGTCCCTTTCTGCAGTAGTTCTTGTTAAGTTTTCACCATTCAGGGTGTATGTTCTGCATGGATTTCTGCTCCCGAGGTGCATTTCTTTGCATTTTATGGCATTAAAGTTTAGTTGCCAAGTGCTGGTCCATTGTTCCAATAGAAGTAGGTCCTGCTCCATAGCGCTTGGCTTGGTTGCGCTGTCGGGTTCTTTTGCCCTGCCCACGATGTTACATAGTTTAGCGTCATCAGCAAATAATGTGATTTTGCCTTGAAGTCCCCGAGTCAGGTCCCCTATAAAGATATTAAATAGCATCGGACCCAAGACCGAGCCCTGTGGCACTCCACTGGCCAAAATACCGCCTGCTTAAATGGAGGCAGTAGCGGTTAGCGCGTGCAGCATTTTAACGTACGCTACACGTGTGTTAAAACCACTAGTGCACCTTTGTAAAAGGAGCCCTTAGAGCAGGCGTGAGCAAGAGTGGATTTTTAGGCTTATGTCAGAGGAACCAACGGGGTTGCATCCGGTTTGATCATTTTCCTAAATTCCTGAAAGTCTTGCAGTAACGACACTAACTCCCTCTTTAATTAAGACCGACAGTGCGGGTCGGCACGTTATATGCTCCAGCGCCCATAGGGAATGGACATTGGAGCATTTGCCCCGTGGCTTAGTAAAAGGGGGCCTATAATTACAACACACTTGGATAATCTAGGTCTGATTTTATTCAAAATTTTGTTTTACGGAATAGAAACATAGAAACATAGAAACATAGAAATAGACGGCAGATAAGGGCCACGGCCCATCAAGTCTGCCCACTCCAATGACCCTCCCTATCTATCTTTGCGGATAGATCCCACATGTTTGTCCCATTTGGCCTTAAAATCTTGCACGCTTCTGGCCTCAATAACCTGAAGTGGAAGACTATTCCAGCGATCAACCACCCTTTCTGTGAAGAAGAACTTCCTAGTGTCACCGTGCAGTTTCCCGCCCCTGATTTTCCACTGATGTCCCCTTGTTGCCGCGGGACCCTTGAAAAAGAAGATATCCTCTTCTACTTCGATGCGACCCGTGAGGTACTTGAATGTCTCGATCATATCTCCCCTCTCTCTACGTTCCTCGAGTGAGTAGAGCTGCAACTTCCCTAACCGCTCCTCGTACGGGAGCTCCTTGAGTCCCGAGACCATCCTGGTGGCCATTCTCTGGACCGATTCCAGTCTCAGTACATCCTTGCGGTAATGTGGATTCCAAAATTGTACACAGTACTCCAGGTGCGGTCTCACCATGGATCTATACAGTGGCATAATGACTTCCGGTTTACGGCTGACGAAACTCCTGCGTATGCAACCTATGATTTGCCTTGCTTTGGATGAAGCTTGCTCAACTTGATTTGCAGACTTCATGTCTTCCCTGACAATCACTCCTAAGTCTCTTTCTGCTTCAGTTTTTGTCAAGATCTCGCCATTTAGGGTGTAAAGTTTGCGTGGATTTCGGCTTCCCAGGTGCATGACTTTGCATTTTTTGGCATTGAAACTGAGCTGCCAGGACCTAGACCAGTGCTCCAGTAGAAGTAGGTCATGCATCATGTCATCTGCCATTGAATTATTGTCTGTTGTGCTCTTGTTCACTACATTGCTTAGCTTGGCATCATCGGCGAATAAAGTTATTCTTCCTCGGAGCCCTTCTGTCAAGTCTCCTATGTAGATGTTGAACAAGATCGGGCCCAGGACGGAGCCCTGTGGCACTCCACTTATCACCTCTGACATTTCGGAGGGGGTGCCATTCACCACTACCCTCTGAAGCCTACCTCCAAGCCAGTTCCCAACCCAATTTGTCAATGTGTCGCCCAGACCTAAAGAACTCATCTTGCTTAGCAACCTGCGGTGTGGTACGCTATCAAATGCTTTGCTGAAATCTAGGTAGACAATGTCCAGGGACTCACCAGCATCCAGCTTCCTCGTTACCCAGTCAAAGAAGCTGATCAGGTTGGATTGGCAGGATCTCCCCTTAGTAAATCCATGCTGGCGGGGATCCCTTAGTTTCTCCTCGTCCATGATTCTATCCAATTGGTGTTTGATTAGGGTTTCCATTAGTTTGCTCACTATCGATGTGAGACTCACTGGTCTGTAATTTGCCATCTCCATCTTGGAGCCTTTCTTGTGGAGTGGGATGACGTTAGCTGTCTTCCAGTCCATCGGGACGTTACCTGTACTAAGGGAGAGATTGAAGAGCGCGGATAGCGGTTCCGCTAGGACATCACCCAACTCCCTGAGCACCCTAGGGTGTAGGTTGTCAGGCCCCATGGCCTTGTTGACCTTGATTTTTGACAGCTCGCAATAGACGCTGCTGGGTGTAAACTTGAAATTACTAAACGGGTCAACTGATTTAACCCTTGTCTGTGGCTCAGGTTAGGTCAGTTTTGCAGAGTGCGGGTGGGGAGGCATGGAAAGCTTGGAGAACCAAGCAGAAATATTTCCTACAATGTAATGGGCTCGCCTTAGCTCAGTGGCGTACCTAGCATATGTGACACCCGGGGCCCATCATTTTTTGGCATCCCCCATCTGTACGAAAAACATGATTTTTAGTAACAAGCCACACGTCACACGTGAGTACCTAGGAAAAGGCAGCATCTTACATATTGCAGTGAGCAGTACATCAATACACCCATTGTAAAACTAAATAAGCCAGACTAGTACAGATCAATCCTACACCGTCAATCTTAACAGAAAACCATGTCTTTCGAACACACAGAACACAGAAAACACCTTCGCCTAGTATGGAATATGTCATCACAAACTAACCCTTCCCCCTTTTACAAAACTGTAGTGTGGATTTTAGCCACGGTGGTAACAGCTCTGATGCTCATAGAATTCTGAGCGTCAGAGCTGCTACCACCATGGCTGGCGCTAAAAAATATTCCACAGTTTTGTAAAAGGGGGGATAAAATAGAAATACATAGACAAAGGTTAAATTGAACCAGCAAGAAGCTGGACTCTGCATAAAATGCAACACCACAGAAACAGTGACACATGTCTCCTAAAGCAATAAATAAATAGAAAATGTTTGTTCTACCTTTGTCTTCTCTGGTTTCTGCTTTCCTCATCTTCTTGTTACTGTCTTCCTTCCATCCACTGTTTGCCATCTCTCTACCCCTCCCTATATAGCATCTTCTCTCCTTCTATGCCCCTTCCAGAAACTGTATGCCTCCCCCTTCCATCTCTCCTTTCACCCCCATTGGTCTGGTATCTCTCTCCTCTCCTTCCTTCTCCCACACCTCTCTTCTGCAATCCCTTTCTTCCCTCATTTTCCTTTTCAATTTATTTTCTGCATCAATCTAGATTACGTTCTTACTACCCTCTCATCAATTTTCTTTTTTACTATCTACCTACAGCTCGCCACCTCTTTCCCTCACCCCCTCCAGTATTTCCCTAACTCAATCCTTTTCCCCTATCATCAGCCCTCTTCTCTCTCCCGATTTCCATCATCTGCCCCTTCTCCCTACTTCCGTCATCTGCCCTCTTCTTTCTCCCCTTTCTCCCCATTTCCATCATCTGCCCCCTTCTCTCAATCTCTCCATCTACCACAGGCCCATCTTTCTCCCTTCCTTACCTTTCCGATTTTGGCAACAAGATCTGCAACACCCCCCCCCCCCCCCCCGCGATGACATTTAAGAATGGAAAAGGGCCCCCTTCTATCCCTAGCATCAACAGAACTTCAGTTCGGCAATGAGGTGCTCAGTGAAAAGTGGAAACAGGAAGCTGAGTCAGAGGGAAACTTTTGACGCGAGCACTACAGAATGACACGGGGAAAAAATCTGTCCCCGTCACTGTACCGTCCCATTCACCGCCCCGTCACCATCCCTGCAGTATCCATACAAGCCTCAGTACTGCAATATTTAGCTTATTCCTTCCTTATAAATCAAAGTTCTGGCTGATGAAATGGAGAAAGAGATGTTCAGCTGGCAGGGCTTTGTTTATAAATTTTTATCAACACAACTAATATACTACTTTATCCTGAAGCAAAAAAAAAAAAAAAAAAAAGAAATAGAACTTTTTTTCTACCTTTGTTGCCTGGTTTTTGCTTTCCTCATGTTCTCATTCAGTTCCTTCTATCCACTGTCTGTCTTCCCCATGTCCTGTCAGCATCCTTCTCCCCCCTCTGTCTTCCCCATGTCCTTTCAGCATCCTTCTCCCCCCTGTCTTCCCCATGTCCTGTCAGCGTCCTTCTCCCCCTCTGTCTTCCCCATGTGCTTTCAGCGTCCTTCTCCCCCGTCTTCCCATGTCCTGTCTGCGTCCTTCTCCCCCGTCTGTCTTCCCCATGTGCTTCCAGCATCCTTCTCCCCCCCTCTGTTTTACCCATTTCCTTTAAGCGTCTTTTCCTCTCTACTCCACCTTTCTTAGACTCGCGGCCACAGGGCTGGAAGGTTTGTCGGACCGGGCCTGTTGTCGGTCGGTTAGTCGGTCGGTCGGGCGGGGAAGTGCCACAAAGGTGCAGGGAGGGAGAAAGGGAGCTGTTTCAACACTATTCACCGCTGAATTTTCGTGACCTGGCCGGCTGTGCACCTCCCCTAAGGCTGCACCTGATTCGGACCGCTCCCCCTCACTGCCTTAGCTAAACTTTAACCTTTAGTAGCAATCTTTGACGTCACATAAATATCTTTGCCAGTAAAACTGAGCACAAACTAAATGTGAAATGCCATTTGTTGGTACTAAGTGATCTTTTCCTTGGCAGAACAGCAAGAACTATTGTATTCTTTAGTCTAGAGCAGTGTTCTTCAACTACTAAAATTTCCTGCCGGTCTACACACTCCACAGCCTGTCAGCGCTCTCCCGCTGCCGGTCTTCGAAACTCATTCGGTTTTGGCTGAAAACCCACCCGACTCAGCATCCAAGGTAGCAGTTTTCGGTAGCTTCCGGGTGTCGATGCCCCTCGGTGTACCGCCCTCATTCTCTTATGTGCGGCCCACGATGGACAGATTGGCGAGGTTCATATGTGCTCGGCCAGGCTGCCTCCCCAGGGGCTCAGCACCAGCCTGTGCATCTCGCTCCCGTCACAGTTTAGGACAGCATTTCACCCTTCTGTCCAGAGAATGACTGGTATGAGCCAGGGCATCATCAGGATGAAGAGTCAGTTTTTGTATTCCATTAGCACTTCAGATACCAGCTCTACTTTTATGTTCTTGTTGTTCTTTTTAAGTCTAAAAACCTCATTTACTAGATCAGGGGTCTCCAAAGTCCCTCCTCGAGGGACAAATCCAGTCAGGTTTTCGGTATTTCCCCAATGAATCTGCATTGAAAGCAATACATGCACATAGATTTCATGCATATTCATGACTGGATTCGGCCCTCGAGGAGGGACTTTGGAGACCCCTGCCCTAGACCATAGGATTTTTTGATGTTTTCATGCTGACGTTTCTAGCCTAGGTATTGTAGTTTGTAATTAGGACAAATATGTTTACATTTAGTAAAGATGATGATGCCTTTGCTGGATATTGACAGAATTTTTTTTAAATCTAATTTATAAAGGTAATAAACTAATTAAGTCCTTCCCCAGGTCGTTTTGAATGGGATTCCTGGCTAAAATTTTATAGTACTGTACTGCAGTGTTCTTCAACTGCCGGTCCACAAAATAATTATTTTATTTTTGCCGGTCCATAGGTGTAAAAAAGGTTGAAGAACACTGGTCTAGAGTTGAGCATGGGGCATTGACGCCATTTGTGAAAGCTTCAGGTTTGAAAATAATTCTACATGCAAAATGACACCAGCGCAAGGTTTTAAAATTATAACCAGGATTTATTGAATTATTGGTTCTATTTTCCCATTATTAGATCAAAAGAATAGCATAATTGCTTACGTTGCGCTCATGGGAGATCATCATCGTGGCCAAAGACTGGCCTTCTCACAATGGTCTCGTTTTTCTATCTCATTACAGTCTATTATATAACTTTTGGTTTAGTGACATCATCAAGTTTGACGACCAATAACATTTCTCTGGGTGGTCTTAAAGTTTAGACAAAGAAACATTCCTCCATGTTTAAAAGTTATACAAAGTTTTCAGAAAATTACTTTTGATTTCTGAATTAACATTATAACATTCAAGAGAATCTATAATTATTAACATGGTGCTGATAAATTCTCAACCTCTCCCTAAATTGACAGTAACTTTAGTCTGGAAGAGGAAAGCTGACAGCTTCATGTTACACACAGTGATAAGCATGGGCTTCCAATGCCCCCCCTTCCTATGCTGGAGACTGACTAATTATTTCCAGATGTTGTGCTCAAGAGTTTTTTTCTTAATGTTTATGCTTATAAAACCATTTATATAAACCATTTATATTTTACATTCATGTCACCACATTCATGGGCCCCAAACATTCATAATTTCATTCATATCTTGGCCATTCATACTTCATACATTTTATATCTCAGTTTGGAATATGGAATCTAATATGCTTTTTTTTCCTAACTGGTCTAAGCACATCTGTTTTCAATTAGAACCACGAGGCTAAAGGCGGGAAGCTGAACAAAGAACAGAAACTATTCACTGGCACAAGATGCTGGCCTAAGACAGGACAGTTATAGTACACACAAAGAACCTAAAATGGATTCCATGTAATCCTGATTTCCACCATGATTTGGCTCAACAGCAAAGTACATACACAGATATTATTATGCTTTCCCTTATATTAATCCTTAGTATATTTTTCTCTGGCCTTAGCTACATTATATTTAAATGTTTTATTCACCTGTTTTTCGTACGCTTCTATTTGGGCGTGGTCCTTAACTGACACAGAATTGTCTCTAACTAGAATTACCCAGAACCATATGAAAAACTGGCCTTTTGTAGAAAAAAACTCCACAAAAAAATACTGCACTTATCATGCTTCTGACCTCAATATCGTCCCATAAACAGCACCCCCTGCTGGCCACGAGCCACGCGCCACGCGCCACGACTCAGTCCCCTCTTGGATATTACTGAATTTATGAAGTAATATTCATAATTGAGCTCGTGGTCTTATCTGTGGCGCTGGGGTTCACTCAGGGTACGGTTCTTCTTATGGATCAGTGTGTGTCTGTGCAAGTATATTCTTTTAATGCCAATTAGATAGCAAAAGCCAGAAAAATGTACTACCTAGGCCTGCAACGGCAGGTGCCTAGAAGATCTTACCCAAAGCATACTTGAATTCTCTAGTGAGAATGCAAGCAAATCCCATCCACTATTCTAGATAAAACCCATCTAAGTGTACATTTATGTAAGTTGCTGTCTAAACCATATCATATAGGAAACTTACCATTCCAGTGGTAGTTAGACAGTGTCTGTTCTAGGTGCAAGTACAGTCCTAGAGCAGAGACGTCTGTTGTTTTATTTATAGAGGTATTCATGAAACTCCAGTACTTTTAAAGTTTAAAAGTCAGAAAATTTAGAGAAAGTATAGCTAAAGAAAAATAGAACCCTAGATTTCCCTAAGATAAAGAGAACCTCAGTATTACCTAATTTAATTAGTCCCTATGCTCAAAAGTGTTATGTTATAAAATCTTGGAATTATATTAATAAAGTGTAAAATAATGCACAGTGTTAAGAAAACCCAAATATATGCTTAATATGGAAATGTACTCATGTGCAGATAATGCATGCACATCAGATATAAGTTTTCTTTTTCTGTGTGTGTTGCAGGAACTCATTTCTCAAATTTAAATTAAAATCATTAAAAGGACTGATGATATTAGCTGTTAAACCCAATTAAACAATATTGTGGCACTGTGTTACAGCTTAGAAGCTGCCACTGTGTATAGAAATACAGTCATATGAAATAAAATTTAAAATACAGGATACACAAAATATTTTCTGAGAACAATGCATGAAGACAATGATAAAGAAAATACAGTTATTAATACAATATCAGAATAAGTCTATGAAATTATGCAAAAGCATAATTAAAGTTCAGAAGCCTAATTCAAATGAAATGATTTAAAGTAACGTGGTTTAAGATAAAGTCTGTTTTTTTTCGTTCAAAATTTTTTATATGAGTCCAGAAATGTCTTTTGCAAATAGTTTTAGCAACTTGTAAGGTCGGAGTCTCTAAATTAATTTCAGTGAAATTTAAATCATGGCTTTAAAAAGTTCATGCTGCAACATTTTCATAATTCAAGCTTGGCTTTTCTGTAATGAAAGGTAAGCACAGCTCATTAGTTGAAGACAAAGGAACACTGAAATTCCCGCCGAAAATTCAGCATCGGAATTTTTTTTCTCTGTGTTCTCCACAGCTCTAGTGGTGGTATGTGGTACTGCTGGTCAGTGTAAATCCTGGAAGGAAAGCACATGTTCATTAACAAAAGAACAAAGAAAAGAGAAACACATAGCACTTTATCACGTTATCCCCTCTGCAAACTGTACTAATTCTTGTATTGCAGAGCCACATTCTCTGTGTTGAATTGTTGAAAGGATTCAAAGAAGGTTCTTAACTGAAACACAAAACATACAGATTAAATAGACTTTTTTCAGGGTCCTGTAGTACCAAAATATGGCTACAGGAAAATTTAAACATGCAGACACATTCTCTACATGGTAAAATTAGACTTTCTTTTTTTCTAACATCAGGGAATTATTCTCAATTTCATATTTTTTATTAGGTTCCTATCCTGAAGAGCTTACTTGTAAAAGTAAGCAAAATTTCAATTCCGAATTCATCCACTTACATAAAAGTTTATTATAATTGTTCTTTTCCGTTAACTAAGTTAGCAAGCCCTTTGTTTCACATTTATTTCGATTTTCAAAAAAATATAGGTACTTAACCTCTATTTTTCTTAATCTTTTTATTTTAAACTTCCCAATTTAATTTTAAATGTATTTAAATTTAATTACTCCCTAATCATACATTTTGGACAATGCACAAGTTTAAAAATACTTTATAAACCATGCAGGGGCACAAAAATTCATATTCAAAATTAATTTGAACCCTGAGATAAAAATATAAAGGCAGGGATTTTATTTTTCCCTTATGCACACTTGCCTGCTTTTAAGCATGGTATCTGTTTTTTGGAATAAATCTTTTTCTTTTCCACAAAATTATCCTTTCATTCCCAAGTCCAGCAGAATTCTTTTCTCTTCTCCCATCTTCCCTATCGAACTTCTAATTAATACATTTCACAAGCTTTCTTTCCACATTCCTGTACATTCGTTCTACAAAACTATCTCCCTGCTTTGAAACAGCCAAACATTTAATTTTCTTTTCCTTTTCACTTATGGCAAAATCCACCTTGTTTAAATATCACATTCTGACCCAACATTTCTTTTCTTGCAACACTCTTATAACCCTTTTAAAAAATAAAGGAACAAGGGAAAAATTCAAGCTACATAACGTCTTTTTTTTTTTTTTTTTTTTTTCTAGAATGCATCTTGCACTGAGCCCTTAGGCTACAAATAGCTTCTGAAACTTTCCCAAAGTACCTCCATTGTTCCTAACACCGCAGGGATCACTACAAAAACAACATACACAAACTTTACGGAACTCTAAACAGCATGCTGGTAAAGTTTTATCAGAGAGAGACCACATTGAATCTTTTTTCTACTACATCGGAAACAAATTTAAACCACGGATACATAGGATTCTCATGTCTTGCTAAACTACCAGTTCTCAATAAACCCTTTTAATATGCAAAACAGACTTGCTCCGAGATAAGCAAATACCTGTTGGAAATCTGTAGCCCTGAGACAAAGGACTCCATTGCTGCTATTCCCTCCCCCTCTTTCCTCACGTGATAGCTCTGTGGAAGGCGAGGGAGGAAAAAGGTGGGGGTGAAAATCCCCCATTTGCAGCCCGCTCTTTCAAACAAAGGAGACTGAAGGGAACGGGAAGCCATTAACTTTATTTTTCTTTTTCCAGAGACAAGAGAAAAAGTTAGGGCAGAGCAAAAAAGACTGAGAGACAGAACTGGAGTTTAGAAAGACAAAGCTGAGAAACACAATTTCTTTTTTCTTTTCAAAGTAGTTACTTCAGATAGGCACTGAAAATGCACAGAGGGAGACAAAGAAAGAGGGGGGGTGCCCTCAACCCGTTTTTTCAAACAAAAAGACGGGACAGAGGGAAACTTTTCAAAGTCAGATTAAAACAGACAGTTTTCACTTTCACAGAGAGAAACAAGTTAGTTCAGAGACAAAGCTTAGACACACAGCAGGAAAGAACAAATTTGTTTTTTTCTTCAAACTTAATAACGCATTTTCAAACAAGCAAAAACTTACGTGCACAGAGGAGACCTGCTCTCTACTGGGCACTTTTTTCTTCTTTCAGACGGGCACTGCTCAGTTTAAAAGCCAGATGGAAAAATGCCAGCACTGCAAGGTTTTTTTCTTTCTTTTCACAACATTCTTTCTGTGTTACTTTTATTTCTAATTTTTTTCTTTTTCTTTTTCCATTAATATTTAATTTCCACTAACTTCATATAATTATGTACAGATATATACAAGCATGCATGCTCATTATTGTTAAATAATATTTTTTATTATTATTTTTAATTAATTTTTTTTTTTTTATTATTTTTAAATTTTTTTTTTTTTTTATTATTATTATTTTTTTCTTTAAACAGGCGTAATACTCACAATTTTCCAGTTTTCCGGTCCCGTTTTATCTCTAATTTCCGCCATATTCCTGCGCAGCCAGTCAACCTGTGACTACCTTTTGTTACACAACCATGCGAAATCTCTAAAATTCCTAGAGCTTCTATGAATAACCTATAAGCTTTTTCAATGCGTCAAATTAGTTAGTTCCCGGGTTTCGGCACCAATTGAGCATGGGGCATTGACGCCATTTGTGAAAGCTTCAGGTTTGAAAATAATTCTACATGCAAAATGACACCAGCGCAAGGTTTTAAAATTATAACCAGGATTTATTGAATTATTGGTTCTATTTTCCCATTATTAGATCAAAAGAATAGCATAATTGCTTACGTTGCGCTCATGGGAGATCATCATCGTGGCCAAAGACTGGCCTTCTCACAATGGTCTCGTTTTTCTATCTCATTACAGTCTATTATATAACTTTTGGTTTAGTGACATCATCAAGTTTGACGACCAATAACATTTCTCTGGGTGGTCTTAAAGTTTAGACAAAGAAACATTCCTCCATGTTTAAAAGTTATACAAAGTTTTCAGAAAATTACTTTTGATTTCTGAATTAACATTATAACATTCAAGAGAATCTATAATTATTAACATGGTGCTGATAAATTCTCAACCTCTCCCTAAATTGACAGTAACTTTAGTCTGGAAGAGGAAAGCTGACAGCTTCATGTTACACACAGTGATAAGCATGGGCTTCCAATGCCCCCCCTTCCTATGCTGGAGACTGACTAATTATTTCCAGATGTTGTGCTCAAGAGTTTTTTTCTTAATGTTTATGCTTATAAAACCATTTATATAAACCATTTATATTTTACATTCATGTCACCACATTCATGGGCCCCAAACATTCATAATTTCATTCATATCTTGGCCATTCATACTTCATACATTTTATATCTCAGTTTGGAATATGGAATCTAATATGCTTTTTTTTCCTAACTGGTCTAAGCACATCTGTTTTCAATTAGAACCACGAGGCTAAAGGCGGGAAGCTGAACAAAGAACAGAAACTATTCACTGGCACAAGATGCTGGCCTAAGACAGGACAGTTATAGTACACACAAAGAACCTAAAATGGATTCCATGTAATCCTGATTTCCACCATGATTTGGCTCAACAGCAAAGTACATACACAGATATTATTATGCTTTCCCTTATATTAATCCTTAGTATATTTTTCTCTGGCCTTAGCTACATTATATTTAAATGTTTTATTCACCTGTTTTTCGTACGCTTCTATTTGGGCGTGGTCCTTAACTGACACAGAATTGTCTCTAACTAGAATTACCCAGAACCATATGAAAAACTGGCCTTTTGTAGAAAAAAACTCCACAAAAAAATACTGCACTTATCATGCTTCTGACCTCAATATCGTCCCATAAACAGCACCCCCTGCTGGCCACGAGCCACGCGCCACGCGCCACGACTCAGTGTGCATAGACTTCTCTGGTGGTCCTCTATTTGGATACATGCCAGGTCTGACCGTGTTAATCTCCTAGGACAGGGGTAGGCAATTTCGGTCATTGAGAGCCGGATCCAGGTCAGGTTTTCAGGATATCCACAATAAATATGCATGAGATAGAGTTGCATCTCAATGAGGCAATGCATGCAAATCCATCTCATACATATTCATTGTGGATATCCTGAAAACCTGACCTGGCTCCGGCTCTTGAGGACCGGAATTGCCTACCCCTGTCCTAGGATCTATTGAGTTTGGCCTTCTAGAGGCCAATGATGCTGGGAGAAACCTATGTTATGGGTATAAGCCTGACATAGATACACCACTGTTCCCAGTTGCTAGAGAAGCAAAGTCCAAAGAACGGTATTTTTGTACAGAAACTGCTACAATTTTCTTTTTGATTTTTATACCTGGATGGATGTTTAGCTCAGATTTCAAAATGGTTCCATGACAATAAAGTTAGGTTAATATCAAAACACTGGAGGCTGGTTTAGGTTAAAAAAAATTATGTTTATCTAGTTAGCTTGTGATAAAGTTAGATGGTTGTAAATGATCATGTTAGCAGATGGTGTGAACATAAGGGATAGGGATTTTAACATCTGTCTGTGATACAGCTATTTATTAGACCTTTTTTTTTTTTGCAGGGGGAGAAGGGTGTTAAAGATTATGTGACAGTTATATTGTTATCTTTCAGTCTCAAATATAAGAATTGTTCTGTTCTCATAATGTGTTTACATGCCCCACTAAATAGCCAGATAAACGAGCAGTCCAATATTCACAAGGAAGACAGGTTTTGTTTTTTTTTCTTGAATTTCAACTATTTTTTTGTAAGAACAAGCAAAACTATAGCTTACTGCAATAACCGAAATTCAGAAAATCTTGCAGAGCAACAGGGACTTTGAACTGACAATCTTGCAGAGAAGTAGATATGGAATGTCTGAAGAATGGGTTGATTTATTACAGAAGTGGAATAATGTGGAGTAGAAATTGAGGAAGTTGAGAAATTAGGCAAAAAAAGAAGGGTGTTGGACTAAAAGAAAATGTAGCAGAAAGAGAGAGGAAAACAACAAAGCATAAGAGCATGCTTTAAATCAAAATGGAGACTTCCAGTGGCATGCATTCATAACGTGACCATTTTTTTTTTTCATCAAAAGAGGACATCTATTAATTGTCAGTCCTACCCACAATCCCACCCTAGCCCCGCCCCAGTCCCACCCTAGCCCCGCCCCAACCCTGCCCTAGCCCCGCCCCAATCCCACCCCCAATTTCTTCCATTCAATTTTTATAATATCTTCATATTAATTCATAATGGTAACCTTAAAATTAAAAAAACTACAAAGCACACTATACGCAGAAAAAATGTTAATTATCATTTATATTTGGGAGGTTTTCAAAGATGTCAAGGCAAATGTCTTTAAAATATGCAATGTCACCTCAGTAACTATAGGAAAATAGACAAATATAGTGCAAAATATAGACAGCAGATATAAATTCTCAAAACTGACACGTTTTGATCACTAAATTGAAAATAAAATCATTTTTCCTACCTTTGCTGTCTAGTGATTTCATGAGTCTCTGGTTGTGTTTCCTTCTGACTGTGTATTCTTTCTTTCTGCACTCAGGCCCAACAATTTTCCCTTTCTATTCCCTCCTTCCTAAGTCCTTAGTGCCCTCAGTGCCTCCTTCCCATGTCCATAGTGCCCCCCAGTGCCTCTCTCCTGTGTCCCTAGTGCCCCCAGTGCCTCCTTCCCATGTCCATAGTGCCCCCAGTGTCTTCTTCCCATGTCCATAGTACCCCCAGTGCCTCTGTCCTGTGTCCCTAGTGCCCCAGTGCCTCCTTCCCATGTCCATAGTGCCCCCAGTGCCTGTCCTGTGTCCTTAGTGCCCCCAGTGCCTCCTTCCCATGTCCATAGTGCCCCCAGTGCCTGTCCTATGTCCATAGTGCCCCCAGTGCCTCCTTCTCATGTCCTTAGTGCCCCCAGTGTCTCTGTCCTGTGTCTCTAGTGCCCCCAGTGCTTCCTTCCCATGTCCATAGTGCCCCCAGTGCCTCTGTCCTGTGTCCCTAATGCCCAATGCCTCCTTCCCATGTCCCTAGTGACCCCAGTGCCTCTGTCTTGTGTCCCTAGTGCCCCCAATGCCTCCTTCCCATGTCCATAGTGCCCCCAGTGCCTCCTTCCCATGTCCCTAGTGTCCCCAGTGCCTCCTTCCCATGTCCATAGTGCCCCCAATGCCTCCTTCCCATGTCCCTAGTGCACTCAGTGCCTCCTTCCCATGTCCCTAGTGCCCCCAGTGCCTCCTTCCCATGTCCATAGTGCCCCCAGTGCCTCCTTCCTATGTCTTCCCTTGCCTTTATCCCTCTCCCGAAGCCAGCCTGCCTACCTCCTTCCCTCCCTCTAGTGCCTGATTCAATCCCCCCCTGCGGATTCAACCCCTCCGCGATTCAAACCCCCCCCCCGGATTCAAACCACCCAGCCCGCCCGTCCGTTCATGTACCGCTGCTGCCTGCCAGTCTGCCTCCCTGCCGTGCCGATTCAAACCCTGGGCCGCTGCTTCTTGTCTTCTTCCCGACGTCAATTTTGATGTCGGAGAGGAAGTTCGGGCTAGCCAGGCAGCAATTGGCTGGCCTAGAACTTCCTCTCCGACGTCAAAATTGACATCCTGAAGAAAGGAAGAAGGCAAGAAGCAGTGGCGGCGGCCCAGGGTTTGAATCGGCGCGGCAGGGAGGGAAAGTGATCACCCGTCCTGGTGTCCCCGTGCACAGCTTCGGGACGCTGTCCCTGAAAACGGGACATTTCGGTGTCCCAAAGCGGTGGGTAGGGTCAATAGGACGGTTGGTCCGAAAATGGGACTGTCCTGTTGTAAACGGGACGTATGGTCACCTTATGCATTCAGGGCCTTCAGGAGATTCACCCACCCCCTGAAGGCCCTGAGGGCACTGCTCTGAATTTGATTGGTTGAGAAGAAGTTGCTCAACCAATCAAATTCAGATCAGTACTGTTAGGGCATTTAGGAGGTTGGGTGAATCCCCAGGAGCCCTGCTTTTTTTGTTGTTTGTTTACTTTTTGATTGATGCAATTTGACTGGTTGAGTAGACAGCTTGCTAAACAAATCAAATTGAATCAAACAAAAAGTAAACAACAACAACAAAAAAAAGTAGGACTATAGTGCTTGGGATTCACTGAATCCCCTGAAAGCCCTGAATGCACACCACTGGATACTTTGCCTTCAGGGAGGAGTGGCAAGAAAAACAAGGCTAAAGATGGAAAGGAATATAAGAACATAAGAGTTGCCATACTAGGGCAGACTGCAGGCCCATTAAGCCAAGTATCCTGTTTCCAACAAGTCATAAATATCTGACAAGTTCCCAAAAGAGTAAAAACAGATTTTATGCTGCTTATCCTAGAAATAATCAGTGGATTTTTCCAAGTACATCTTAATAATGGCTTATGGACTTTTCTTTTAGGATATTACCTAAACCTTTTTTAAACCTTGCTAAGCTAACTGCTTGCACCACATTCTTTGGCAACAGATTCCAGAGTTTAATTATATGTGTGAAAAAATATTTTTTTCTGGTTTGTTTTAAATCTATTGCTTAGGATGGGGCAGGCAAGGGCAGAGATTCCAGAGCAGAGAAGGGGAGAGATGCCAGACCAGGGAAGAGCAGGACAGATGCCAGGCCAAGGAAGGGAAAGGCAGAGATGTCAGGGAAGGGAAGGGAAGGGAAGAGATGCCAGGCCAGGGAAGGGCAGGACAGGAGAGAGATGACAGATCAGGGAAGGGAAGGGGAGAGATGACAGACCAGGGAAGGGCAGAGATGCCATACAAGGGAAGGGAAGAAGGAGAGAGAGAGATGCCATACTGTGGGAAGGAGAGAAGAAAGATTATTGAGTTTAATGATCTATTTGATGATTGATCTGTAATTTATTTAGTTAAAATATTTTATTTCATTTTGATGTAGCATTTATGTTATTTTATTATTTTTACAAGTGACTAATGTATAGATATTTTTTCCTGATTATACTATTGAAGCAGATAATGTGTTATTATTTTTTATAGTTAGATGTATTATATGAACAGTATTGCTCTTTGTACATTGCACTGAGCATGTTTAGTAGTTGCAATTCTTAGGGCCTCTTTTACAAAGATGTGGTAGTGAGTCCTGGAGCTGCAAATGCAACACAGCTCATAGAAATTGGATGGGCTGCATCATATTTGCAACATAGGAATTGCTACCGTGGCTTTGTCTAAGCAGTCAGATAAATAGATATTAATTCCAACCTTTCCATGGGTTTATTAGATATACTTGTACCCTTTTTTAGCATTCTTGCTTAAAGATGTGCAAATCTGTCTCATGCATATTCATTGCAAGTACCAAGAAAACCAGATTGGCTGGGTGTGTCCCAAAGACGGAATAGAGAACCACTGTCTTACCCGAAGGGTAGAATGGTTGTGTTGGTGGTCAACTTGAAAGGAAATACGGGTTAATGAGCAAAAGCAAAGCATAAAGGTGATATCTTTTTACTGAACCAACTTAGTTTATTTCTCGACTAATACTTCTTTCCTTAGGATATGTTGATGAGTTCTGGTCCTGAATCCCTGAAGGTCTTTACATTTTTTTCTCTAGCTCATTGTCTGTTTGGATATGTGAGGCAGGGATCTCAGAAGAATTCAGCTGATCCTGAAGTTCAACTTTCCAAAGGCAGTAGATATAGCAGAATAATATACATATAAATGCAGGTGTTTGTACAAGTGTTTACTTTCTGTTTTCTGTACCTACCCCAAGGCAGGTTTGCTTAGTTTGTATTCAACATTGCAGTATGGGTCATCTACTCTGGAATTCTTTGCCAACTGAAATATACAGTACTTAGAGACAAACTTGTTGAGTTTCACAGTAAAACTCAAGCCTTTATTTTCATTAGTCTACGAAATGTTTTAAATTATGTTTTAAATTGTTAGAGTCCCGATAGATACTTGCTTCAGTGCCCTTAGTGGCATGTACCATGCCCTAGTCTCAGGCATTGATCTAGAGAATAACTAGTGAGGTAATTACATTTGCTGATAATACAAAGTTATTAAATTATGTTTTTATTGGTGCCAATATTTAGACTGCAGGAATTAGCTAGGCTGATTCAAATTTGCCGGTCAGCGGCAAATCTAGAAATTCAATGCTTGACTGTATCCAGCAACTGGCATTGAATTTCCTGATTATTTT
Organism: Geotrypetes seraphini; assembly: GCF_902459505.1. NCBI lineage: Eukaryota > Metazoa > Chordata > Amphibia > Gymnophiona > Dermophiidae > Geotrypetes > Geotrypetes seraphini. Next base: position 201,812,916 of record NC_047089.1, read on the forward strand.
TAGCCACTTTTAACACAGCTGGTTAAGCCGATATTCATTGACTGATTGGCTAAGTTGTAGTGGTCAAAGGTAGACCTGCTACTTATGTGAGTCCATCTAGATACTAAACTTAGCTGGTTAACATAACATAGCATAAAACTTTATTTATGAATTGCAGATATATTGTGGTACTATGCAACTTACAAAAGATAAAACCAGCACATTTAGCTGTTGAATTTACAATCAATTAAAACCATACAATAATCATTTCCAAATTTACTAAGCAAATAAGTTTTCATTAATCTTCTAAAATTCATGTAAGAGAATGATTGTGAAATTAACGGTCAAATTATAGACTCCCATTTGGCCAATTGGTAGGAAAGTAAATTAATTACATATCTTTTATACAGTGGTACCATGGTTTGCGAGCATAATGCATTCCAGAAGCATGCTCGTAATCCAAAGCACTCGTATATCAAAGCAAATTTCCCCATAGATAATAATGGAAATATGGACGATTCTTTCTACAACCCAAAATACTGTAGTAATTAATCGGCAAAGCAATCAATCAAAAACTCCGCTGCATGTTTAAGAAAGCTGCATAATATGCAGTACCTTCAGCATACACACACAATGCTAAATTGCTGCCGGCACCTTTAGTTAGGAATTGGAGGAAGAAACAAACTCTAATGCAGCACACTGCACTTGTTCCGTGCAGTGAAGATGAGGTTTGGCAACAGCCGGCCACCGTAGACAACCAGCTGGAGTTTACTGGCGGAAGCACATGTGGTTGATCCGGCTCTGTCCTTCTTAGCTTCTGTTATGGCTCCTCGGGGCCACTGCTCCTGTCTCAGTAGCTGTCACTGCTTCCGAGGCTGAGCTCTGCTGCAGCCCACTGCCATCGCCTTCAAGATGCAAGAAGCCGGCGTGGCGTTGCTGTGTGGAGCAGAAGCGGCGAACCCTTAGACAGTGTTCAAAGGTAGTGGTGGAGGAATAGAACAGGCCTCGCTTCAGCTCTGAACACATCAACGAGATTGTGGGGCGGCAGGTTTGAAAAATCTACTTAAGACACCTGTTCAAGCTGCAGGTAAATTGTGCAATGTGCTCGTTTTGGAAAACAACGCTCGATTTGCGAGTTAAAAATTTCTGGACTATTTTTCTCATCTTGCAAAACACTCGCAAACCGCGTTACTCACAAACTGAGGTTTGACTGTACTTGCATTCCTTTACTGATAGAAAAGCAAAATAAGTAATATTTTGCAAAGATCGTTTTGGTAAAGAAAATGAAAGATGAGCATTGTCACCAACATTCCTCAGCGCAGAGCTATCTTGTGACAAACCCTGAAATTCTGGCGTGTCCCCTTTAACCAGGGGTATCTTCAGGACTTTTTGGTTGTCACTAGGCGACTGCCTAGGCGAGAACAGGTAAGTATGGGTTCCCAAAACACCACCACTCAGACCAAATATTCCAAAGAAAAGCAAGGTGTTTATTCTGACCTTATCGGTCCAAACAGTGTAACATAAAACACAGACACTGTAGTATTTCATCCAAAAATAAAGTCAAAGGAAAATGAGAAAATACAAAAGTCAAAAATCCCTATATGGGTTTGTTTTGTCAAGGATCTTATATCTTGTTTCAGTAATGCATTTTCAAAGATATTCCAACATGCTTTACATTTCTTCCCAGCAATATTTGTCAGAAGTATGAAACAGATACTTTCAGCAGTCAGGCAAAGTTCAGAACAAAACCTTGCTACATGCAATATCAGATACCTTATCAGGCAGTAAGCCTCAGCACAGCTTTGCAAAAACCCCAGTGTTTCTTCAGATTAGCTAATTAGCTTCCAAGGAACGGTAGCCACAGCAGGATTTCCACAATTCAAAAATACACTCAATCATTCAACCCTTAGGTTTTCTAGCCCAAACTTTACTTTAAGTAAATCCAGTGGCAGCATTCAGGTAAGTATTGTACTTAAACCAAAAATAATATAGCCTAAAACACATAGAAATTCTTCAGGCTTTTTCTCACACAGAAAGAAAGCATAAGAGAAAAAAAAAAAAAACACCAACTGTTTCTCACTCTCTCTCTTTCTCATTCAATGTCAATGGATTCTGCCTGGCTCTATCACAGGACCTCCATGCTTTCCACACCATTAGGAAACTGGAAGCCTGAGGTGGGGAGGAACTCTTCCACCTCCTGCATAGGCCAATCTGTTATTTCTGGTTCTGCTGCCTGGCTCCACGGCTCCGGTACTGCCTTGGGCTGTGGGAGTGACTCTCCCTGGTCACTCGCTCCTCCTCCTGCTGCTTGCATCTGTCTGCTCTTAAGCAGCTCAGAGCCAATCCCCTTCAGCTTGTAGCGGGGGATGGGCTTTCTTTCTCTGCCTGGGTTTACTTGGTGCAGATAAATTCCTTGTAGCTTCTCTAGCTGCCCTATAGCCTGACGGCTGCTGTTGACAGTCTGCCTGCCTCTGTCCCATACCACTAGTATTCTGAATATAGGGAGGGGCAAGAGGAGTCAGCCTCAAGTTGACCGCCAGAATCAACCTGGTCAGCTCTTCTGCACCGGATCTTACCAGGGGCAAAACTAGAGTTGGTGCTGGGTTTGTCACAGCATATAAATAAAAAATAACTAAAATAAAAATGATCTTATAACAAACACATCCCAATTTGAATAATAGCATGGCCTGTATTGGAAGCCAATGTCATTTCTAGTAAAAATATGGAAAGATGATCAAATTTCTTCAGTTTAAATATTTGACGCACCACAGAATTTTGGATAATTTGTAACTTTTGGTCATTTTTATAGGAACCCATTAAGGATATTATCTTCTATAATAAAACCCTAAGCGCACATGCGCACTTAGGGTTTTGAGATCCCTGCAGCGTGCTGTGTCCTTCCGTGGCCATATTTTATTTGGCAAATAGAATACGGCCATGGAAGGACACAGTTTGCGGCGCGTGCACCGGCTTAGAGAAGCATACGGCAGCTCCCCAAAAGCAAGAGGGCAATGACCAGATCGGTGGTGCCCCGCAGCACGTCCCCTGCTGAGAGGCAGAGTGGGGCTCGCAGGTGCAGGTTGTGCCGGATGAGGAGATCGGGTCGACCGTGAATTTCATTAAGTCCAGTCCGCCTCCAGCGAGAGGTTGAGCTCTACTTCAGCATTGAGGCCCAAAAAGTGCAGGACCAGGGTGCTGCCGCCGCACATCAGCAAAGGGATGCAAAGGAAGGTGAGGAAGAATAGCGGTGGCCCTTCTTCCATGCTTCTAGTGCCTCAGCCAGACAGGGAGAGCAGGGAAGAGGTGCTGCTGGATAGGGGGGGGAGGTAACAGGAAGGGAGGCCTACTGCTGGACAGGGGGCGCAGGGAATAGGTGCTGCTGGATGGGGGGGGAGGAGAGGGGAAGGTAAAAGGAAGGGAGAAGGCCTACTGCTGGACAGGGGGAGCAGGCAAGGGGTGGTGGTGGACAGCTGAAGAAAGAGAGAGACAGAAAGAAAGACAGACTGTGGCCAAGGAGAGAGAGAGAGAGAGAGAAAGAAATACATTTATTCTAGCACCCATTAATGTAACGGGCTTAAAGATTAGTATTGCAATAATCTAGGACATCTAATAGTAGAGACTGAAACGGATAAGGTTCAAAATAAGAAATTCTTTTCGAACTACCAAATCTACCATTATGTACAGTACAGTAAGTTTCAGGTGTGGTCCCATTTGGAATATTGTGTGCAATTTTGGAGACCACATCTTCAAAAAGATATAAACAGGATGGAGTTGGTCAAGAGGGCTGTTACAAAACTGGTTAGTGGCCTTCGTCATAAATTATATGGGGACAGACTTAGGGACCTTAATATACATACTCTGGAAGAAAGACAAGAGAGAGGGGAAATGATAGAGACATTTAAATATCTCCATGGTGTTAATGTACAGGAGGAGAGTCTTTTTCAAATGAAGGAAAACTCCAGAAGGAAAGGGCATAGGATGAAGTTAAGAGGTGAAAGGCTCAAGAGTAATGTAAGAAAATACTTCTTTACAGAAAGGGTGGTAGATGCATGGAATAGTCTCCCGGTGGAAGTGTTGGAGACAAAGATTATATCTGAATTCAAGATAGTGTGGGCCAGATATGTCAGATCTCTTATGGAGAAGAGGAGATAGTGGATACTATGGAGGGGCAGACTCGATGGGCCATTTGGCCTCTATCGCCATCAAGTCTCTGGGCTCCTTTTATCAAGGTGCGGTAGGCGGTTAACGTGCGGAATACCGCATGTTCAACCGCCTGCTGCGCTAGTCGCTAATGCCTCCATTGAGGAGGCATTAGTTTTTTGGCTTGCCACGGGGGTTAGCGCGTGGTGAAATGTTTGACGCGCTAACCCCCGTAGCGCACCTTGCTAAAAGGAGCCCTCTATGTTTTAAGACTTGGCAGTATGTTTCTAAACATCAAAAATATTGATCTGCCAAAGAAGTTTGAAAAGCAGAATCTAAATGCTTTAATAAATACAAAATTAAAATGCTTTATTAGAATAGCTAATTTTTCAGTGTTGTAGAGGAGATGAAATCTTGCCTTTCAGGAGCACCCCTGAATGGAACTTGATTCCACACTTTCAGAGGCTGCAGTTCAATCCAACCTAGATCTTCAGGATCTGGAATAGAGAATGACAAAGGGATGGTGCCCATGAATAACCATAGGGCGGGGACAGGGACAGATCGCATAGGGATGGGGACAGACTGTATCCTCATGGCATTCTCTGAGACTAGCCTTAAACAGGCTGTTCCAGCTAGATGGAACAACATCTATAAAATGCTAGCATCAATATTTAAAAACTTAAAACATCTTAGGCAACTGGCCAATATCTGCCATCATGTTTCTATGTAACTGGCAACTGAATTAATTGATTAAAACAACTGCAGAAGCTGCTTTCAGATTTAAATGAAATACTGTTAAATGACATCATTTGTGTCTTCTCTGCCTTTGATGTGGCAACAAGAGTCTTGTCAGCTGACCAGACTCCTACCACTTACAACGACTTACCGTCACGTTGCTCAAGCATCTTACTGTCACTGCAACAGATTCATCCATTGTTACTGGCATCAAGGATCATTTCCAACATTTAATAGACATTTATTTTCCTGTTCATCCACTACACAAAGTTGGTTCTCTTCTATAAATACAAGCGAACAAATCTTTGGGAAGGTTGTACCAACACCACATTGAAATGAAAGGCTCTATTTGTGATTTACAAACAACAGTTGTACAGAATATTGTCCCTTTTTATACAAGTACTTTAATAAAAATGTAAATAAAAAATCATAAGTGTTTGAGGTGTGTGCAGATAAGGACAGAATCCACGGGAAAGGGGTGGGGACATGGATAGAGCTCACAGAGATGGGGTGAGGATAGAGTCAGAACCCATGGGGATGTGAACAGAGCCCATGAGGATGGGGCAGAGCCTGCAGGGATGTGGTGTTGAAGAGGACAAACTTTGTCCCTGTGTCAGCAATTGTTGGAGGCTTTCAAGCTATAGATATATCACTCCTCACAAAAAAGATAAAATAAAATAAAGTATAGCAAAAGCATTGCCTGGATGGTAATGTTCTGGCAATAAGCGGGTGAATGGAGCAGCCATGAAGCAACTTTGGACTGTAAATGTTCTGGCAGGGAGCAGGGAAGACAAGCAGCCTAATGATATGTATCGCCTGACTCTAAAAATATAATGCAGAGAGGAAATGCTGCATTTCCTGTATCTGAAGGACATTTTTCAGACTTCTGAAGGTAGTTTCTCACTGGTGGGCAACGCCAACAAGCTTGCACAGGGATGTATAATGCAGGGTGAGAGATTTGCAGTGGAATGGTGTGACATCAGCACCATGTGTTCCTGTTCACTCAATTGGTGAGCACCACAGCACATGCAGAAGCCTGCACATTTAAGTCACACCCTGGAGGAATCAGCACCATTGCAAGGGGTATTGTAGCCTGGGTATAGTCATGAATCTAAGCAGTGACACAGTGAAAGTAGGCCACATGGCCAACACCAATGTTAATACCTAACCAGTAAGGAGATGCAGCCTTTTAGAATGGCTACCTATTTGAAGCCAGAGGTGATCCTGGCAGTAGAGGGAGGCTGAACTGTCTGCTGCATCTGATGCTACAGAATAAGCACAATTACAGCATTGATGGTTTCCCAGTGTTATCCACTGGGACAGTGACAAATTCTAGTGCATGACATGGTGACAGAATTTGTCTCTGCCCCTCAAGAACCTGAATCCTTTGGAGCTGAATTACCATTAGTGTTTAGTGGAGGTTTTTGAGCTAGAGCCTTCTAACTCACCCAGACCAAACAGTTCCTTGATTCAATGAAGAGAAGTGAGGAGTTGACAAAGAGAACTAAGGGGTTGACAAACAGAAGTCATTCCAGAAGCCCATCTGGGAGTGGATAATGACATTAATGCTTTGGGCCTGCAGGTAAGTATCACGGAAGGGCTTGTCTTCTCCCTGAAAGCTCATTTGAGGCTCCAAATGAAAAGTAATTCCCCTACTTGCACTGCCTGAGGAGGCTACCAAACCAAAAGAGGAAAGCAGAATCATTAAAAGGAGGAGCAAGAATTATGGAGCAAATTGTCCATGGAGGAGAACAGAAGAATCAACCACTTTGAGTACAGAAAGAAAATATCTGCGAAAGTGGCCTGTACAGAAGATAAAGATGTGTCAGCTGAGCTCAGCTGATTACTAGAGACGCAACGCTCACCACTTAGAAGAGCAGGGTAGATGGCTTTTGTTTTCCTGTTATACTGATGATTGCACTAAAAATAAAAATTATAAAAAAAAAAAAGAATTATGGAGAGCCATATAGAGCCATTCAGTCCCACTGGCTTGCAAGTAAGCTTGCTGTCATCCACCCAAGTAAGCTTGCTGTCATCCTTAATATCTCTCTGGTCACAGTCCTAGGGAAAGCCACCATATAGAGGGTTTACAAAAAAGCCTTGGAGAAGCATGATCTCCATTGTGTGCCTCCAGCTACTCCTTAATCCATGGCAGTATAGTAGGCAGCAAAAGTAGACCTGAGGGAAACCAGCAGTTGACTACCAGTAGGGTTGCAGTCACCAGATCTTGCAGACTTCTTGTATAGAAGAAGAACATGGATACTGGCCTTCTCTGTATGTATATTTGGCCATGGGAACTTTAAATGAGAACTTCTTGTCAGGGGTATCAGAGGACTAGAGCATTTCTGGTCAGACATCATTCAGTCAAACAGATCTTCTCTGGAGGATCTATTATAAAGCAACCTGAACTCCAAATGTTACAATCTACACTATTAGTGCTTTCAACTCTATTGCACATTTTGGTGTCATCTACAAAGAGGCAGACCTTATCAGATGGTTCTTCAGCTTACAAAAATGTTAAAAAGAACTAGCCCAAGACCCAAACCTTGCAGTATACCACTAGTAACATTCCTTTTCTCAGAGTGAGCTCCATTTACCTCTGTTGCTTTCCACTCATCCAATCAGCCAGTTTAGGGCTCATACTGAAGGCACTCAGTTTACTTACTAATGTAAGTTTAGTAAAATATCCCCTATATTTCTTAATTAGCTTTTGGGAGTTAACACTCCCTTTTATTTTTTCAGAACAGAAATAAAATCCTACTTGTGCATCTTCTCATATATACCGTAGTTTCTATTATTCAGTGCAGAAAATGTGTAGAAGAATCTGTACTGAGATGGTCAGATGTTACAGATAAGAATCAACTCACCTAAACCTAAGATCCAGTGCCACAGAGAAAACAAGGACATACCTTTAAGGGGGAGACATTTTGGAACTAGACCATTACATCCAAGCTTTTGATCAGGATACTTAAAGGAAAATGTAAAACAATCCAAGACCATACAATCCAAGACATTTTTTTTTTGTTTGTTTGTTTTGTAATCTGCTTAGGTATAAGCGGAATATGTTTTTAAATCAATCAATCAATAAAATGATCAGACACTTAAGAAATAACAAGAAAGGACTCATAAAGTATGACTTTCTACATCATGATTTTAAAATTCTATTGGTTATCACTTTCTGATCATCTATAAATTGCTCTCGCCCACTACTTATGAGGAATTCAGGAAGCGCCTAAAAACATATCTGTTCCTGAAATATCTAGACAGTTGACCCGTACATCTCTTTCTCCTCAATAACGGTTCTCTTGACCTATTAACCACTTTCTTTCACCTCTTTTAAGTTCAATCAATTTGTACCTTCTTTTAATCTTGTGTAAACCGCATAAAACTTCACGATCCTGCGGTATATAAACTGTTATTATTATTATTATAAACTTCCCTCCCACACCTTTCTGCTTCAGGCTATCATTGTAAAGACTATTGTCAATTTATTTATATTTTCTGGCAAGTTCATATTCTGCTCAAACTCAAGCCAGTTATGAAGTATAGTATGTTAGTCTGAATATCACCTTATATTTCCTGCTTTTATTTGTTAACCTTCCTAGACAATAATGCCCACAGGTTCTGAACACCATAGGAGTAAATAGAACTGTGCAAATTTCTGTTCTTGACTATGAACATAAGAACATAAGAATAGCCTTACTGGGTCAGACCAATGATCCATCAAGCCAAGTAACCCATTCTCATGGTGGCCAATCCAGGCCACTAGTACCTGGCCAAAACCCAAGGAGTAGCAATATTCCATGCTACCGATACAGGGCAAGCAGTGGCTTCCCCCGTGTCTTTCTCAATAACAGACCATGAATTTTTCCTCCAGGAAATTGTCCAAACCTTTCTTAAAACCAGCTGTGCTATCCGCTCTTGCAATATCATCTGGCAACGCATTCCAGAGCTTACCTATTCACTGAATGAAAAAGAATTTCCTCCTATTGATTTTAAAAGTATTTCCCTGTAACTTCATCGAGTGTCCACTAGTCTTTATAATTTTTGACGGAGTGAAAAATCAATCCACTTGTACCCGTTCTACTCCACTCAAGATTTTGTAGACTTCAATCATATCTCCCCTCAGCCGTCTCTTTTCTAAGCTGAAGAGCCCTAACCATTTTAGTCTTTCCTCATATGAGAGGAGTTCCATCCCCTTTATCATCTTGGTCGCTCTTCTTTGAAACTTTTCTAGCGCCACTATATCTTTCTTGAGATAAGGAGACAAAAATTGGTCGCACCCTGGAGCAATACAGGGACATTATAACATTCTTAGTCTTTTTAACCATTCCTTTTTTAATAATTCCTACCATCCTGTTTGCTTTTTTGGCTGCTGCCGCAATTGGGTGGAAGGTTTCATCGTATTGTCTATGATGATACCCAGATCCTTTTCTTGGGCGCTAATTCCCAAGGTGGACCAAAAAATAGAGCTTGGAAGATTGAATTTGGGCCTCTGAAGAATAGTTTAAAAGGCTTCATAATGTAAAGCTTTCACACATTTTGACAGTTTTGTTTTATTAGTGCTGACTTTGCTGACTGTTGGCATGATTACCCTTGATAGAAAAGTGTGGGGAGAAAAATTGCATCTTAGCTTAGGGGTTTAAGGGAAAACAACCCAGGCTAAAACAATATATCACTTGTATTCACTTTTCAGCCTGACAGAAGGTGGTAGGTGGCCTTTGAATAAGACTCAGTAATGATGTCTGAATAATTAGGCATTTCTGCTAATATCAGTAACCATCTGTAGAACTTGGTAGGCGGAAAAAAGAGTTTTGCATATGTGGGTGATACTGAGATGGAAGGGAGAAGTTAGAAGGGATGATACAGTGGAATGACAAAGACTGAAGTGGAAATTTCCTGAGCTATAGCTGTTAGAAAAATATAAATGTATCTGTGGAAACCAAGGTCAGAACGAGCACTGATTGGAGAGGTGAGGAGTAGGGGGGGGGGGATGTTCTCTCTATTCCATTTTAAATGGCCCTTTGCTGAGATAAATTGCATTTGTAGAAATTTTCTTTATCTATTTGGACATTTGTTATACCTCCATTCATAAAAATATCATAGCAATGTACAAAACCTAACATATAACAGACATAAAAATCAACAATAAAATCCAATATTAGATATGTAAAACATGAAAAAAATCTACAAGGTTGGCAAAATGTGTTGAATTCTCACCCATGGTCATAATTAAGGGAGGATGAAAGGGGTCGCTGCCCAAGATACAAAGTTCCTTGGAGACAGGAAAGTGACCGAGATGCAACCCTGAGCCATTTCAAAATAATTGGGGTTGTCAAACGCAATGCAAATTGTACATGCCTTGACACAATGAAGGAACTTGTTCAATATTAAGGGTGCTCAGCACCCACTGGCACTCATAGACTGGCTCCTATGGCTTGAGCCAGCACTTAATGAAAAGCCAGGAAGAGTGCATCACTCTTCCTACCATCAAAGGCAAGAGGAGAGTGGAAATAATTAAGGGTGAAGAGAGGAGAGAGCAATAAAAAAGGACGGGCTGGCAGAGTTGAAAGTAGAGAGGAGGGGGTCTGAGTGGGGAAAGGGATTGCAAAATACATCTGTCTACCCCAGGTACTACCCCAGGTACATCTGTCTACCCCAGGTGGTTTTATTTCTTTTACCATAGACGTTAAGGTGGATAAATCTTCACAAACTGGTAAATGCTATGACATTTCACTGACTGGTGGAATGCATTGTGGCCTTCTACGTTATTTTACATTATTAAACATCATTGGCAGGATGGAGGGAAATATAGCCACAGTCTTCTCCATAAATACTGATAGGTATAAATTGGTATACATTGCCCTTTCCATATTTGCACTTTCAATGCTTGCCCTTGATTGGTCGCATGGAATGTTGCTACTCTTTGGGTTTTGGCCAGGTACTAGTGACCTGGATTGGCCATCGTTAGAACAGGCTACTGGCTTGATGGACCATTGGTCTGACCCAGTATAGCTGTTCTTATGCTCTTATGTGTTCCAAGTATAGGACAATCAATCCATTGTAACATCATTGATGAGGTTGGCTCTGAGGAACTGTGGAATGAGGCATTATGACATCACAATCTCAGATCTGGAATGTTGCTTTCATTGGGGTTCCGGAATCTTGCTATTCTTTGAGATGCTGGAATGTTGCTACTCCTTGGGGTTTTGCCAATGTCACAACCCTAGCCCTAAAGCTCGGCTTGTGACAGGAAAGGCTATGCCTAAACCTAGCCTGTCTGTAAAAGGGCCAACCAGTGTGACAGAGCAAACCAGAATAGAAAGGTAGGCTCTGAGTTGCCTCTTAGTTCTCAGCTTACAAAACCCTGGAGAGGTGAGGACTATGATTGGAACAGCATAGATCAGCCTCAGAAACATTCTTCTGACTCAGCTAACTCCCAGCTGCAGGACTTGATTAGAAGTCCTGTGAGAACTAGGCAGAAGCTGCAGGCTGCCGTTCCCCCTTTTAGAACAGGGCGTGGTCACCTCAATGCTCTTGAGGCTGCACTGAGGAGGAAGCAGTTAGTCTGCCCTGGGCCAGCCCAGGAAGGAGGTTTACAGGACTGCTCTCCTGAACCTCACCACTATCAGGACGTTGAGATGGTGGATACAGCCCCTGACCCTGAAGCCAACCAGCCAGCTGAACCAGAGCCCATGGACTGTATGGAAACAGCCATGAATACAGAAGCTTACTCCATGGAAGAGAGCTAAGTACCATTGCTGGGTTTTTTTTTGTGTGTGCTTAAGCTGGAAATCTTTTGGGCTTCTTTCAGTGGAACCTGTTTGCACCTGTGTGAAGCAAGTGAGCAGTGCTGAGCTCCTTGCTAGGTGCCTGGAACTGGAAACCTTTTTGTCAGGTTTATTTGTGCTGGACTGTTTGGTTTATGTTTTCTTTTTTTTTTGAAAATAAGAAAAGCTTCAATTTTGATTGTGTGCCTGGGTGGTAGTTTTGGGGAGAATCCACTTAAGATCCTGGGTTGGGATTGTGGGGCCATTTGTGGCATTCTGTTTCTTACAGAGTTTAATTAGTGGATTCGGCTACTCCCCTCCCCCACCAACTACTGTTAAGTTGGTTGGGGCCAAGCCGGCTTCAATCTAGGCTTGGACACAACACTGTCTTTATTTATAAAGGAAGTGTGATAGTTTGTTACTGCCTGTTTGCCAAAGGCAGAACGATTAAGACTGCACTCGGCTACTTACCTGTGACACCGGCAAGAAAGGTGTGAGTTGTTTGTTTTTCAACTAAATTTTACTTTTTCCTGTTTTCTTATGTTTATGGAAAAGAATGAACTGAACCCTGTTCAAGATTGATATCCACAATAAAGTGGGACTTTATTTTCATTTGAAATTGACTGTTTTGAATCTTTTTGCTTCTTTATTGAACTGTGGGACCAGCAGGACTTCCAGCCTTCTCTGGAAGCACGTAGGACGCAGGCTGTTCTGAGCGCTGACCGGAGCCAAGCGTATACACGGGCACCAGCAAAAAAGGCTGTCAGCGCCTGCTAATCCCATACTATGTATATTTTTTGTGATTTTTTAGGAGGGGGAATGTCATGGACAGGGATTAGGTATAGAAGCATCATTTAGGTAGTGCATTTGCATTAGCTTGCACTAATTGGATAATGCAGAGTTAATGAGTTAGCTCTGAGGCTAATATAGTTGCAGGTCTCGTGTGCTAATGGCAAAATGATCATAGTGCCTGCAAACACAAAAAAGAAAAAGGCCTTTTTTGTTCCAAAAAGAGGGCTTGGCCATGGGTGGATCTGGGTTGTTCCTGCAATTTATGTGTGTTGTTATAGAATAAGAGGAATTTGCGGCTAAGTTAGGTGCGAGGATCTACACCAGGAATTAGTTGGTGTAAATCTTTGTACCTAAGGTTAGGTGTGCATCCCGGCACTAAGCACATTTTACAGAATAGCACTTAGATGTTTTTTAGTTGGCACCAATTTCTCGGTGCTATTTATAGAACTGAGTCCTTAGTTTGTGGGAAAGTCCTGCGTTAAAAAGCACTAAATCCATTTTCTTAACACTGTTTATAAAAAGGCCCCTAAGTGTGCCTTCCGTGCTGGCTGATTGTGACTTCTGCGTGATGTCCTGCATGGCTGCACCTTTGTTGGAATTCAGGTCCGCTGCAAGGTACTGGAACTGCTTGTGGTCAGGCTGTGAAATTTGGATTTATTTCGCAAGAAATCCCACAGAGCTTTGGAGGTGCATCCGTGTTTTTCATATTTTCGTTATATGATTGTTGTTTTTTTTTTCAACTCTAAGAGCTGTGTTGCTATGTAAATTTATGATGATAATCTGCAACTAAAATGTTAATGATTATGCTTATGCTTCTTAGAGTTATGAAAATGTAAAAATAGAGCCAAATGAATAGTACAGATGGGACTAGAGTTTGGCCAATTCAGCAATTTTTGCAATATTTTTTGGGGATATTTTTGACATACTTGCACATTGCTTATTTATAATGTGCTATTTGTTCTCTAAATATCAGAGCTTCCTAAGGGTTTGTAGACATCAACTCCCCTCCCCCCCCCCACACACACACTTTTACTAAACCGTGGTAGAAGTTTCCACTGTGGCCCTGGACACTGAATGCTCCAACTGAATAGGAATTCGATTAGTGTCAGAGCATTTAGCACTCCGGGCTGCGATAGAAACCCCTATTACGGCTTAGTAAAAAAAAAAAAAAAAAAAAAAGGCGGTGTAAGCTATTATTTGTCAGCAAGGCTTTTATAAATTTGTGTCATTTGTAGATTTTCAAGTTAAGACATTTTTCTTTATCTGCTTTATCTGAATAGCAGTAGGCATTTTTTTGTTTGTTTGTTTTTTAATTTATGCAAATTTTACAATTACTAATATCAAATGATACCAAAGAAAAAGGATTATTTCACAAAGTTTAGCAATAATTATACATATAATACAAAAATTCCTTTTCAAGCCCACAAAGTTGGAGAGCCAAACCTTAATACCAACTAACACAAGATATAAAGAAAACTAAGATTTGGTTCCTGATTCATTGAATCCTAACCATTCCATTTTGGGGGGACTTTGACATTCCTCCTATTTCTCAGAGATGAAACATTAAAGCAACAAACCTCATTTCTTTTCTCGAGACATTAAAAATTGTTGCAATTGAATGGGATCCCAAAATACATATTGAATGTCTTGTAATTGAACAAGACATTTACAAGGATAGCAGTAGGCTTTGTTAAGTTTTTGTTCCCTAACATTTGGAACTAGTTTCAGGCTAGGGTTACAATTAGAGTCAGCTATCCTTGTACTATTTTCTTCTGCTAGTACTGTTGCCTTAAGAGGAAACAGACAGAATTCCCATGACCAGCAAAGACTATTTCTGTAGATCTCTTCTCCAGTTGATGATTCAGAAAGAAGCTACAGTATAGCACAGAGTTCATAAGTCTATTTTATTCATCATCAGAGTTTCAGTACTCTGAGAACCTAGGGCTAGATTCACTGAGCAAACCGATCGGTTTGCGAGCCCTTTGCGACCCGATTTCCCTCCGAACCGATTCAATAACCGGTGTCCTGATCATCCTCCGATCTGCGCATGCAAATGGGGGAATCAGCATGCAAAGCAGGAAGGAGGCAATTCACTACACTTTCCGACTGGCTGGCCGATCAAAAAACAAGCAACTGGTGAGGACCAGTTGCTTCTGCTAAAACCCTGCTGTCTGCCCCAATTCTCCTGCTCTGGCCGCCCTGCTCTTTGCTCTCTGCCCTGATTCTCCTGCCCGCCGCCCTGCTCTCTGCTTCTCTGCCCTGCTTCTCTGCTCCGATCTCCTGCTCTCAGCCCAGAATTTCTCCTGTTCTTAGCCGCGAATCTCTCCTGCTCTCAGATGCGAATCTCTCCTGCTCTCAGGCCCGACTTTCCTGCCCTTCCCCGCAGTGCAAGCCTGTAGTTTTAACCCTTAGGCTTAAAGCGGGTTAAAACCACGGGCTTGAAAAAAAAAAAAAAAGCTTAAATGAACACCAAATGCATGCACAGACCATCTACAGGGAAAGCAGATGGTCTGCACATGTGTCAGAATCGCACTCTAGTGATCCGTGTCAGCAGATGGAGGCGTTCCTCCGATCGTCCCCATGTGAATAATAGTAGTTGCAGAATCCATCTGACCTGCCCGGATCAGACACGGAACGGTTACGATCAGGCAGGTTAGTGAATCTAGCCCGTCAGGAAAAAATAGGAAATGTTAACCAACAGAATGGACTATGGGTATCAATAAAGGGATTCAGCTGGATTCTCTGCATGCTAATTGTATTAAGATAGCAGTTATCAAAAGATGATTTTTCATGAATTTATAAGACATAATCTAGTAGCAGGTAAGGATCGGCCAGTCCAGCCTACCAACTGACCAATCCTACCTACCTTGCTCTAGCTAAAGATATTTCCCAGTCTAATGCCTATAGAAGATCACCGTCTTGGTAGGAGTGTGGCACCCATCCTCCTCTCCGGCTCCCCCCCGTACCTCTGTAGCATTCGTGGAGCGAGCAGCAACCCCCAACCTGTTGTCGCACCCGCGTCAGCTCTTCTTCTGACGTCACTTCCTGGACCCACGCCTAAGAAGTGACGTCAGAAGGAGAGCCCATGCAGGCACAACAGCAGGTCGGGGGTTGCTGCTAACACCATGAACGTTGCAGAGGTACAGGGGAAGGGAAGCGGCACGTGTGCGCGACCGTGGGGGTGGGGGGTGGGGGGAGGGAAGGAGCATGATTTTTATACCGAGCTGAAGCTCCCATGTCCCTCAGATATTTTGTTTACCCTGCTACTCCTCGTTGCTACTCTTACTCATCTTTTCTGTCTGCCCATGCATGCCTGAATTCTGTTGTAGTTTTGATCACTCCCACTTCTGCTGAGAGGATAATTTAAGCATCTACCAGCCTTTCAGTAAAGAAGTATTTCCTCCTGAGCTCCTCTCTAACTTAATTTCATTCTGTGAACTTCTGCAGATGATATATTTAGCTTTCAGAGTTTGCTCATTGGAATACCCGCTAATGAATGAACCAGTGACACTTCCTTCCTGGACTAAATTTTATTTCAGTCCATCTATTTCATTATTTGGCCTGTCCTCCCCAAAATGCTCAGGACAGGTCTAATTAAAAACATTTTTAAAATAATCTAACATATGTAACATATTCTCTTTTCAGAGGGGCTGGGGACGACCCCTGAGGTAGTACAAACCAATTTTTGATGTTTGTCACTATGTACACTTTTCACCCCTATCCACAGCACAAAATGGAAAGGATCCCCGGCTGGAGAAAACAAAAAAAAGAAGAAAACCTCACTTGCCTTGAGGCTTATGTGTATAGGAACAGCTCTCCAACGCAAGGAGGAAAAACAAAGAATCCAAAAACAGTTTTTATTAAAAAAAAAAAAAAACCAACCTATTGGGCTCTCTGCAAATGGAAAAATATATAACGGACAAAAACAATCTAGCTTATGGTTCACATGAAAAGAGTTAGTTAGTGACAAAAAGTGTCCAAATTGCTCACTGTTCAGGTGTTTCCCCTCTGTCTACCTGCATATCTCTAGCAGCAAATTCATGCTATTTAGAAGGTGTAGATCCCTCCTCTCTCTCTTCTCTGGGCATGACTCTCGGGACTACTATTGATACCTTTCAGATGCTCTTCTCAGTGGAGTTCAATAGCTAGGACCCCTTACTAGGACCCCTTATAGAACCCTGCCCCCCTCCACACACACACCTCTGATTCATCTGCAGCGGAACTCAGAGTTCTCCCTGGTCGGTTTCCACTCGATAACAAGTACACTTCTCCCTCCATATCCGCGGTTTCCGTATCTGTGGATTTGCTTATTCATGATTTTTCAGCTGCTGACTCCACCCCCTAATTTTCATCACTGAACCCGGTGTTTCAAATTGGAAATCGCTGCTCCCGGTGGTTCCTGAAGGAAATTGCTGCTCCCGGCGTTGCACGGAGCAAATCGCAGGTCGGGTTATTCACGGTTTATTATCTTTTTCAGGTCTATTTTACTCGAAAAACGTGAATAACATGCAAAATATTATTTGCGGATTTTTGGTATTCATGGCTATGTTCTGCCCGCATCCCCCGCGAATACAGAGGGAGAAGTGTAAAATAAATTTATTTTAGCTTTTAGTTTGGCTTAAGTTAGCATTGTTATTTATGGGGGGTTTTGTGTCTGGTATAGCGCTGAGATCGCCCGTTGTCAATATTCCCCTCCTGAAGAAGTGATTGAGAAATTTGGCCAGAATTGGGGAGATAAGGCTTTGGACTAATTGGATTATTTTTGTTTTGAGCACATGGACTGTCATCTAGTTTTTTAATTTTTTTTTTGTTTGGATTTTTGTCTGCATTTGGAATATGTTTTGGATTATTTTGATTTGAACACTACAGAAGCACACCAGGGGATTGAGCAGCGACCTCATGGGTCAACAGACTTTTGTTTATCCTCAAGAACTTAAGCACAACTATTGAGAGGTACTTTGCCACCAAAAAGCTCTTCAGTTCACATAAAGATAAGTGACATCTTTATCTTTTTCATTTTATTAATTAATGAGCGGTGGTTTTGAAAGTATAGTTGTGATACTGAGGAACGGGTTGTTGCTATGATGGTTCCTCTCGCAATTAGTCTGTTGTAATTAGTCTGTTGTTCACATGACTTGATTGTAAGGAGCACTGAGCACACTTTTTATTAAGTTTGCGTTATTTAAAAGATGGAATATATTGTTGGATAATAATTTGTTTCTGCATTAAAAGTTATGAGGTTTGGAATCTGGACAGCATCCCAAAATGCACATCTGGGTCTCTTCATTAATTATAATTAAGTGGAATTTTTTTTTTAATTTTCTAATTATGCATTTATATTATCTGTCCCATAAAATGTGGCTGATGAAGAAGTAAGTAAAGAAGATTAATGGTCTCATCTCTCTTTCTGCTCCTGCCATGACTGAAGCTGATTCATCAAACATCAAATTAGTCACTAGCTGAAAATGTGGCAAGTTTAAATACCTGGTCACAAAAACACACACCCAGGGAAAGAAAGTCTCATACATGTGAAGGGAAATTGAGAATAACCAATGATAAGCAGTCATTGCTGTAAACCCTTTCACTCTGAGTGAAAGGGTTTACAGCAGGGGTGTCCAACCTGCGGCCCGAGGGCCGCATGCGGCCCCGTGAACTATTTTGTGTGGCCCCAGTCGAGGGTGATGTAGTGTTTTCCTCTGCTGCCCCCAGGTTTTTACTGTCTTGCTGGCTCCCTCCTCTGTCTTGCTGCAGCATTTGCACGTTTGTGCGGCCCCAGAAACATTTTTTTCAGCCAATGCGGCCCAGGGAAGCCAAAAGATTGGACACCCCTGGTTTACAGCAAAGTTTAAATACCTGTCCAGAGAATACAATATGCACATATGGATGATGTAGGAACTACCAGCCTACCTTCTGTTACTGTGCAGAACTCTGCTGAGTGCCATAAACTGAAGGATTGTAAGATTTCACCTTCAGTGGAAACGCCCTTAAATTCACTTCTGCATAATGTAACATCACAGGGACTACTACTCCTATCCATTCAATCGTGTCCGACCCTTGGATACTCTGTAGGCCAGTCCTTGCCATTCTTCCCTGTTTTCCACGGCTTCTTTCAATTGCATGATGTTCATTCCCGTGTCATTCTTGATAGTATCCAGCCAGCAGGCCTTTGGTCTCCCCTGCTTCCTTTTACCACTGACCGTACAGTCACCCTGTTGCAATTTGTAAATGATGAGTATGCCCCATGATGCATGACGTTATAAAAGAGCAAGTGTGTATACCATGAACAGGGGTAGACAATTCCGGTCCTTGAGAACCACAGGCAGGTCAGGTTTCCAGGATATCCACAATGAATATGTATGAGATGGATTTGCATGTACTGCTTCCTTGAGATGCAAATCTATCTCATGCATATGTATTGTGGATATCCTGAAAACCTGACCTGCCTGGGGCTCTCGAGGACTGGAATTGCTTGCCCCTGACCATGATAGTGATGGGCACTATACAACAGGGCATTTAAGCAAAGGTGTGTCTTTCTGTTTTGTAGGAGGTGATATCTTCAATGAAATGCTGGCTGAAGCTAGAAGTCACTAAGGGGAAGCCAGAACTTTTATTTATATAGCAGGTTGTTCTGTGCTTACTTCTACTACTATTAGGACTTCTCATCGTATCGATAGTTATTATTTTTATATTTAAAAAATTTCTATACCATTTATAACTAAATGGTTCACAGAGTTACATACATAATTTAAAACCAAAATCATCATTACATACAAATAATCCTAAAAAGTCATGTTAAAACATTATAAAAAACTAAGAGCTCCTTTTACAAAGCCGCGCTAGTGGTTTAACGCACGTAATAGCGTGTGCTAAACCGCCGGCCGCACTAGCTGCTACCGCCTCCTCTTGAGCAGGCGGTAGTTTTTCGGCCAGCGCAGGGGTTAGCGCATGATGAAAAGTCGCACGCGTTAAACCCGCTAGTGCGGCTTTGTAAAAGGAGCCCTAAAACCATAATAAGAATGATCGTGAACAGTTCATCAGCTTTGCCAAAAAAGGCAATTATTAACTAAAAGAAAGCATCTACAAATAGCTGTGTCTTGAGTAGTTTCCTGAACATGCCCTTTACATGGCAGTTTCGTATTTGGCCTACAAGGGAGTTCCATTTTTTTAACTCCTGCACAGCAAGAAGTCATTTTCCAAGTCTCAACAAGCCTTGGGTTTACATTTGTCTTCAGTAAAGCTAAATTTTCAGAATGTAATGATCTGTTGGGTGTGTAGCTGGACATATTAGTTTTAAACAATTCTGGGATGTTTCCATATAAGAATTGATGGCAGATCATTAATGTTTTATATTATACTAGTCTTTAAGCCCGTTACATTAACGGGTGCTAGAATAGAGTATCTGTCTGTCTGTGTTTCTTTATCTCTCTCTCTTTGGCCGCTGTCTGTGTCCTTCTGTCTCCCCCCCCCTCCACCCCCCGAGCAAAGCTGTCTGCCCCCAGCACACACCTCCCACCCAAAGTAGCCCCTTTTCCCTCTCCCTATCTCTCCATGGCCCCTTCTGTCTCCCCCAGCACACCCCTCCCCTCAAAGCAGCCCCCTTTCCTTCTCCCTGTCTCTCCATGGCCCCTTCTGTCTTCCCCCCAGAGTAAAACTGTCTGTCCCCAGCACACCTCCCCTCCAAAGCAGACCCCTTTCCCTCTCCCTATCTCTCCATGGCCCCTTTCTCTCTCCCTCTGGCCCCCTGAATTAATCCCCCTGCTTACCCTCCCTCCATCCCGGCGTCTTCTGGCCTGCTCCTCTTCAAAGCAGGCTGCGATTGTGGTGGCCAGCCCCAGCGAACTTCGCAGGCTGCTCCCCAAACCGGAAGCACGCTCCCCCCTGACGCGATCTCATGCGTCAGAGGGAACGTGCCACCGAGGCCGGAAAGCGGCCCCTGAGGCCTGCCAAAGCCGGCCACGATCGCAAGCTGCCCCGAAGAGGAGGATCAGCACCAGCGACAGCAGCGGTGAGCGAGGGCGGGAGGTATGGTCCAGCTTGTTTCAGGTTGGTGAGGTGAGGGCGGGAGGTCTGCTGAGCTTCCTTCGGGTTGGTGAGGGCGGGAGGAGGGGAGTGGCCAGTCTTCATTGGCCGGGTTCTAAAATGGAACACGGCCACGGATCACACACCACGGCCGCAGTAATCACGCTTTTTTAAAAGCGCATGTGCCACTAACCTTTTATTATATAGGATGCTGAAGGTGACTGGAAGCCAATGCAATTGCTGTAGATATGGCAAAATATGATCAAATTTGGACAGTCCCATAATCAATCTTGCCGCTGCATTTTGTACTACTTGAAGTGCTCTGCTCCTTGCTTTTCTAATTCCAAGATACAGGGCATTACAATAATCAAGTCTAGAGAAGACCATAGCCTGAACTACACTGCGAAAATCAAATGACGCAGGCATTGGTTTCAATTGATGTAACAAATGAATTTGTGCAAAGCATGCTTGTACAGTCTTAATTACCTGCAAGTCATATCTCTCAGTCATCAAGTAAGGTACAGTGGTACCTCGGTTTAAGAGTGCACCGGTTTGCGAGTGTTTTGCAAGATGAGCAAAACATTTGCAAAATCGGTGCCTCGGAAACCGAGCATGGCTCGATTTACGAGCACCCCCCCTGCAATCCGGCACCCTCCTCCCCCCCGCAATCCGGAACCCTCCCGATTCGATCCGGCACCCCCCCCGCCACGATCGGCACCCCCCCTGACGCTTCTTGCCCTCATCTGGGCACCGGCACCGGCATGTCCTGTGCTTGGTGCTGGTGCCCAAAGATTGGCCTCCTCTTCTGCTAGGCCTTGAGCATCTGAGCATGCTCAAGGCCTGCGAGTTCACGTGTGATGTCATTGCATCATACCTGCGCATGCACAGATGCCCTCCCGATGTGGCTCCGAGCACGAGAACAGGTTGAGGGGGCAGGGCTGGGGGGCCAGGTTGGAGCGGAACTGGGGGTTGAGTTGGGGAAAATGGGGTGGAGCTGAGTGGAATTGGGCGGTCCTAGGGGTGGAGCCAGGGGCCAGATTTTACAATATTAAAATCTAATTCAGAGGCCCTTTTACAGTAGGATGGTAAAATCTAGGCTTAACATGTTTTAATGTGGAACTTTGCTCTAAGAGCAGATTTAATATAGCAGAAATGGAGGGACTTTTAAAAAATATCGTAAAGGAGGGCTAATGTTGTCATTGACAGGTGGCACCTATATACAGTTAACACAGGAGCACTATTTAAGAGGGTTTAGGTGCTCCTATATTAACTCTCCAATATCCTTTCATTGTGTGCTAAGCAGAACGTGCTAACTGGGTAATGCAGAAACACCCATTTTCTGCCCATGATATGGCCCTTGCAAAAAAACACCTCTAAAAATATACAACACAATGGTTAGTATAGGGACTTGGGGGTAATGGTGGACATGACAATGAAGCCGACGGCACAGTGCGCAGCGGCCGCTAAGAAGGCAAACAGAATGCTAGGCATAATCAAGAAGGGTATTACAACCAGAACGAAAGAAGTTATCCTGCCATTGTATTGGGCGATGGTGCTCCCGCATCTGGAGTACTGCGTCCAATATTGGTCGCCATACCTTAAGAAGGACATGGCGTTAATCGAGTGGGTTCAGAGGAGAGCGACGCATCTGATAAAGGGGATGGAAAACCTTTCATACGCTGAGAGATTGGAGAAACTGGGTCTCTTTTCCCTGGAGAAGAGGAAACTTAGAGGGGATATGATAGAAACTTACAAGATCATGAAGGGCATAGAGAAAGTAGAGAGGGACAGATTCTTCAAACTTTCGAATAATAAAAGAACAAGAAGGCATTCGGAAAAGTTGAAAGGGGACAGATTCAAAACGAATGCTAGGAAGTTCTTCTTTACCCAACGTGTGGTGGACACCTGGAATGCGCTTCCAGAGGGCGTAATAGGGCAGAGTACGGTACTGGGGTTCAAGAAAGGATTGGACAATTTCCTGCTGGAAAAGGGGATAGAGGGGTATAGATAGAGGATTACTGCACAGGTCCTGGACCTGTTGGGCCGCCGCGTGAGCGGACTGCTGGGCACGATGGACCTCAGGTCTGAACCGGCAGAGGCATTGCTTATGTTCTTATGTTCTTAACAGGTAGCCTTTTAGTATGCAGTAACCACACATTAAGGACTTAGAGTGCTGTAGAGAATGATACGGGGACAAATTTGTCCCCATCTCGGTGGAATCTGTCTCCATCCCATCCCCCGTCCCCATGAGTTCTGTCCCTGTCTCTGCCCCAACCCTTCAAGCTCTGTCCTCATCTGCACAAGCCTCAAACACTTATGATTTTAAAGTGTTTGAGGCTTATGGAGATGAGGACAGAGTTTACAGGGATGGTGCAGGGACAGGGACAGAACTCTCTGGGATGGGATGGGGGATGGAGAAAGATCCCTCATGGAGCAGAATTAGAAAACGTACAGGTGCCCACCCTCTCCACCCCGCAATGGAAGAGATGTCTACTCTCTATCGCCGTCATCAGAGGCATAGGGGGAGTTGTCAGGGGTTGGGCAATGGCAAGAGGGAGTGGGCATCTCTCCTGCTGCAAGGAGGGGGGTAGGGAGTAGTGTCGGGGGATTGTGCGACACAGTGGGAGAGACTGGGCATCTCTCCTGCCGATCTTCGACTTGGGTTTTGTTTTGTTTTTTTTGCATGGGGGGTAGAGGTCTGAGCTGTCAAACCTTACTTTCCTGTCGGCACCTGAGCCAATCAGTGCTCAGACACTGATCAGAAAGTAAGGCTACAACAGCTCAGACCTGTCGGCAAATTTTGGCCACAAATGTGGCACAGCGAGGATAGGGAATCACTTGGCGATGATAGAGAATTGCTCAAAGTGTTCATTTTAATATTAATGACCTCATTGTATTACATTTGCATGGCAGTACTGTAGACTGCTAGGAAACTCAGAAAAGACCACGGTAAGCCGACAATCCACTGCTAAAATATATGCACACTAAACCGGCTGGAATCAGACTAGCGAGCACGTTAAAGGGATATCTTAGGACTCCTTTTACGAAGGTGCGCTAGGGTTTTTAGCGCATGCAAAAAAATTGCCACGCGCTTTAGTGCACGACAGCCGAAAATCTACCGCCTCCTCAAATGGAGGCGGTAGTGGCCAGCGCGCTCAGGAATTTAACGGGCGCTATTGCGCGCGTTAAGGCCCTAGCACACCTTTGTAAAAAGAGCCCTTATTTTTGAGAATCTTCCCCTCAGAGCTATAATCCTGGCTTCCTACTGATAGACACAGTGGCCTGGAATCTGGAGCTGAGTTTTTCTCTCCAAGGGATATATATCCTCCCATCCTGTCAATCAAAGACACAGCTTCTGTTTTAGAAAGTGTTGGGTAAGAAAAAAGATCAGAACTCCTAAAAAGTTCCTGTACTGTTCAACAGACAGCAACTTAGCTGAATAGCATTTAGAGCCAGTTTCCATGTGCAGCTCTGGATGCCAGACTTTTCCACCTGCTGAAACCTGGTGTAAATTCCAGTGCCAAAGTTGGGTGCGGAGACCCATTCTATAATACTGTGCACAACTATTTGGAATGCTCGTGACCCGTCCATGCCCCTCAAATGGCCACTCCCCTTTTGGGTTACTCGCTATGGGATTTAGGCACTCAGTGTTATAAAATAGCGCACTGACATATAGTGTTCATGTGCAAATTCTAATTAGTGCTAATTAATATAAATTATATTAGCACCCTATTATTGATCGTTATTGGCTTGTTAATCATTTAATTTGCACACACATATTAGCAGCACACCCAAATTTGGGAGTCATATATAGAATCCAGAGAATATTGCAGATTTACATCTGTACACCCCAGCTTTCAAAATGTATTCAACATGCTAATATTTAAATGCGTAAATCATGGCTAGAACTTCTAACACAGGGGCATATGAATATACATATGATTTGAAACATCTCTAAATTGACCACTTGGCAGAATCTTGATCCCGTTATGAATTCTCACTTTGTTTCCAATGCCAAATGTCCAGCCTCTTCCTATTAGAGATACCCAAATACTACAAAAAACAGGTTTGCTATGAGTAGGCTCTGATTTGTGCTAATGTAGCGAACATACAGTGTGTTTTGCTTACCAGAATATTCTGATTTCTCTAGGTGTTTCCATGTGTGCCAGTCAGTATCAGTCATGCCAGAATATAAAATTGGCCTACTCAAGTGTCTTCATCTTCTTAGCATGCACAATCCACTGTAATAATCTGCAATCTGGCAGTCAGTATTAGACTAAACTGCTAACCCAAATGATTATTCTGCTGAAAAAAACCTGCTGAAACACTCTACAACAAATTGTGCTGATTGAAAAACTGTGACACAAATCACCAGATGGCCATTTAGAAGAACTAATCCTGAAAAGTAATTACAGGAGCACTGATTCCAGAAGATTAATCTGATCTCATCTCCTGCAGACTCATGAATCAGTAAACACAGCTAGCATATGGCTAGTACCCATTTACTATCTATCCACTGTACTCAGAGCCAGTTTTAGACATTGTGGGGCCTAGGGCAGAAATTAAGAATGGGATCCCTGACTCCATCTCCTCCTTGTCCTCCCCCACCCCCACACCACCCTGTGTGCTATTTTTATATTTTCCACTGAACAGGACCCAAGTCACTTTTTCTGTGGTGTCGCATTGTGTGCAGTGTCTGGCTTCTTAAGGGTTCCATTTAAATTTTGTCTACATATGTTATATTTTTATCTATTAACCTTTAGGGCGGAAAAACACAGCTATGACACTAGTTTATCCTAAATTAAAAATAAAATTATTTTTTCTACCTGTGTGGTTTGGTCAGTTAATTTTTCTAACAGTGTTGATTCCAGTCTCTGGTTTCTGCCTTCCTCTGTCTTCTCTTAACTCTGTCTTGCCAGGGTTTCTCTTCCATTTTTTCTCTTCTCCTGTCTTCTTAACTTCCTCCATTACATCCATCTCTAGCATTGATCTTTTTTTTTCAGTTTCTTCCATTTACTTTTCTGCTTCTCTGTCTAGGTTTCATTATTACTACTCAGTCTTCAATTTCCTTCTTTTTCTAGATCTGCCTAAAGGTCTCCATCTCTTTCCCTCACCTTGGCCCTCCTATTTTCCTTCCTCCTATTTCTCAGACTTTCATTATGCTATGTATGCCCCTGATGGCTTTACTTCCTCCCCTTCATGATGTAACTTCCTGTTTTGTGGAGGGAAGAGAAGAGAAACTGACAACAGCACACACAGCGTCAAGGCCCCATGACACAGGTTAGATTTGTTTGCAAGCTGTCATGGTAGTGACAGGAGAGAGGGAGCAACAAGTAAGTGACAGGCAGGGAAGGGAGAGAAGCTCACCTCACCAGGCAGTCAGGAGCCCTTTGTAACTGCGAGGCCCAGAGTAACTGCCCTGTTTGCCCACCACTACCACTGGCCCAGACTGCACTCATGTGCAACCAGAGTCTATTTTGTCAAAAGAAACTTGTGGATGTCAAAATTAGATGGGGGAAGGGAAATATTGTGTATAAATGGTTCAAATTTAGCATATTCCCCAAATCTAACATGTTCTTCTTATTGTGTTACAAAGTAATAAATAGAAATAAAGCAAAACAAAAGAAAATAAGATGATACATTTTTATTGGACTAACTGATTAGCTTTCAAAGACAAAACCTTCTTGAGACCAGAAATGAACAAATGTTGACAAATTTCAGAATATTTAAATGAAATATAAAGGCATTCCAATTACATTCTCACAGGGGAAGATAGGTTTAGGGGTGTGAGGGTGAGAAACAGGTAGAAATGGATAATCAAAGAGTGGCAAACCAGTATTATTTTATGATTTATAATGTAATGAGAACCCCAGATCTTTAGTAAGCCCTTTCTGGTATGTGGTGCTGTGGTTAAAACTACAGCCTCAGCATCCTGAGGTTGTGGGTTCAAACCTATGCTGCACCTTGTGACACTGGGCAAGTAACTTAAATCCCCCATTGCCTCAGGTATATTAGATAGATTGTAAGCCTATCAGGACAGACAGGGAAAAATGCTGAGTACCTAAATAAATTCATGTAAACTATTCTGAGCTCTGTGGGGAGAATGGTATAGAAAATTGAATGAATTAATTTTACCATTTTATCTTCAAAGGTCTTACATTCCTGGATTGTTTTTAAAATGCCCTTTTAGTATTCTCACAGAACAACACAAAAAGCAAGGGAGATGTCCTTTCAACCAACAGTATCTTTATTCCTTAGATGTTTTGTTCCAGGTTTCAGCATATCTTTATCCCTTCTTAGGGGACACTAAAAAAGCATACAAGTTATGTATAAACTAATAAAATAACATACCGGAACCCAACAGGCTATATGCTGGAAATGAAGATGGGAAACTGACAGGGTTGAAGATCACTCTAGAAGAGGTATGCAGGCAGATTAATAGGCTTAAGAGAGATAAATCCCCTGGACTGGATGGCATCCATCCAAGAGTCATCAAGGAACTGAAAGGGACTATAGCTGAACTGCTTTAACTAATAGCCAATCTGTCGATCAAATCAGGAAAGATTCCGGAAGACTGGAAGGTGGCGAATGTTACGCTGATCTTCAAAAAAGGTTCGAGGGGAGATCCGGGAAACTACAGATGGTGAGTCTGACCTCGGTACCGGGAAAGATGGTAAAGGCACTGATAAAGGACTGTATCATTGATTACCTTGACGGACACGATCTGATGAGGACCAGCCAGCACGGCTTCAGAAAAGGAAGATCTTGCTTCACGATTTTGCTGCACTTCTTCGAGGGAGTAAACAGGCGGATAGACAAGGGTGACCTAGTCGACATTGTATATCTGGATTTTCAGAAGGTGTTCGATAAGGTTCCACATGAACGACTACTTTGGAAAATTGCGAACCGAGGGTGAAATACTCATGTGGATTAAAAACTGGCTGGTGGATAGGAAACAGAGAGTGGGGGTAAATGGACAATACTCGGACTGGAAGAGCATCACCAGTGGGGTGCCACAGGGCTCTGTGCTTGGACCCGTGCTCTTCAACATATTTATAAACAATCTAGAAATTGGTACGACGAGTGAGGTGATTAAATTTGCAGATGATATGAAGTTATTCAGAGTAGTGAGGACACAGGGGGATTGCGAAGATCTGCAACGTGACATAACCACCCTTAAGAAATGGGCAGCGACATGGCAAATGAGGTTCAACGTGGATAAGTGTAAGGTGATGCATGTCGGTAACAAAAATCTCATACACGAATACAAGATGTCTGGGGCAGTACTTGGAGAGACCCCCCAGGAAAGAGACTTGGGAGTACTGGTCGACAAATTGATGAAGCTGTCTGCGCAATGCGCGGCGGAGACAAAAAGGGCAAACAGAATGCTAAGAATTATTAAGAAGGGGATCATGCCGCAGTACCGGGCCATGGTGTGCCCTCACCTGGAGTACTACATCCAGCACTGGTTGCCGTACATGAAGAAGGACACGGTACTACCCGAAAGGGTCCAGAGAAGAGCGACTAAAATGGTTAAGGGGCTGGAGGAGTACAGTGAGAGATTAAAGAAACTGGGCTTCTTCTCCCTTGAAAAGAGGAGACTGAGAGGGGACATGTTTGAAACATTCAAGATAATGAAGGGAATAGACTTAGTAGATAAAGACAGGTTGTTCACCCTCTCCAAGGTAGGGAGAATGAGAGGGCACTCTCTAAAGTTAAAAGGGGATGGATTCCGTACAAACATAAGGAAGTTCTTCTTCACCCAGAGAGTGGAGGAAAATTGGAACGCTCTTCCGGAGTCAACACCCGGGGACAACACCCTCCAGGGATTCAAGACAAAGTTAGACAAGTTCCTGCTGAACCGGAATATACGCAGGTGAGACTGGACTCATTTAGAGCGCTGGTCTTTAACCAAGGGGCCGCTGCATGAGTGGACTGCTGGGCATGATGGACCACTGGTCTGACCCAGCAGCAGCAATTCTTGTGTTCTTATAATAATAAAATATCACATTAAAATGGCATATTTAAAATATGTATAAAACAATACATAAATGATATAATAATATCACATAAAATGTATTGTGAATCAAACATTATTAAAACCAAATATTGAAATGAATAATTAAAACATTGAAGATCTGAACATATATTGAAAAATGAGTGCTACCCAAAGTATAATTGGAATGCGTAACAAGAAATAAAATGTATGGCAGACGTCAAAAGTGAGCAACACAGTGAATCAGGTCAACCCATTTTGATAACACCTATATCTTTGGAGAGGTGAGAAAAAGGAAATATTACAAAGACAAGGAGCTAATTGACTAGAAGCTGAAAGTGTGACAAATTACTTGTGAAAAACAGCAATGTGTGTGTATTCACTTATATATATATAAAAAAGCGTAGCTTCTAAAAAACAGATACCAATTGCCTTAAAGTAAGGAGTACCATAAAAGGGTCATCCCCAAATTAAAAAAAGGCCCACATGGAAATACGTCAGGCAGTGAAAGCTTAAGGGCTCCTTTTATGAAGCCGCGTTAGTAGCTTAACGCATGTAAACGCGTGTGCTAATTTGCCAGCCGCACCAGCTGCTACCGCCTCCTCATGAGCAGGCGGTAGTTTTTCAGCTAGCGCGAGGGTTAGCGCGCGCTAAAAATGTGTGTGCGATAAAGCTGCTAATGCGGCTTTGTAAAAGCAGCCCTAAGTGAAATTAAAGAATATGAGGATGCATAAAGTGCATACCTGAATTCACTGCTGGTAATAAATAAATGCTAAAAAAAAAACAAATCCCAGAATAAAAGAAGAAGAAGAAGAGCAAGCAGCAGTGCCCAAAAAACTCTGGAAGGTAAAACAATTTTGTTTCTCACTAGGATGATGGAATTTTCTGCTATACATTTTTTAAAAGTATTTCTATTTTAAAATTGTCAATGTTATTTCAAAATATATCATATATGAAATATGTTGTGAAAATCTCATACACATTAGTCATAATTTTATTGTTTTCATTACTACAATTTCATTTTGTTCAACCACAGGATGGTTCAGAGGAGAAAAGAGCCATAAAATTTGCTATCCCAAGAATTTGGCAGGAACCCACTGACCAATCAAGCAACAGTTACTTCTGCATGGTGGACCCTTCCAAACATTGAAATGGCAAGCTTGCATCTGCAATCACATATCCAGACATCCCTTCATCTATCTCCCCGGTGCCACATTGCCCTGAGTTCCCCGTACCCACTCCCCCAAAGAGAGAGCAGCAAGTCAGAAAGTGAGGGAGCTATTGTAGATCCAGTTTATACAGTTTATAGTATCAGTGGTGGAGCTGATGACAGAAACCCATACTATCCAAACCAAAAAGACTTCAACGACTTGATCAGAGATCTAAGGGCTCCTTTTACGAAGGTGCACTAGCGTTTTTAGCACACACACTGGATTAGCGTGCGCTAGCCGAAAAACTACCGCCTGCTTAAGAAGAGGCGGTAGTGGCTAGCAGCGTGGCATTCTAGTGTACGCTATTCCACATGTTAAGGCCCTAACGCACCTTCGTAAAAGGAGCCCCTAGTATCATCAATTCCAATGCCAAGCTTTTGACATCTAGACTCACATTTCTATTCCCGAACTGTATTGTTTTTTCCCTTATTTGTTTCTCCTGTCCTATAACAAATTGTATTTCTTCCCCCTTACCTCTCGGATCATATTAGTTGTGTCTTGAGTTAATTTGTCTATGAATTATTTTATTTTAAATCCCTTTTTTTAAATTACAATAATTCCTTGTACATCGATTAGGATTTGGATAGGCGATTGATCAAATGTTAATATAAACCTGAAACTTGGATGAAAATGTGCAAGGAAGCATCACCAAGCATTTTCAAGATGGGCTCTGCTTCTGCCACAATATGACCAATTGGTCATATTGTGGCAATTGGAATCACCTGTAACCCAAAAAAATGGTGTCTCGTCATTGTCAGCTCATCCAGGAACATTAAAGCTGTGCTACTTCTTAATGGGAACAAGTACCTGTCTCTTCCACTAGCTCTGTCAGTGCACGTCAAAGAAGATTACAACAGCATCAAGACCTTACTAGATACCCTGAAGTATGAGAGTATGGCTGGGAGGTCATCAGAGACTTCAAAATGATGGCATTTCTAATGAGTCTCCAAAGCGGTTTTACCAAGTTTCCCTGCTTTCTCTGCCCTTGGGACAGCAGGGACACAAACACACACTATAAAAAGGTGGGACTGGCCACACCGGACTGAATTCTCTGTGGGGCAAACTGTCAAATGGAAACCACTGTACATTAAATTGGGCCTAATGAAACAATTTGTCAGAGCTCTAGATAAGGCATTGGCAGCCTTCAAGTACCTTCAAGACATTTTCCCTAATCTGTCTGAGGCAAAGATCAAAGCTGGTGTCTTCATTGGACCACAGATAAAGAAGAACCTGGAGTGCAAGGAGCTACCTAGGAAGGAGTGCAAGAAGCTAGCTAGGAAGGAGAAAGTGGCTTGGAATATCTTTGAAACAACTCCTCCACCTGATAGTATGATTTTCTATCAGCTGCTTTGCATCCCTTTACTTTTACTTTTTTCTACTTTTTTCCAACTTTTTTGGGATCCTCAGCGCCACCACTTAGAGCTCAACTAAATTTCATTGCTCTAAGCTTTATGTGCCAGCTCCTCATCGGTTCCCTTTGTTAATATATTTAAATTATTGCTTTTGTACAATCTACTGGCATTTAAGCATGTACTTAGCTTTTATCTTGTGATCTCTGGCTAAGGGAAACATCACGCCGACACGTTTCGCTACTAGAGCTTTATCAAGGCTTTACCTCTATAATAGAACAAAAGCTATCAATTTTACCGCCAAACCTGCGACCACCAGTTTAGCGCGCGCTATTATGCACGTTAAACCGCTAGTGCGGCTTGATAAAAAGAGCCCAGAGTCTAGGCACTGTGCATGGCAATGCATAGCACTGCAATTAAGTAATAATACAAGGCCCCAACTGGCAATTCTTACCTTCTTAAGATCCTTAACTATGAGCCATAGAAAAGGGTAAAATTGATGACTAAGCCTATCTAGTTTGTCCATTTCCCTAACCCGGGGGTCGGCAACCCGTGGCTCTGGTAGTGTGTCACGCAGGCATGCAGCTTACAAGTCCGGCGTCGCGGCGGGAAATAGCCATGCTGAGCAGTGAGCTCAGCCCGTACACAGATGAAAGCCTTGCTTGCTGATTGGTCTGGTGGCCCTGCCCCGCCGTGCCGCCGGACCAATCAGCAAGCAAGGCTTTCATCTGTGTACGTGCTGAGCTCACTGCTCAGCATGGCTATTTCCCGCCGCGACGCCGGACTTGTAAGCTGCATGCCTGCATCGCTAGAATTTAGGTAGGCTGTTTTCATCCCCGTGGGAGTCCCGTGGGCCAGGGGGTGTCCCCGTGGGAGTCCTGTGGGTCAGGGGGGCATCCCCGTGGGAGTCCCGTGGGCCAGGGGGAACAGGGAGACAGAAAGAAAAAGTTGGGGGAGAGAATGAGGTCTGGAGGAGAGGAAACATACAAGAGGCTGAAAGAAAGGAAGATATAGTGAGATGGACACAAAGAAGGGTGATGCTGGAAAATAGGTGGAATGGTAATTCTGACAAACACAGAAGGGAAATGCTGGATCAAGGAGAGATGGGGCTCAGGCTGGATGGAATGAGGAGAAATGCCTTGTTGGCCCGGAACTTCCTCTCCTACATCAGAATTGATGTCAGGGAGCAGAATGCTGGTCAGCGCGACGCTTCTGCAGGGAAAGCTTGGGACGGCGGTGGCTTGGGGGCTATTCCCCGATGGCAGTGGCAGCAAACCGAGTGGCTTGGGGGAGGGCATGGAGAAAGAAAGAAAGGGGGCAGACAGAGACAGAAAGAAGGGGGAACAGGGAGACAGAAAGAAAAAGTTGGGGGAGAGAATGAGGTCTTGAGGAGATGAAACATACAGGAGGCTGAAAGAAAGGAAGAAAGATTGGATGCACAGTCAGAAGAAGAAAGTGCAACCAGAGACTCATGAAATCACCAAACAGCAAAGGTAGGAAAAATGATTTTATTTTCAATTTAGTGATCAAAATGTGTCTGTTTTGAGAATTTATATCTGCTGTCTATATTTTGCACTATGGCTCCCTTTTACTAAACCGCAATATCGTTTTTTAGCGCAGGGAGCCTATGAGCATTGAGAGCAGTTAACTGCATGATCCTGTATATAGCATTAAGATAAGAAACAATATATGCAGTGTTAGATTTGTTTTATAATGGTTTTGCGGCTCCAAGTTTTTTTTTCTTTTCGAAAACGGGTCCAAGTGGCTCTTTATATCTTACAGGTTGCAGACCCCTGCCCTAACCATTAGGTGCAGCAGCCTTTGAAGCAGGGGAACTGGGCTTGATTCCCACTGTGGCAACTTGTGACACCCGGCATGTCACTCAACCTTCCATTGCCACAGGTACAAAATAAGTAACCACAGAAAGACAGTATAGCAAGTTCTATTCCCATCCCCATCCATCTACTACTTCACAAGCCCCTTTAAACTCAATGCCTGCCTAGAATCACCCCTACAGTTGATGGGAGGGTAGGAATTTCAGGAGCTCTCTTTTCTTGCTGTTTTAACAATCTGACCTATTTACTTCTTTACAGCTCAGAAATTGAAAAGGCATTAAATGGTTATTTCTGGATTTCGAGCAAAGAAAGTCGCAATGATTTCAGCCTCTCCTTGCCCTGCAGTCTCAGGTCACGCCATTAGTACGCAGCTCACAAACAATACTCCAAACAGAATGCATAAGACGAAAGGGACTGCTTCAGATGGGCATTTTTTGTAATGAAATATAGTGTCTGGAAACCAGGCATTTAAATGTAATTTGTTTTGTCAACACAGAAATGCACAAAATCCCTTTCGATATTATTTTCTTTAGTTTTTCTCTGTTTTATTCTGTCAGCCACTCTGCTTTTAACCTAGACAATTTTATTGATTTAATTACCAGGCACAAAAAAGACAGTTTAGAAATACCAAAAGCAGATAGAGATTGCAATTGATTTTTTTTCCCCTCCTTCTCTTTTCATGATTCTTCCTCCTTTGCCCTTTCCCCTCATCAGTAGTAGCTGCAGCAGCAATCTGACCATCAACTCAGTTTCCTCAAATAATAAGTGGCTACAGTCATGATCTGGGGGATTTCGTATCCATACCCCCCAATATTCAGCGGTACTTAGTCATCCGGGAACGGCTCCTGTAGGCCCCTGTAGGCCACCCTGGAACTATCTATCAAATTAGTTGTGAAGGGATCATTGAGGTAGGAACAATTCCTACTCACTTCTGCCCAAAATGGGTCTGCTACTAGAGGCTATGGCAACCATTTTTACAGAGGACCTCAAATGGACAGAAGCAATTAGATATCGTTCCTGCTCCAACTATCCCTAGATCCCTGATTAAAACAGGGCATGCATACTCTCCACATCCAAACCGCCCCCATGCTAAAAAAAAATAGAATGTATTTTTTAGCGCGTGGATAACGTGCGCTGATCCCAGACCTGTCGTGCGACAACCTACAAATGCAGTCACTCAGCTGCCCCTCACTATCTCTCTTCACTTATCTCCCCCTCCTCCCGTGAGCTTCACACATGTTTCAGGTTTCAGGTTTATTTTAAAATTTGATATACCGCCTTATCAAAATTCAAAGCGGTTATACATAATATAAAAACAAAGAATAAAGAGGGCATAAGTTAAAAACAAATTACAATTATTATTACAGACGATCAAAAACACAGAAAAACTTTAACATACCGATACAAAATGTAAAAGGGCAGAAATACATTTGTATAATGAAAACGAGAGGGAGAAGGATCAAAACAAAAGGAAGGGGAACAAAAAATAAATAGTCTGGTACTTTGTAAAATAGGTTAAAATGATTAAAAAATGGCAAGGAACAAATTTCCACTGCAGTCCTTAGAAGGATGTTATACTCCAAATGTGTCTTTAAAAAGAAAGGCCTTCAAGTTACTCTTAAATTTATCAAGTGATGAAATTTCTCTTATATAATTTGGTATTGAGTTCCAGATGGTAGGGGCCATAACAGAAAAGATATTAGTGCGCATAGTATTAATAGTAAGTCCCTCCTATCTGTGCTCTTCTCTTCAACTGCCCACTCCAGACTCTGTCCCTTCTGCCTTGCTGTGCCGTAGGCTTAGAACAAGCTGCCCGAATCCCTTTGGTGGGCTCCGTCTCTGGCAGTGTTTAAGGCCCAGTTAAAAGCCCACCTCTTTGAGAGTGCTTTCAACTCCTAACTGCTCTCCCCAGCCCTATATGTCATGCCTGTCTGTCCAAGTTAAATTGTAAGCTCTTCTGTGCAGGGACTGTCTATAAATGTCAAAATGTACAGCACTGCATTTGCCTTTAAGTGCTATATAAGTGATAAGTAGTAGTAGTAGTTTTTAACCTGCAGTAAGTAGTCTTTTTTATAAGGAAAAGAATGTAGCAGCACTTCCAACTTCCAGCACATTACTTTTCTAGATGGAAGATATCACTCTACATTTATGTGCCACAGTTACACCGGCCATAGACCTGCGCGGTTAAATGTGGCAGAGACACATAAAACTTACAGTATTCTGTAAGGTACTCATGAAACTGGGAGCCCCACCAATGTTCCGCCTATGTTCCATACATGTATATCTCTCCTTTGCATGTATGTGCTATGTCATGTGCATCATTACAGAATAGCACTTGAAGTGGCCTGCTGGCACTTTCACGGATAACTGTTCACTCATGTGTGTAACTGATAGTTTTCCAGACATGTACGCCAGAGGGGCACCTAAATACAGATGCATACATTATAGAATTGCTTTACACATGGATAATTAGACTGCAGATCCATCTAAATGGCCCAATTCTATCCATATAGTAAAGGGATGGAAAGAGGGTAGAGCAAGAGCAGGCTGTGAAAATTCATCAGATAGCAGTAATATTGAGCTGCTCTACAGGTAAGTTATACATGCCATTTGGAGAGTGGCTGTTTATTTTATGACCCATCCTCCTTTTGCTTCTTTACTAAATAGATAATATCAGACAATGCAGATAGATTTTTTTCATCCAATATTTGTGCAACAGCAAAAATCAACAGACAATTTGTAATGTAGCACCCCCATTCTGCAGGCAAGGGTACTGCACTCATAGGGCTCCTTTTACTAAGGTACGCTAGCGGTTTTAGCATGCGCTACAATGCAACACGCGCTAGACGCTAACGCCTCCATAGAGCTTGCGTTAGTATTTTTTGTTTAGCGTGGGGTTTGTGCGCGCTAATCTTCAGCGCGCACTACAAACGCTAGCGCACCTTAGTAAAAGGAGCCCTTACTTTACCTCAAATGTAGTCATCTGTAGCTGAGTTATCTCAGACTGGGCATGCTTACTCAGAAGTGGGGTACGCACAGAGGAAACACTAACCAAATCTTGACTTAAAATAAGCATCAAGACAAACCTGATTAGAATTTTGTTGTAAAAATCTTTCCTTAGATTCTTAGAAGAATAGAGATGACAGTAGTTGAAAGTGAAAGGCTAGCTAAACTAATTAAAATTATTGCACTTTAACCCAATAAATAAGTTAAAAAAACACTTAAAAACAGTTCAAAATAGTCATGTTGAACAATAGTGTTTGAAATAAAACAAAAGAACAGTCTCCGCAGGGAGAGCCAAACAAAAAATGGAATCAAAAGATGCTTCAACTGGGGAAGTGAAGAGAACTGATAGATTGAGCAGAAACACAGAACATGTCGGGTCATTTGTGGAGCGTACCAGCTGAAATGGGTCATTTTGTTTAACATTAATACCTTGAGTTATTAATGATCTTAAGTTCTCTTCATTTCCCCAGATGAAGCATCTTTGGGACTATTTTTTTGTATTTTGCTTGAACAATAGTTTCAACAATAAATTTTAGAGTTATCTGAATTACTTTTATTTCTCATTAGCTTCTAACTAGACTTGATCCAGTAGCTTAAGTTACTGTCTGAATCTCTATTATCTTTTACAGATCATCAATGTTAGAAAAACTTCAGTTAAGTATCTCTTAAATTAATTTTTCTCACATTTACTTTTGAACCTTAGTTTAGGTCATTTCTTCTAAGCTAATTTTCTCTTTTTTTTTGCTACAGTGTCACAGTGACCAGAGATTCAATTTCCAGGTAAGTATTTACTGTGTGTGTATAAGTGTCTCAGTCTATCACAACAGTGATTAAAAAATCTTCTTTTCTTCTTTTCTTTTGTTCTTCCAGCTTTCTTTATTTCATTGCTTCATCTGTCTTGTAATCTTCATCTGTTATCTTCTCCCTAAACTTAACTTTAAAGAAAATAAATGGAGAGAATCTGCCTCCCTGAGTGTATACTTCTGCTGCATAAACCTGCCTAGTTATGATACCTGTGTACTGTTTGGCTAAATAAAGCAAAAATAAAAATAAATTTAGTTCCCTGACTGGAGTCCTGTCTATGCTTATTTATTCCTCCCCCCCTAAAATAGCTGTTGGAGAGCAGGAATCTTCTGGAATCTTCTGATATCTTCAAGTTGTCACACACAACTCAGAAAACACATTTCCATTTAAACCCGTTCATACCAAACACTCTTTACAATTTAATGAGCTTAACTGGTAAAACTTCAGTTTTAAAAACTGTTTCTCTTCACCTTAACTCACTGACAGGGACCCTCAAAAATAAAAGTCGGTATTTTATTTTTAAAAAAATTTATAAAATCTCTTCCAGTCGCTTAAGTAGGATAAACTATAACAAGCTGCTATCAGTTGCAGACTTCTCTCTCTTTCAAAATATTAGAGGAACCTCTTTGTCCTTTTAGCATCAAATTTCTCTAGAAGAGGATGCAGAAAAGTTCTCAAGCCAACCAAGAAGAGAATGACGTGGATATGGTTCAATCAATGATCTGAAACAATGTCAAAACATAGAATTTTGTTTCTGCAAATTAGCATTTAATGAAATAAGATAATACTTTTCGGCTACAGTGCAAAATAATGCTCAGAATTTAGGAAGGTGGTTGGTTGGGCAGAATACTTTTCAGCATCTCATACATAAATTAAATTTTCCTTAAATATACAGTGCTCCCCTGTGAATTCGCGGTTGGCAGCTGGCGGTCCCGGTCACTCAAAGTATTTTCTGACAACGAATGACCGGGCATGAGAGGGCAGCTGGAGAAGCAGGAGAGGGCAGTCGGAGCGCCGGCGAGTGAAGGAAATCACTCACTGTATGCTCCAACTGCCTCTTCCTGTACTAAAGTTGGGCCTTACCAATCAGGAGCTCCCCCCTGTCCCCCACCCTATTTAACGTCTATCTCGTCTCCTTGGGAAACCTCCTGCAAAGTTTCAAGCTCAAATTCTTCATCTACCCAGATGACATTACAATAGTCATCTCACTAACCAGTTTCACACCAGAGTTGCTTAACTCTCTATCAAGCTCACTCAATCAGATAGAACTCTGGATGTTATCCTATAGATTAAAATTTAACTCTGACAAAACTAAATTCTTCCTTGCTACCCCCAACGACAAAATCAAAGACACCACAATACAAGTGAATGGATCGGATTTCCCCCTCGAACAAACCTTAAAAGTACTGGGAGTTACTTTAGACAAACATCTATCCCTGGAGAAACACACAGATCTTACAGTTAGGAAAAGCATCTCGGTGCTCTGGAAACTCCGCACCATAAAAAAATACTTCGACGACACCTCATTTCACCTATTAGTACAATCCTTCATTCTCAGCATCCTGGACTACTGCAACATCATTTACTTAGGCTCCACAAAGAAAACCATTAGGAGACTAAAATTGATTCAGAACACCGCCGTCCGCCTTATATTTGGCTTGAACAAATGGGAACATGTCACCTCCTTCTACCATAAATTGCACTGGTTACCATTTGAATCCAGAGTCCTATTCAAGTTCACATGCTTCTGTTACAAAACAGTATTTGGTATATCTCCAAGTTACCTCAACCCACATTTCAATTGAAATTGCAACAATAAGAACTCCCACAGAATCCATCTATTCGCCTTCCCCTCTCTAAAATTGTGTCATTTCAAAAGGTTCCTTGACAAAACCTTCTCCTTCCAGGCAGCCAAACTGAACCCATGGCTAACCCAAATTGTGCTCAATGCCCCCACCTACCTCGACTTCAGAAAACAACTCAAAACATACTTATTCCATGGACAGAACCCTTAATTACACCTTTTTTTACTTCTCTCTCCCCAACCACCAATGATCTGGAATCTCTACCTACTCCTTCTCATTGTACATTCCTGACCTGTTAACTTCAATGACTTCATTGTTTGTATCTTTGACTAACAGATGTGAACCACCTAGAACTCCCTGGGTATGGCGGTATACAAAATAAAGTTATTGTTATTATTACTACACTGCTGCGCTAAAGCCACTTTTGCCATGGATTTACTAAAAGGAGCCTTATGCTTGGTGATGTAGTACTTCAATGATGAAGTGTCAAGTGATGAAATGTCTGTACTCTCTTGTAAAGAGGCCAAAGACTGGATTTAAATACAAATCTGCCAGGAACAAAATGGCTCCAGGAATGAAATAACAATCATAGAGTGGGTAGCAATGATAAGCCTGCCTGGTGGAACCTAGTTCAAGTAAGGAGTCAGAGGTTCATTCTGGAAAGATTTTCTTAGGAAATGATCCACCATGCAGGGTAGCAACGGAATCTCATAGTACCATGGGGAATTTAGGCTGAAAATGGAAAACTCATCTCAACAAAGTCCTGAGTCTGTGATTCCAAAACCATATGTTTTTCAGTGGAATAATTTTTAAGAAATAACTTACCCCTCCCCCCCACCGTTTACAAAACCTTAGCGTGGTTTTTAGTGCCAGCTGCGGCAATAACAACTCCGACACTCATAGGAATTATATAAGCGCCGGAGCTGTTACCAAAATGGCCAGCAATAAAAAAGCCATGCTATGGTTTTGTAAAATGGGAGGAGGGGGGTGGGGTAATCTTTGTGCCAAACAACTATGCTGTATGAGAAATCTGTATGCAGATATCTTCCCTTCTCTTGCATCTACCTTTTTTAAATTTCACTCTAATGCTTTTACTTGAATGTAGAGATCAATCTAATGAAAAATTCAGTAGACAGAAGCTAGCTGAAAAAGATAAAATGTTTAGCTATTGAATAATGATAGGCCATTCATAGCATTGCGGTTTTTCTGACTTTAAATATATTTTCAATGAGTATGGTAATATATTGGACACCTTCAATTATTCTGTCTTCTTTTAATTCCATGGCATTCATCAGTCAAGTAAAGTCTGATACATGATTAAGGAGCATAACTTACTAACGCCAAATGAATAGGAATCTTCAAAGTTTCCACATCCAAGATAAGGAGTCTTATTCAGTAAAGATTTATTTTGACATTTACACAAAATGGAAAAAATTTCCTCTTTAAAAACAGCCAAATAGCTCGTACTCATATTTTGCTGTCTTGTTGCCATGGGTAGGCAAATACATTGACATCTCCATTTGTCAAGAGGAACAAAAAATATTATTCAAAACATAATGGAAATAATGGTTTCGTTGCTCAGAGACATTCTTCAAATAATACCAGATTGGCATTACATATGCGAAATTTAGCAAAAACAATGCATGATCCGGCTTTCTCTGTCTCTTTGGATGCAGAGAAGGCCTTTGATCGTGTGGACTTTCATGTATCAAGCAATGGATTAGTTTGGTATAGGATCCGGTTTTATTCAAATGATCCAAACCTTGTATAGTTCCTCTTCTGCCAGATTATATAGTAATAATACTTTTACAAAGCATTTTCATCTGGAGAGGGGAGTTAGACAAGGGTGTCCATTATCTCCTTTGCTGTTTAATATTGTTCTGGAACCCTTGCTATTGGCTATTCAATAGGCAAAGGAGATTCAGGGTATTCCTTATGCAGGTCAGGAATATAAGGTTTCTGCGTATGCAGATGATATTTTGCTTCATTTAAGGAATTCTGAAACTACCACACCATTACTGGATTCGACTGACAGATTTGGGAAATTTTTTGGATATAAAATAAATTGGAGTAAATTGGAGGTTCTTCCGCTAAATGTACACTGTTCAAAAGGATTATTTGATTCATTCCCCTTCCTTTGGACAGAAGAGGGTATAAAATATTTAGGTATTTTGATTCAAAAAACGCTGGAAGAAACAATGAAAGTAAATGAAAAATCTTTATTGCTGAAGGTCACAGAAATGTATGAGCAATGGAACCCTTTACATCTGTCTTGGTGGGGGAGAGTTCAAACGGTTAAGATGATGATTTTGCCTGTGGTTTGCTACCAATTGGGTATGTTGCCAGTTTATTTCCAGGGGTCCTTTTATAAGAAGTTAAATAGTATTCTTACTAAATTTATTTGGCTGGGTAAAACTGCGAGAATTGCTTAGGTATCTTTACAAAAAACAATTGCGGCAGGTAGGTAAATTTCCCAAATTTTAATAGGTACTATCAGGCCTATATATTGTGTCAGGATATGTATTGATCCTTCCTGAGCTCATGGAACATCTCCCTGATTGGTTGTATTTAGAGTGGCAACTTATGTCCCCATTATGATTGTTTCATGTGCTGAGTATCAAATGTGTTTCATGTGCTGAGTATCAAATACCCAGATATGTTACCCAGAATTCTTTCACATTTATGAGAAACCTAAGACAAGTCCAAAAATTCTTTGAAAGAACACAATTCCAGCTCATAGTACAATCCCTAATCCTAGGTCTAATAGACTACTGCAGCATCCTCTATCTTCCCTGCCCTGCAGCAATGATTAAACAATTACAAACAATTCAAAATACAGCTCTGAGACTTGTTTACTCATTGAGGAAACGCGACCACATTACAGAGGCATACCTCCACTCCCACTGGCTCCCAATTCAAGAAAGAATACTATTTAAGTTCTACTGCATACTATTTAAAACTATAAATGGCAACGGCCCAACCTACCTGAACAACTGCCTCATCCAATCTACCTCAACTAGACACAGAAAAACACACTCCATTCACTCACCCTTCAATCAAAGAAGTAAAATGGAAAAAACTATACGATGGCCTCCTGGCCACTCAAATAGCAAAACTAGATAACCAAATCTCCAATCTACTGATAACAACTCCAGACTACAAGATGTTCAGAAAATAATTAAAGACCTCTTCAAGAAAGCCCTGAAAAAGTCTTAACACCACGAATACCTTCTTCTTCCTATCATCTTCGCCGACTCACCAAGACTACCTGACCTACTCTTTACCTTCCTCCTCCCAACTCTGATACTACCTGATCTACACTTTACTGTTACTAGAAATGATCAATAACCTTTGCTTGTAACTCACCTTCTTTAACTCTTTTGTAATCTGCCTTGAACCACAAGGTATTGGTGGAATAGAAATCTCTAATTTAATGTAATGTAATATAATGTTAAGGACAATAGTATTTTATTTGACACCTGGAAAACTTTGAAATTTATTAACAAATTAACAGATATTCCAATAGAAAAATCCACTTATCAATCCTTATGGCTAAACTCCAAGATTCAAATAGGCAAGTCTGGGATCTTCTGGAAGCAATGGATGCAGGGAGGCATACGTACACTTGATGATATTTTATCAAATGGGAAAATGCTTGATTTTTCATGACTGCAACAATCATTTGGTATTTCAAAGTCTCAAAATTATAAGCCATTTAGAAGGGATTCCCTGATTGGCGGAATCTAAAAAATCATTATAGCTTGCAGGTCCTATGCTTCCATACAAGATTTCCTAGGACATCAGGCTGCCCGGTGGTATAAATTAATATCTGAATTCTTGAATAAAAAATCAAAATCTAGTCTTAAAGACATTTGGAACATTGAGATAAAGCAGTATATTTCTGCGTCTCAATGGCCAAGAATTTAGACTTGGAGGATGAGATGTACAGCGTCAGCAACTATGAGACAAACATGGTTTTTCTTGTTACATAGATCTTTTTGGACCCCTGTTAGGTTACAAAAGTTAGACAGTTCTAAATCTAATAGATGCTGGCACTATCATCTAGACCAGCGATGGCGAACCTATGGCACGCGTGCCAACTGTGGCACGTGAAGGCCTTGCAGCTGGCACGCGCAGGGCCACCATCAGGGCAGTACTACCAGGGGAGAGAGCTGAACGAGGACGATGGGGGACCCGTGGGGTTAAATATAACTCGAGCCGCGAGGCTCGTCTTCTACTCCGACTGCCCTGCCGCTCACACAGCCAATCGGAAATCTTCCCCGACGTCAGCGCTGACGTCGGAGGGAGGGCTTAAGCTAAGCCCGCCCTCCGACGTCAGCGCTGACGTCGGGGAAGATTTCCGATCGGCTATGTGTGCGCGGCGGGACAGGCAGGAAATAGAAGACAAGCCTACGCAGCTCGAGCTACATTTTGCTGAGAAAGTTGCTAAGATGGGCTGGGAGACAAACGGGGAACACAAAAGGGGGAGGGAGTGCGTTTTGGACACAAGGCATGAACTTGGGAGAAAGGAAGGGAGGGAAAGAGATGCTGAGGTGGGGGAGAGAATGGGTTTTTGGACACAGAAGGCATGAACTTGGGAGAGAGGAAGGGAGGGAAAGAGATGCTGAGGTGGGGGATGGAATGGGTTTTTGGACACAGAAAGCATGAACTTGGGAGAGAGGAAAGGAGGGAAAGAGATGCTGAGGTGGGGGAGGGAATGGGTTTTTGCACACAGAAGCCATGGACTTGGGAGAGAGGAAGGGAGGGAA
Organism: Geotrypetes seraphini; assembly: GCF_902459505.1. Classification (NCBI taxonomy): domain Eukaryota; kingdom Metazoa; phylum Chordata; class Amphibia; order Gymnophiona; family Dermophiidae; genus Geotrypetes; species Geotrypetes seraphini. The sequence goes on from NC_047089.1 coordinate 201,856,126, forward strand.
AGAGATGCTGAGGTGGGGGAGGGAATGGGTTTTTGGACACAGAAGGCATGAACTTGGGAGAGAGGAAGGGAGGGAAATAGATGCTGAGGTGGGGGATGGAATGGGTTTTTGGACACAGAAAGCATGAACTTGGGAGAGAGGAAAGGAGGGAAAGAGATGCTGAGGTGGGGGAGGGAATGGGTTTTTGCACACAGAAGGCATGGACTTGGGAGAGAGGAAAGGAGGGAAAGAGATGCTGAGGTGGGGGAGGGAATGGGTTTTTGGACACAGAAGGCATGGACTTGGGAGAGAGGAAGGGAGGGAAATAGATGCTGAGGTGGGGGAGGGAATGGGTTTTTGGACACAGAAGGCATGAACTTGGGAGAGAGGAAGGGAGGGAAAGAGATGCTGAAGTGGGGGAGGGAATGGGTTTTTGGACAGAAGGCATGGACTTGGGAGAGAGGAAAGGAGGGAAAGAGATGCTGAGTTGGGGGAGGGAATGGGTTTTTGGACACAGAAGGCATGGACTTGGGAGAGAGGAAGGGAGGGAAATAGATGCTGAGATGGGGGAGGGAATGGGTTTTTGGACACAGAAGGCATGGATTTGGGAGAGAGGAAGGGAGGGAAATAGATGCTGAGGTGGGGGAGGGAATGGGTTTTTGGACACAGAAGGTATGGACTTGGGAGAGAGGAAAGGAGGGAAAGAGATGCTGAGGTGGGGGATGGAATGGGTTTTTGGACACAGAAAGCATGAACTTGGGAGAGAGGAAAGGAGGGAAAGAGATGCTGAGGTGGGGGAGGGAATGGTTTTTGCACACAGAAGGCATGGACTTGGGAGAGAGGAAGGGAGGGAAAGAGATGCTGAGGTGGGGGAGGGAATGGGTTTTTGGACACAGAAGGCATGGACTTGGGAGAGAGGAAGGGAGGGAAATAGATGCTGAGGTGGGGGAGGGAATGGGTTTTTGGACACAGAAGGCATGGACTTGGGAGAGAGGAAGGGAGGGAAATAGATGCTGAGGTGGGGGAGGGAATGGGTTTTTGGACACAAGGCATGAACTTGGGAAAGAGGAAGGGAGGGAAAGAGATGCTGAGGTGGGGGAGGGAATGAGTTTTTGGACACAGAAGGCATGAACTTGGGAGAGAGGAAGGGAGGGAAAGAGATGCTGAGGTGGGGGATGGAATGGGTTTTTGGACACAGAAAGCATGAACTTGGGAGAGAGGAAAGGAGGGAAAGAGATGCTGAGGTGGGGGAGGGAATGGGTTTTTGCACACAGAAGGCATGGACTTGGGAGAGAGGAAGGGAGGGAAAGAGATGCTGAGGTGGGGGAGGGAATGGGTTTTTGGACACAGAAGGCATGGACTTGGGAGAGAGGAAGGGAGGGAAATAGATGCTGAAGTGGGGAAGGGAATGGGTTTTTGGACACAAGACATGAACTTGGGAGAGAGGAAGGGAGGGAAAGAGATGCTGAGGTGGGGTAGGGAATGGGTTTTTGGACATAAGGCATGGACTTGGGAGAGAGGAAGGGAGGGAAATAGATGCTGAGGTGGGGGAGGGAATGTGTTTTTGGACACAGAAGGCATGGACTTGGGAGAGAGGGAGGGAAAGAGATGCTGAGGTGGGGGAGGGAATGTGTTTTTGGACACAGAAGGCAAGGACTTGGGAGAGAGGAAGGGAGGGAAAGAGATGGTTGTGTATACGGGGAATAGAAGAAAGGAGAATTTTTGGTCATAGGGAGGGAGTGAGGTACAGACAGTGGCATACCAAGGTGGGGGTGGGGGCGGTCTGCCCCGGTTTTACGCCCCAAGGGGGTGCACAGCTGGCCACCCTCCAGTGTTCTCCCTAGGCTGGCAAACTGCGTCTCTTTAGCCACTTGAGTGCCACCGCCGCCATTGGGAACAGGCCGGTGCCAAGTTCTCCCTGCTTTTCCCTGTGGGGCCGACCAACTCTCGCCACCCGCGTCAATTCTGATGTCGGAGAGGACGTTCTGGGCCAGCCAATCGCTGCCTGGCTGGCCCAGAACGTCCTCTCCGATGTTAGAATTGACGTCGAATGGCGAGAGTTGGTCGGCCCCGTGGGGAAGAGAAGCAGGGCGAACTCGGCGCCGGCCTGTTCCCGATAGCGGCAGTGGCAGCCTATTCCCCAGTGGCGGTGGCAGCATTTTCCCAATGGTGGTGGCATAGGGGAGGGCAAGGAGAAAGAAAGAAAGGGGGGGACAGGGAGTCCAAAAAAAAAAAAAGAAAGAGGGCTGGGTGAAACAAAGAAAAATGGGGCACGGAGAGAGAGAAAGACAGACATACAGAATGAAAGGGTATGGAGAGAGAGAAAAAGAAAGAAGGGGGCATGGTGAAACAAAGAAAAAGTTTGGGGAGGGAATGAGGTCTGGAGGAGAGAAAGCATACAGGAGCTGAAAAAAGGGAAGAAATATTGGATGCACAGTCAGAAGAATAAAGTGCAACCAGAGACTGATGAAATTACCAAAGGTAGGAAAATGATTTTATTTTCAATTTAGTGATCAAAATGTGTCCGTTTTGAGAATTTATATATGCTGTCTATATTTTGCACTATGGCCCCCTTTTACTAAACCGTAATAGCGTTTTTTAGCACAGGGAGCCTATGAGCTTCAAGAGCAGCGTGGGGCATTCAGCGCAGGTCCCTGCGCTAAAAACCGCTATCGCGGTTTAGTAAAAAGGGAGGGGGAATATTTGTCTATTTTTGTATAGTTGTTACTGAGGTGACATTGCATAAAGTCATCTGCCTTGACCTCTTTGAAAACCCGCGGAATATAAATGATAATTAACATTTTCTCTGCGTACAGCGTGCTTTGTGTTTTTAAAATTTTATTGTTGGTAGATCATTTTGACTTGGCCACAAAGGTAAGGGGGAGGGAGGGGAGCTGCTGAAAGAGTCTACCTTGTCGTGGTTGCAGGCTTACAAATCTTTTGGTCAAAGAGTGCGGCGACAGAGAAAAGTATGTGTGTATTCGGCCCATGAATGAAATCATTAAAACATTATAAATTGCCAATAAATTGAAATGAAAACCAAAGGATTGTGAATCAAATTGATTCTCTGACAATACAAAGATTCCAACCTTTAAAAATGATGTTACATAGTTCAGGCAACTTTATAAAGAGTTTTTAGATACTAAAATCTTGTTATTAAGGTTTAATTGACGTGCTGGCACTTTGAGGAAATTCTTTGGTTTTGTGCGGCAGTTTGGGCACTCGGGGTCAAAAAGGTTAGCCATTACTGATCTAGACATTGGGACACTGGATCATCTGTTGTTCTATTGTCCTTTGTTACTCAACTTTTGGAAGTCAATATGGGGACAGATTAATACCATACTGGAATCATCAATTCCATTGACATATGAGGTAGTCATATGTGGAACATTATTGCATATTAAGCCCCCCATGGACCACTATAAAGGCCGGCGTTTCCTAATTATGATCGGGATAGCCATGCAGATGGTAACTCGTAATTGGAAAAATTATGATCGCCTCAAATTTTCCTTTTTGGTGGGCGAATTTATGCTCATGTTATAGGTATGAAAAATGAATTCTGACATGTTGGGACATAGTAATTTATTTGAACTGATTTAGGGCCCGTTGATGTCTTTTATTACCTCATTATAGTTGTCTTTTGTCTTTAATTTTTGTTTATTTCCATGCACATTCAGGGAAGGGTGTGTGACACGTATGTGAAACGTATGATATGAAAGGATTATTAATATTGAGTGACACTGCCTAGGATCCATGATAGCTGTTACAAGGAAACACAAGTATTATGAGAACGAGCAAGGACTTTTCAGCACCTATTGTCAGCTCAGGCAGGCTAACAGATAAACATCCACAAGGAAGGGATGGGAAATTAGCTCATGAGGCAAACACATACTAATTGGTAAACATCACCCCAGCATTCAGTTAACTCAATCCACAAGGATAGGGGGATAAATACTGCTTCCCCTAGAAAGAAAAAAACCTGTAAGAGAGGACATTTCCACTACTGACAAGCTGTGTGATGATATTTTGTGAGTAAGCCTCCTGATCGTATGGAAAATGACAGAATAATGATGTAATAACCGGTAACGTATTAATTCAAACTCTGTACTTAATCAATGATTATGGCTAGAAATATTGTATATATGTAATAAAATGGCTAGAAATATTGTATATAGGTAATAAAACTTAATATGTATACTATTTTGATTTCCTGGCATTCTGTCCAGTGTGGATAGTGATTGAAGGTCTTCTATTGCCTTTTAAATAGTAATACATTAATTGGCGTAGTCGGCAGGATTTCTCTAAAGAAAACCTGTGCGCTCTTGTGATACAGGAATGTTCAGGAAGAGAGAGAAATCCTCAAAAGAACCTATAGAGGTGCCCAGCTGGACCGAGGCACCGTATAATTTAATAGCACAAGAACTAGTCAATAATCATGGATTAGCAGAGTCATGGGAAAAGGTTCTGGAAAGGGCAGAACCACTTGATCTTGTACAAGTTTAAAAAATTGCCCCGAAAAATCGGGTGATGCAGTTTAGAAAAAATTGCCCCGATAAATCGGGTGATGTTGTTTAGAGAAATAAAAATGCCCCGATGGATCGGGTGATGTGATTGCTCTGGGTTCTGGGAAGTGCAGAACCAATTGTTCTTGTACAAGTTTAGGAAAAAAAAAAAAGTTGCCCCGATGGATCGGGTGATGTAGTTTAGAGAAATAATAGTTGCCCCGATTAATCAGGTGATGTGGTTGCTCTGGGTTCTGGGAAGTGCAGAACCAATTGTTCTTGTACAAGTTTAGAAAAAAAAAAAAGTTGCCCCGATGGATCGGGTGATGTAGTTTAGAGAAATAATAGTTGCCCCGATTAATCAGGTGATGTGATTGCTCTGGGTTCTGGGAAGTGCAGAACCAATTGTTCTTGTACAAGTTTAGAAAAAAAAAAAAAAAAAAAAAAAAAGTTGCCCCGATGGATCGGGTGATGTAGTTTAGAGAAATAATAGTTGCCCCGATTAATCAGGTGATGTGGTTGCTCTGGGTTCTGGGAAGTGCAGAACCAATTGTTCTTGTACAAGTTTAGAAAAAAAAAAAAAGTTGCCCCGATGGATCGGGTGATGTAGTTTAGAGAAATAATAGTTGCCCCGATAAATCAGGTGATGTGGTTGCTCTGGGTTCTGGGAAGTGCAGAATCAATTGTTCTTGTACAAGGTTTGGAAATATGCCCCGATGAATAGGGTGATGTAGTTTAGAAAGATGCCCCGATTTATCGGGTGATGTAGTTGGCTCGAAGGAGCTGGGTATTAGCAGTTCATATTGCTGCCACAAAATATAAGAGGGGGCGCGGTCGAGTAAATAGGATGTTGAAGTAAAAGTTCCTTTGTTTGAAAGAGCAAACTACAAAGGGAGGGATTTTCACCCCCACCTTTTTCCTCCTTCGGCGGGCTTTTTGAGTTACCAGGCAGAGGGGAGGGGGAAGTGGGAGGAAGCAGGAAAGAAAGAAAAAGAAAAAATAGAGAGAGACAGCATGGAGTCTGTCTGCAATTCTACGAATGTTGCAAAAACAGGGATCGATATTTAAAATATGCTTAAATATTATCAAATTATGGATTTAAATGTAGGAATTTGTAATGAAATTAATAATGTAAGCAAGGAACCAAAGGGTTTATGGATAAAACTTTACCAGCCTTATGTTATTTAGAGTTCCGATCAGCCAATATAAGGTACTTGAAGTTAATTGAAAGTTGTTTTGCTGTTTAGGAAACAAAGAAAGTTTAAGTATGTTGATTTAAGTTTGAAAGAGTTTCTGCAGGGTAGATCTATGCTGTTAAGAACAATGGAGGTAATTAAGGAACTATTTGCTTTGCCTGATGTAGCCTGAATTTTTTTTTTTCTTCAGCACTGTTAGCAGGCTAGCCGCGAACTTTTCAGCAGTTCGATTGATGTGGGGAGAAGAACAGCAGGTTGCTTTTGAAAATGCTAAACAAGCCATACAGACCACTGTAGATTTGTGGCCCATGAGAGAGCTGGAAATCATAAAGCCAGTATATGCTCATGAATCCCCAGTGAAATGGGGAGTGAGATATTTTTTTTCTGACTCCTGGTCGGTCGCTAATGGTCTTGCTACATGGTTAATGGGGTGGAAGTCCCATAATTGGTTAACTGTGGGGTAAAGAATTGTGGCAAGACATAGAAAAAATTGTACAGGAGACAATAGTGTCAGTATTTCATGTAGATGCACATATGCCTGTTGATTCAATGGAACGATTGTTTAATTCCCAAGCAGATGCCACAGCTACCATTTCTGTAACAACTACTAATGAAATTCCTAAGGTGGAAGAATGGTTGGAAGGTACAGCCATTTAGACACATCAGAAAAGTGGACATCTTGGAGAAAAAGCTACTTACAGGTGGGCTCAGGAACGAGGGATTCCTTTGATCTAACATGTGATCAGAAAATGTCCGGTGTGTCAACATATCAAGAACGGGAAGTACCACATAAGGTAATGGGGCACGGGGCGATTTGCCAGCCCAGATTTGGCAAATGGGTTTCATAGGACCGTTACCCGAAAGTCATAAATGTAAATATATGTGTACTGCTGTAGATTATTATTAGCATTCCCTTGTGCTTCTGCGTCACAATGGAGCACTCTAAGGACTTTAGACATGATTATTCAGTATTATGGTATGCCCTTACAAATACATTTTATGGGAGGGCAGATAAAAGAATAAAATAATATTGAATGGGTATATCACATGCCCTATTATCCCCAGGCAGCGGGATTAATTGAAGATGAATGGACTTTTGAAAGAGGCCCTTAAAAAACTAACTACAGATGACAAATATGGGCAGTGGAGGGATAATGTAACCCCCAATTTGACGATTGGGAAACTGTCCATAGCCAAAATCTGGATTAGCAATCCTAAAGAACCTCCGGAACCAGCGGAGGTGATTGCAATCGGGAAAGATAAGGCACTCCTTGTAATGAAACCGGGAATGGAAAAATGGGAATATGTCCCTCAGGAGAAATGTTATTTGAGAGAGTAATAATGTTTTCTGAAACTTGCAGATATGCGTATGCCTTGGAATCCTTGGAATATGGTATGGGGTAAGAGGCGCTGCCCCCGGGCGACGTATTACAATTAAAGAAGGGGTCGTTACGTCATGGAGATGGAAGCATTCTTCAATGAATCGGAAGCAAGATAACTTCACTTGCAGCGCTAACTCCAGATGTATCATTGCAAATGTGACAACAAGAGAACTTGCAGCGATTACAGATTAAAAGCAATGAACACACTAGAAATGAGCAGATATGGAGGACCGTGTCTAATATACTCACTGCATAGGAATGTTTATGTGTAAATATGTAGTGTTACCCCGCATACTAGGGGAACCTCAGAAACAATTTTTCTGGGCACTTAAATTTAATTTTAACATTTTGTGACTCCACATTGCAAGGGCGAATTTGTAAATTACAATCAATAATATATGATGTGTGTGAATGGACTATATTATTGAAATAGCACCACGCGTAATATGTGTGGTGACTAATGAGCCAATAATTCCAAAAAAAAATGATAGTACCCTTTGCAGGATGCTTACACAATATGTCAACACTTCTTTGGCAGAATCAAACTTATGTTTGAACACCTGATATAGGATTCTGGGAGAACAACTTTTCCGTTCCAAATTGGGATTTAAAGTTGGGAAAGTTAATACTAGGATCCCGTAGGATAAATCAGTCCATAAGGAATTTGAACAAAAGCATAATAGAGCACCAGATTAGTAATTATACTAACCATAATAGTACTTGTTCTGTCCTTGTGGAATTGTTATGTGGTTTATGGACTATGCTGTAAACCAACTCGGACCACGATGGTATCCTATGGCAATATCACTCAATAAGGACCGAATGTGACACGTATGTGAAACGTATGATATGAAAGGATTATTAATATTGAGTGACACTGCCTAGGATCCATGATAGCTGTTACAAGGAAACACAAGTATTATGAGAACGAGCAAGGACTTTTCAGCACCTATTGTCAGCTCAGGCAGGCTAACAGATAAACATCCACAAGGAAGGGATGGGAAATTAGCTCATGAGGCAAACACATACTAATTGGTAAACATCACCCCAGCATTCAGTTAACTCAATCCACAAGGATAGGGGGATAAATACTGCTTCCCCTAGAAAGAAAAAAACCTGTAAGAGAGGACATTTCCACTACTGACAAGCTGTGTGATGATATTTTGTGAGTAAGCCTCCTGATCGTATGGAAAATGACAGAATAATGATGTAATAACCGGTAACGTATTAATTCAAACTCTGTACTTAATCAATGATTATGGCTAGAAATATTGTATATATGTAATAAAATGGCTAGAAATATTGTATATAGGTAATAAAACTTAATATGTATACTATTTTGATTTCCTGGCATTCTGTCCAGTGTGGATAGTGATTGAAGGTCTTCTATTGCCTTTTAAATAGTAATACAGGGTGAGAGGGTGAGAAGGGGGTATTTTTATCTTAATTGTAGCCCTTTGAGTATTTACATTCAGGGTGGCTGGGAGGAGGGTGGGATTACATTACTATTTTAAATAGGGAAAGGTTATTGAAAGAATCTATGTATTTGTGTTTTTATTGATTAGTCTTTGGGTGGGTGGGATAAAATGGATGCTCATGTATGTCTGTAAGATGAATGTGCTTTTCTTGATTTATTATATGTTTATATACTTGTGTATTGCACTGTTAATATTTGGAAAATCAATAAAGAATTAAAAAAAAAACAAAAAACAACCATAATGGAAAGTAAAGGTCTACACGGGAACGGGGATCGGGGGAATCCCGCGGGTCCCATGGGGGTCCCGCGGAAATCCCCCCCCTAACCCATGGGACTCCCATGGGGACCCCCCTCTAGCCACGGGACTCCCACGGGGATGGAAGGCTTTGGAAGCAGGGTTCGTCCATATAATATAATGGACACGTCAGCCTTAGTAAAAGAGGGGGTTTATAAGTTAATTACCTGAACAGAAAACAAAAAAAGGGTTCCACCAAAGAGATTCTACAAGGAAAACAGCAGCGCAAACACAAAAGAAACTGTGGAATTGATGATCCTGTCAGAAGTAATTGCTACTTTTTATGGGGACGGGCGGGGTTGGAGGTAATTCCTTGCAGGAATGGGTGGGGATAGAGAGGATCCTGACAGGGACGGGTGGGGATGGAGAGGATCCTGGCGGGGACGGGTGGGGACGGAGAGGATCCTGGCGGGGATGGGCTAGGATGGGTGGGATTTCTGTTCCCACGCAACTCTCTAATGGAAAGCAGAAAATGACCTTGGGCAATAATAAAACACTGCATAATAGTGTCAGAGTGTAAAAATGAATAAAAAAACTGAATAAAAAATGAATAAAAAACTATTAAAAATAATAAATCCAAAAATTTAGAATCTTAAGGTCACTGTATGCAGTGCTGCTGTGTTGCCAAAGAATGCTTTATGTTGGAAGCAAATTTATCACAGTTACCGGATGCTAGGGTCTACCTTGGAGGTTAGTGCCCCAGAAAAGGAGCTGGGTGTCATCGTAGACAATATAATTAAATCTTCTGCCCAATGTGCGGCGGTGGGCAAAAAAGCAAACAGGATACTAGATATTATTTAAAAAAGGGATGGTTAAGACTAAGAGTGTTATAATGTCCCTGTATCACTCCATGGTGCGACCACATCTGGAGTCTTGCGTTCAATTCTGGTCTCCATATCACAAGAAAGATATTGCGGTGCTAGAAAAGGTTCAAAGAAGAGTGACCAAGATAATAAAGGGGATGGAATTTCTCTCGTATGAGGAAAAAACAGAGGCTCGCAACACATGGTACACGTACCCTAAGGGATATGTGAGCCACTTATTGGGGGTATGCACTCTGTGGGTCTCCCAACCTCTTCCTGCTTAATGGTCACCAGGGATCCCATGCCCTCTTTCCTGCCCGCTGGCCTTCACCAAAGCCGCCATCACTGCCACTGGGGATCCCATGCCTTCCTTCCTGCCCACTCCCCTCCACTGAAGCCAACCTGGAAGGCCTATGATGTCAGAGCTGATGTCATAGGGAAGCCTTTCATGTCAGCAGGGGATCCCAGTTACTTTCTTCCAGGTGGGCTGCTGCTCCTTCCTGCCTTCAACAGCACTTGTTGCAGGGATGTGGGCAGCTGCTGCACGTGGCTGAGCCACAAGCCTTCTCTCCGACATCAGCTCTGACATTGAAGAGAAGGCTTGTGGGTTAGCCACATGCAGTGGCTGCTGTCGCCCCTGCAACAAGTGCCACTGAAGGTTGGAAGGAGCAGCCCAGCTGGATGACCATGAAGTAAGCAAGTGTGGCCCTGGAGTAAGCAAGTAGGGAGAGAGAGGACATGATCTGGGAGAAAGGGGGAAAGGAGTACATTGAAACATGTGAGGGGCACAATTTTGGGACAAAGACTGGAAGGCAAGGAGGGGGGCATGAACTTGGGACACAGAAGGAAGGGAGGGGCATGAACTTGAGACACATGGGAGGGAGGAAGGGGACACTAACTTGGGACATAAAAGAGGGAGGGAAGGAGGGACTAGGGAGAATTGTTGAGCATGAGTGTGTGAGTGAGAGGGAAAGAGATGGTGCACATGGGGAAAGGAAGAAAGGAAAATCGGGCAGAGAGAGAGAGAGAGAGAGAGAGGAGTGAGGTAGAGATGCATGGGGGATAGGATGAGAGGGAAAAATGTTGAATATGGTGGTGGAGGGAACAGAGGGACAGATTGAAGGGGATGTAAGGGGGAAGAATGTTGAACATAGTGATGGAGGGAGAGATGTGGCATGGTGCTGGAGAGGGGTGATAGAAGAGAAATGGGCTTGGGGCTGGTGGACAGTGGTGAAAAATGCTGCACATGATCTGGGGGATAAGAGAGGGATAAATGTTGCCAATAAGGGTGGAGGAGGAGGATGAAAATTTGGACTCATGGAGGGACAGAAAAAGATATTGGTTGGGGAAGGGAATGAGGTCCAGAGGAGAGAAAGCGTGCAGAAGGCTGAAAGAAAGAAATATTAGATGCAGAGTCACAAGGAAGTGCAACCAGAGACTCATGAAATCACCAGACAACAAAGGTAGGAAAAATTATTTTATTTTCAACTTAGTGATCAAAATGTGTCATTTTGAGAATTTATATCTGTTGTCATATTCCTCTTCTACGAAACCGTGCTAGCGTTTTTTAGTGCAGAGAGCCGCGCTGAATGGCCCGCACTGCTCCTGATGCTCATTGAGTTCCAATGAGCATCGGGAGCAGTGCAGGCCATTCAGCGCAGCTCTCTGTGCTAAAAACCGCTAGCGCGGTTTCATAGAAGAGGGATATGTTTTGCACTATATTTGTTACTGAGGTGACATTGCATATTTTAAAGTCATCTGCCTTCACCTCTTTGAAATATATATATATAAATGATAATTAACATTTTCTCTGCATACAGTGTGCTTTGTGTTTTTTTAAAAAATTTATGGTTACCATTATGTATTAATAATATTATATTGTGGGTATATGAAAATGAATGGAATAAATTACATTAAAATTAGTACTATTATTATGGGGTGGGTCTGGGGCAGAGCTTGGGCGGGGATATTCAGTTGATATTTGATAGATTTAGGAGATACTTGGCTTGACGAAGTTGGGAAACACTGGTATATAACCTACCTTTCACACATCTATCAAATAATGTTGTCAAGATTTTGAGGAAACACTGACAAATAGTACAAAATGTAGATACATTTTCAAATAAAGATCTTTTATGATTATATACAAGAGAGAAAGGAATTTCAGAGATATGCCTTTAGTTCTACCACAAATTGCAAGAACCAAAAGAACTTTACCTCTTGGTCATTATAAGTGTGGAACATGCTGTTTGTGGAGTTAATATGAATACAGTCACACCTTGGTTTGCGAGTAACACGGTTTGCGAGTGTTTTGCAAGACGAGCAAAACACTCAAGCAAACTTTAACTCGCAAAACGAGCGTTGACTTGATCAATGAGTGCGTCCCCCCCCCACACCTTACCTCCAGCTAGCAAACAACACATACCAACCCATGCCGGCACCACCGCTGCCTGGAAGTCCCTGGGTGGGGAGAGTTGTGCAAAGGTCCTCCCTCTAGCTCTGATTGGTAGAGGGCGGGCAGGAAAGGCATCTTGGCTATTTCGTAGAGGCGGGGAGGAGCAAGTGGAAGCAAAAGGGGGTAGAGCTTGGCCATGGGAACACTGCATTCTGGCTCTGGAACGCAAGCCACCCCCCCGGCATCCAGCCTTACTTTCTTTACCCTGTCCCCCGCCTTCTTCAACCATGTCCCCCGCCATACCGCCTCACTTTCTTTCCATCCTGACGCCCTGCTACTATCACCTCTCATCCTGTGCAGAGATGCCAATGCCCGGTGAAAGGCAATAAGAGCAGAACGGGGCCATGAGGGGAGAGACTGGCGATAGCAGGAAACCGGATCCAAATGGGCCCTTGATCGTCCTGTGCAGAGCTGCCAACGTCCGGTGAAAGGTCATCAGAGCAGAATGGGGCCGATAGCGGGAAACTGGATGGGTCCATGAAGTGGGACTGGAGCCTGAAGCAATAACGGGTACCATGAGGTGATGCTGGCATTGTAACACTCTCGGAGCAGCTGGGGGCTAAGAGGGAGCCTGTATGGAGGAGCAGGCCTTGATTTGAGAGTGGGGCCTGCTAATGGCAGGAGGTCGAGAAAAGGGAAAGATGGACTGTGGGGATGGAAAGAGAGGGGAGTATATATGCTGGGTTGAAGAAGGGAGGGGAAAAGAGGGAGAAGTGTTAGAACGAATCATCCTAGTTTCCATTAATTGCTATGGGGAAACTCGCTTTGATATACGAGTACTTTGGATTACGAGCATGCTTTTGGAACAAATTATGCTCGCAAACCAAGGTACCACTGTACTAAGGTTTTTAAACATTCGAGAACAGGAGAGGAGCTGCAAAACTGAAGGTGTTATTTATACTGTTGTTTGCCCTTGTGGATTTATATGCATTGGTAAGACAAAAAGATTTCTGAATATTCGCATCACGGAACACAAGAGTGCCATCAAGTGCCAAGTGAAAGAGAAATCACTTGTGGAACATACTTTGGAGGCTGGGCATTATTTTGAGGATTATAAATTTTGTGCAATAGCTGTTCCAAGAAAAACATGGAGAGGAGGAAATATGGAAACTCTGTTACTTAGAACTGAACATTAGTCTGGTACATTAGCTCCTGGAGGAGTGAATATGGATATGGACCTATCGGTATTTTTTTAACTTGACTACTGCAATGCCATTTACTTATGCCTAACAAAAAAAAGTCTTCAAAGACTCCAGCTTATCCAGAATACTGCAGCCAAGTTGATCATTGCAAAATGCAAATCTGACCATGTCTCCCCACTCCTGTCCAATCTTCACTGGCTCCCAGTGATTTCCAGAATCCATTTCAAATGCTCCTGCCTGGCTTTTAAGATCATTCACGGCATCCGTCCTCCCCTAATCCCAATATTCTTTAACTCCTCGAGTCCTGACTCCACCAGACCCGCCGAAAGATATAAACTATCCTTCCCCTCTCTATGCGGTATTCTCTATGCAGGTAAACTGGGAAAATCTCTTCTCTTCAAAATCACAGGTCTCTGGAACAACCTTACTATCCCGCTGCGGAACCTGGGCTCTCTCCAACTATTCCGCAAGCAAATGAAAACTTGGCTCTTCTCTAACATGTAATTCTATTTTCCCCCTTACTCTTCCATTCTATATATAAGCTCATGTAAACCTTTTCCTTTCTCTTCTTATATTTTAAGTTCTTGTAAACCGTGCCGAACTCCACTTCCGTGGAGAGGATGCAGTATATAAACTTAAGGTTTAGTTTAGTTTAGTTTCTTGCTTTAATTGTTACAAAGGTAGAGTTTTTCCTTTGCCGTGATTTTATTTTTAGGAGATGGAATAAGGATTTACAGTTTTGTTTTAGGTTTTTTTATCAGCCTTTTTTTTATTTGTATTAGTTTTTGTGCATGCACTCACTAACTCCAGCATTTTTATTTTATTTTATTAGACTAGATAATATCCTGTTTTTTAATGAGAACTTGAATTAGTGCAACAAGGAATTGCATGTTGTGGCTGTTAAACATTTATTTAAGTATTTATTATACCACTTATGGCCTAAGTGGTCTGCATTCAGATACTCAAGCATTTTTCCCTATCTGTCCCGGTGGGCTCACACCTTTCTAATGTACCTGGGATAAAGGGGGATTAAGTGACTTGCCCACGGTCACAAGGAGCATTCTGTTTTTACACTGGAAAAACATAGGGGCCCCCCCCACACACACACTTTATCTAGCTGTGCTATAAGTTTTTAGCACAGGCGGCGAGGCTCCAATATTTTTGAAGGAATCATAATTTTTTAGTAATTGTGTGCACTTTTAATCCCCATTTTTTAAATGAGGATTTGCTCCCTTTTCTCAGTTTGCATTGCCTAAAAAAACAGCACCGTTTAGAGAATCTGGGCCTTAGTGTTTCTGCTTACTATGGTGTATTTAAGACACTCACTTCTACTAGACAGAGTACTTTTAATCTTATTTTTATTGAGAGTTTGCTCCCATGAATACATTCCATTTTTACACTGGAAAACCACAGTATTTTTAGTGCAATTTTAATTGTATTTTTTTCATAAGCGTTTGCTACCCTGTTTTTCAGTTGTATTTTAAACTTTTAAGCAAAGTGCCTGTTGCCATGGTATTTAATGCAAAATGCCTGTTGCCATGGTATTTAAATGCATTGTGGGACAGAGTTCACTTTTAATCAGTGTAAAAGGGACTACATGCTGTTGTTGCTTTTTCCCTGAGAGTTGGGAATGAGGAGTATTATGAAACATATTCTTCTCATTTGATTTGGTGTATTCATGGCATTGTTGAACAGATTCATATTTCTGTACTTTCTTACCTGTCTGTTTCTCAGTTCCCATACATCTCCAGTCCGTGAGCCCCACTTGCTATCATCCCTGTAGCAATGTTTGTGGGCGTCCCCCATGTGTGTGGTGGGCTGTGTAATCTGTGGGGATGCAATAAAAGAAATGAGACTTTCCATGCTAACTAGTTACATGACTAGGGTTACCATATTTAATGAAGTAAAAATCCGGACCCTTGGCCACGCCCCCCCAGGACCGCCCATTTCTGCCCTGTTCCACCCCCCCCCCCCCCCAGATGGCATCCGTGCATTTGCAGATGCATGCGTGGATACCCCTTCCTGATGTGATTTTGTCAGGATGCTTTTCAAAACCCGGACAAAATGCCAGGTTTTGAAAAGCCATCCAGATCTCTGGACATGTCCTCAAAAGGAGAACATGTCCAAGGAAATCCGGACATCTGGAAACCCTATACATGACTTCTTAGAGGGACAAGTGGCATCTGACCAGGATGAATGGAGAGATGCTGAAATGTTATCAGAAATTAGGGAGGTTAACAAATTGAGTAACATAAAAATAATGGGTGATTTCAACTACCCTGATATTGACTGGGTAAATGTAACATCAAGGCATGCTAGGGAGATAAAATTTCTTGATGGACTCAATGACTTCTTTATGGAGCAGCTGGCTCAGGAACCAAGAGACAAAGCAATTCTAGACCTAGTTCTTAGTGGAGCGCATGAATTGGTGCAGGAGGTAATGGTGCTGAGGTCACTTGATAACACTGATCACAACATGATCAGATTTGATATAATTCCTGGAATAAATTCACACAGGAAATCCAATATAACAGCATTTAACTTTGAAAAAGGAGACTATGATAAACATGAGGAGAATGGTAAAAAAGAAACTTAGAGGAGCAGCTGCAAAGTTTGAAAATTTACTTCAGGTGTGGATGTTATTCAAAAATACCATCCTAGAAGCCCAGACTAGATATATTCCATGTATTAAAAAGGATTAAGGAAGACCAAACAGTAGCTGGCACAGTTAAAGAATGAGATGAAGGAAGCTATTAGAGCTAAAACAGAATCCTTCAGAAAGTAGAAGGATCCAACTGAAAATAATTGTAAACAGCACAAGGAATGGGAAGTCCAATGCAAGGCGCTAATAAGGAAGAAAAATATTGTGCTGGAAGCAAAAACACACAGTAAAAACCTTTTTAGGTACATTATAAGCAAGAAGCCAGGAAGAGAATCAGTTGGACTGCTAGACTACCAAAGGATATAAAACGCTCTCAGGGAAGACAAGGCTATAGCAGAGAGATTAAATGAATTCTTGTAGGCATGAGGGCTATTGTTATGGTGTACAGGTGGGTATAATAAATTTTGCATGGGTTTTGGAGGGCTCACCATACAATAGAAGCAAGTTACATCTGTACCTGGGACACTAGAAGCAAGTGATATCTCCCTCCCTATTCCACCTGAACTTACAGCACTGTTATAAATATAATCTGTTATCTTCATCTTATCATAACTTTACGTTTATATTTATCCCCAACAGGTCCTGTCGGACATTACCTACTAAAATGTACATATTACATTTTCGCTCAGCAAATTGTATTTCTATACTATTGCCTCCTAAGGTCTCTGATCTCTGTATTTCCTCTGAATATCTACTTATTGTATTTCGCTGAATGTCCAGCACTCTTGATTGTAAACCGCCTAGAAGTCGCAAGATTGTGGCGGTATAGAAGAATAAAGTTATTATTATTATTATTATTATCTGTACCTGGGACTTTTAATATGACATTCTCTGCAGTAATCCCTAGAGTGCCCTTCTACTGTGCTCAGCTGTCTGTGAACAGTTTGCTAAATTCAACATCCAAAAAACAGTTGGCCAATTCAACATCCAAAAAACTTGCTTTTGTGCGTTTTTCATGTGAACATCTTTATATTTGAGGCAATGGCAAAAAGGATAGACGTCATAAGGGCCAAAACATTTATCCCCCCTTTTACAAAACTGCAATAGCGGTTTTTAGCGCAGACCAGCACACTGAATGCTCTACGTGCTCCCGACGCTCATAGGAACTGAATGTCAGGAGTAGTGCAGAGCATTCAGTGCACAGGCCTGCACTAAAAACCGCTATCGTGGTTTTGTAAAAGGGAGGGGGGGAGACTAGATAGGTCATTTTTAAAAAAAAGATGTCTTGCTGTTTTGAGACTGGACATTTTCTCTACTGGATTTCTGGATGTCTTTCCCAAAAGTCCACACTCAGACTTAGACATCCTATTGAAAATGCCCCTCCACATTTATATTTATATTCACATTTATATTGAAGTTTATGTTTGGAATTTTGAGAGGGTGGATTAAATAAATAAAGAAATGTGGAGTTAATAAATGATATTTTAGAAAGCTTGGTCACAGTTTAAATGTTTTATTAATGCTTTAGACCAGTGGTTCCCAAACCTGTCCTGGGGGACCCCCAGCCAGTCAGGTTTTCAAAATATCCCTAATGAATATGCATGAGAGAGATTTACATACCTGTCACTTCCATTATATGCAAATCTGTCTCATGCATATTCATTAGGGATATCTTGATAACCTGACTGGCTGGGGGTCTCCCAGGACAGGTTTGGGAACCACTGCTTTAGACATTCCTCTTCCTGATGCAAAATTTTGAAACTTGTGCTGAGTTGAGGAGGGAGAGAGTTTTAAACAAGAGTTGAACTATTTCAACTGATTAAAGGAGGATCTTACAGTATTTCAAGTGACCCAGTTCACCATTTGATCATGGATTTGGACATATCAGTGTAATAGACTGCACAAATCACTGCAACAGACATACAATATAAGGAGAAAGTTTAATGGACAATTATAATTCATCAAGGACTCCGTTTAAGTGCAAGCCTTCCACACCGGACCGCGACATGCCCTTAAATGGAATGTGCGCTTAATCAGAGTTCCACTTTTTAGTCATGAAAAATCACAGTACATTGTAGTCAAATGCAATAAAACTTTTATTCAGCAAAAAACACACAATTTAACAAGGTTCAGTTTTAGAAATCTCACTGTTCCGTCTTGTGCAATACACTGTAGATCTTTTTTTTACACCAACATTCTACTGAAATAATCAGTCATTGTTTTCTGCATGCAGATTGAATGATTCAGCCCGTGTATCTGACTATTGATGCTGTCAAATTGTCCATAGTCATGACATCCATTTATCTCCAGATAACAACGCAACATGTGTAGGGACTTCAGCGCAACGCAACACAACATGTGTAGGATTGAGAAGGAAACAATCTCTGCAGGTGTTTCATTAGTCGTGATGACCGCAGCAGTATCCCCATCCTCATCAGACTCTTGGTTGTCTGTAATGTCCTTTATGACTGTACAGATATCGGAATTAGTGCTGTCATATGATGTGGGCACATCGTTGTCAAACTCAAACTCTTGTGGTGAGACTCCAATTGGGAGTTCAATGGACAAAGTATCAGCTTCATTTGTCTCATCAGATGCGTGAACGAAGCTCGCCTGTCGATAGCAATTTGAAATCATTGATGATGAGACTCGACTAGACTCCTCCCGTACCATGTGAAGAGAGTCTAGAACTCTCATTTTTCTTGCGAGCTCAGCAGCTCATGGGCTGGATTCTGTGCTTGCATCAATCACTGCCATCACATATCTTAAGATGAGCGACCTGTAATGACGTTTGAAGTTGGCGATTATCCCTGGTCCATCGGTTGGATCAAAGATGTGTTTGGTGGCAGAAACATGAGTTTGATGTTGGTTAGTCTTACGTCATTGCTGTGTTCTGCACAGTTATCACACAGCATTATAATGTACCTTCTATGTCTTCTCATCAGATTGTCAAGCTTCTGCAACCATTCAATCCACAGTGTTGCTGTCATCCATGCGTTTTTGTTGCTTTCATATTCAACAGGCAGGCGTTTAATGTTTTTGAAGCACAGAGGATTTCGATTCCTCCCCATCACCAGTGGCTTGAGCTTTTCACAACTGTCCATATTGCAACTGAGCAGCAATGTCAATTGTTCCTTTGGCACCTTGAAACCGAAAGTTTCACTGCATTTGAAAGCCAATATTCCATCAGGCCCGTCTCATCGGCATTGAAAACGTCACATGGTTCATATCCGCCAATGACTGATGACCCATCTTTCTGCACCAAACTCATCCGCGTCTTGTTTTTCACTATGTTGCTCCTTACATTTTATGCATTTACGAACTTTCCACCTCTCTAGCCACTGTTTGTTGCTTTGAAGTCTTCTACACCCAGTTCTTCAGATAGCTGTGCTGCTTTCTCCATCAGCAGAGGCCCATTGATTGGCAGTTGACGACTTCTAGCTTCAGCAAACCATCACAGCAACGCCTGTTCATCGTCTCTAGCCTTCCCAATTCTTTTCCATTTCTTGGTAGGATTGCTGTTGTTTTGCCAGTCTTTCAATATGTCTTGCTTTTTTTTGTGAATCTGAGAAATCTGGCTAGGATGAACACTGTAATGTTTTGCAATAGAGACCTGACTCTCCCATTGGTTAAGTCTCTTTAAGACATTGACACGTTCAGCCAAAGACAATGACTTTTGACCAGTGTGTTGGACATGTTCAGCCAAAGACAAAGATTTTTCTCCATGCGACGCCATGGTGCAGTTCTGAAAGTTCGAACACCTGGCCATACCTAGACTGCTGATCCAAAACACGTGGCTCATTCACGTGAGAACGTAATTGCTTTTAACCGGAGTGAATGTAACGTGAATGAATACAGATGGGACCTATAACACCAGTGCGCATAAGCGGATTGTGGGCTTATCAGAATTGCAATTATCCAGAGTTTACGTCTATTGACTTTAATGTAAAAAAAACGGGACCATGGTGGTAGGCTGAGGGATAACCAAAGCGTGTGCTTAACCGACGTGCACTTAGGTGGAATCGACTGTAGTAATAAGTGAACAGCAGGATAATGAAGGAATAATGCAGTGTCACTTGGTTTAAGGTATGGTTTTAATTATGTAAAAAGCATTGGCACAAAATTACACAAGCACTTTAAAATAATTGAAATATTGTTGAATTTTATGTATGAAACATTTTTGATGAGTATTTAAATAGTATATGTATTGAACGCATGATTTATGGTAAAACAACAACAACAACATATATATGAAAAGAGTGGTGTGATTGGATTTAACAAGGCTGGTTATTTATTTGGATGTCTTTTCATATGGTTATATAAATATAATTGTATTTTTATATAGTTGTGCTTCTGCCAGAGCCATTCAATAAAACAGTTTACTCATCTGCGTGTGAGTGCTTTTCTCATTTTCTACTTAAAAGAGGATATGTAGTTTAATACCGGTAGTTGGAGAACAGTATTTGGAGTCAGCTTGTCCAGTCTTTAATTAAATAATGATCTATAAAATGTAAAACTATGGCCCCCTTTATAAAGCCACTCTGGTGAGTGCCACGCGGCAAATGCTCTGACTCCCATTCAATGACTGACTGTGATTTCTTCCAAAGAACTGGATTTGCAGTTGATATCTATTTTGGGGCACGAGTTCTTTCTGCAATATTTGCATGGCAGAACACACTTTACCAGTAGATTGGTGGTAAACTCTGCCTCTACTTGTGAGGTCATGTCATTATTCTGTGAATCTCTCCTTGCATAAAATGCCACAGGATGCAGAGCATGCTACCACAGGTATACTCTAGAGAATTGAGTACACAGTTTTACAAAGAGGTTTATAATTTATTCCCAGTGCTGATTATGATTCTTTTCAGACATGGATAGATCTGTTGAAATTTAAGAGGAAACGTCAAATTCAATACTTTTTTTTCCTAATGCAAATACAACTTTGAGGCCTGGCACTCTATTTCACTTTTATGATTTTTCAGCGCTGATGTTCCCTGAACGACTTATTTATTTTATTTATTTATTAATTAATTAATTTATTCAATTTTCTATACCGTTCTCCTAGGAGAGCTCAGAACGGTTTACATGAGATTATTGAGGTACTCAACCATTTTCCCTGTCTGTCCTGATGGACTCACAATCTATCTAATGTACCTGGGGCATTGGGGAATTAAGTGACTTGCCCAGGGTCACAAGGAGCAACGTGGATTTGAACCCACAACCCCAGGGTGCTGAGGCTGTAGCTTTAACCACTGCACCATACTCTCTCAGAGTTGGCATTTCTAGGCTGATTTACTTTTATATTGGTCTTGCTGAACTCATTTAGGATGCTTTTTATGCACCAATAAACAGCTCGGTGCACAAGTTTTCTGCTATACTGCCTTATTGTGATAAGAGTTGCCATTGTTCATTCAAATGGACCTTTTTGCGTAATTTTCACCAGCTGGATGTGTTTTTTTTACGTGTTTTAATAAACTTGGTTGTTCCAGTTCATCCATTCTACCTTTTGCCTTTTTGTTTCGAAGTTAGTATAGCCAGTGGCGTAGTGAGGGTGACCAGAGCCTGGGACGATGGCGCCCCTCTCCCACCCTCTTCCCTGGCTCCCTGCTGGGTGCGCCTGCACCCCTTCCCTGTACCTTTTTAACTTCGGCATGAGCAGCGATGAACTTGCTGCCCGCATCGGCTTCGGAATTCTCTGTGACGTCACTTCATCCCGGGAAGGGGTGCGGGCATGCACATGGCAGGGGAGGAGTGGGAAGGAGAGGCAGAGGGGAGGACGGATGCTGGCACCCCTAGGAAGACTGCGCCTGGGCGGACTGCCCCCCCCCTCTCCTTACTTCCCCACTGAGTATAGCCACATTCATATTACAAACCTTGCATCACTAATGTTCTCCATAGCTCAGAAGTAATGTGTGTAGTTGAGGGATTTTTAAAAATAAAAATTTAAATAAAAGTGCTTTAAGAGCTGAAATTCTTGATTTCCATGGTGGTTAAGTAGTAGGAACAAAAATTGTCTTTGTTTACGAAAAAGAAATTATCCCTGGCTACATCAGAGCACAGAGTATAAACACTTGATGATTCGGTTGTTTGCCAGCTCCGAATTGTTTAGTTTGAAAGGATTCTTGTAGGAATGATTTTGAACCAGGATGGGGCTTGCATACAACTTTATAAAAATATTGAGACGGATTCAATCCCAGTATGGCAGGGGTGTCAAAGTCCTGTTTTCATTGTATGCTAATAGATCTCATGCATATTCATTGGGGAAATCCTGAAAACCCGACTGGATTGCGACCTTTGAGGACTTTGATACCCCTAGAGTATGGTGACTCTTAAGTTCATATTAGTTCAACCCCCAATATGAAGGCAGGCCCTTTAACTACTACTGTAGCACCAGTTAAGTCACCACATAAGCAATGTGTTGAGTAGAAGCAGTGTTCCAGTAGGATGGTAGCATGTTCGTCTTAGATTGCATGGATGCTGCCTGGTGTGATAGAGGTAGAGGCACGACTAAGGGGATCAGGGCTGGAGGAATATGAGGGGGAGGAATACCAGGGGAGGAAAAATATGCAGGTTGTGTTTAACTTTGCAAGGTATTATTCCTAGAAAAATAATGACAGCTAGTGATAATGCATAGCTTAATGCTCCTGGGAAGCCACATTAAAGGGATCTATCATCCATTAATGCTGCCATCCACCCCCTGATTTGGCAGCCTGCCTCTTAGCAGTAATACTGCACAGTAGCCATTTTGGAACAAGGGTCCATAACAGCAAGAGCAGGTGGGGATTGTTCATGTTACCCTAGATACAAGGGACCTCAATAAACTCAGATAATGGAAATTTATCCAAGGTAGTGTACAACAGATTTAGTTTGACAAAGCGCTGCCCCTCCCTCTTTCTCTTTTCCTGGATGACATCACCTCATCCTTAAGCCAATCCCCACTACCTCCCCTAGCCTCCCAAAGTACTTGCCCTCACAGCAAAGACCAACCCCCAATTATATCCCCCACCAATATGTCCCTTCTCCCCCACAGTACAGTCAAAGCAACCACCCACCTACCCTTAGGCTCCCCTGGTGTCTATTTTCTTACTTCCTGGTGTTTAGCAGGTTTGGGGCAGAAGCAATCCCCAGTTGGTCCTGTCTCTCTGGTGCCAAATTCAAATTGGCCTTATAAAAGCTTGTTTCATTTCAAAAGAATGCACATTCCTATTAGATGTCAATTCAATCTGTTCTGAGACCCAATAATTCTCTGTAAATTGTATAGATTGACTACAGGACTTGCAATGAGGGTTATCCAGCCTTTAGAAAATAACTTGTGAAAATGATCTAATCTAATTTAAAATAGCATTCATGCTCTGTTCTCAGTGAAAAAAGCTTCACGGAGAAACAGAACATCATAAAAATGGTACAATAATTTCAGAAAACATCCTTTTGCATATGAGGTGTTTTACAAAAAAGTGACTGAAAAGTGTTCCAAACAGTATGGGGCTCATAATAAAAAAAAACAATAAAAAACATCTAAAACATGGCCTAAATGTCTACTTGAACGATCAAAAAGCCTGATCGTCCAAGTACCCATAATCAAAGCTGTTTTTAGATGTATCTAAAAACCAGCTTAGGCCTTTCCCCTGCCTCTAAACGCACAGGGAGAAAAGAGGCGTTTTTAGAGAAGGGGAAAGGGCGGGCGGTGGGCGGGAGGTGGGCCGACCTAGACCTAGACATGCAGCAGGTATAACCAAAACATTTGACAGGTTGCCTAGTTGGCACTTATACGTTTTGACTTAGACCAAGTCAAAATAGGTATAAGTGCTGAAAAAGGGGCCGCTGAGCTGATCGTGGCTGCTGCGATCAGCACAGCGGCCCCAGCAACCTACCTACCCCCCTACAGCAATGATCGTGGCAGGAGAGATGGCTCATCTTCCCTACCTCGATCCACCCTTCCCCCCCCTAATGATCAGGGCAGGAGGGAGCCCAAGTCCTCCTGCCCCGCGATCCCCAAACCCTAAAGACGACATCGGGGCAAAAGGGAGCACAAGCCATCTTGCCCCGCGGCATCCCCGACCTCCATGACACTATCGGGGCAGGAGGAAGCCAAGCCCTCCTGCCCCACGATCCCCAACTCCCCCCAGGCCGAATCCATTGGGGCCAGGAGGGAGCCCAAGCCCTCCTGGCCCGCGACCCCCTCTAACACTCACTGCCCACTAAAATACAGGCAGGAGGGATCCCAGGCCCTCCTGCCCTCGATGCAACCCCCCCAACGACTGCCCTCCCTGAACCTCCAATCGGCCCCCCCCCGCTGACCCGCATCCCCCCCGCCGACCCCACAACCCCTCCATCCCCACTTCCCTTCCCCGTACCTCAAAAAATGTTGGCCAGACAGATGGGTGCTAAGCCCGCCCGTCCGGTAGGCCAGCCAGCGCAGGAATGGGGCCGGATTGGCCCAGGTGGCTCAAGCCCCACCCACAGGTGGGGCCTGAGGCGCCTAGGCCAACCAGAATAGGCCCAGGAGCCTTATGCTAATAAGATCAGCCTCTCAGTAAAAATCTGAAGTTAATTGTTGACGATCTTCAGAGTGAGGCCACTCATTAAATCAAGAAGCAATTCAAATTCATCTGTATTGTGTGAAAGAATAAGGGAGTTGCTCCTTATATTTCACCTGTGTAAAGCTGCCTTAAACTGCTGAAAAGAAAAGTTTATAGATTGTTGTACAGAGTATAAGCACCATAGCTAAACCTGCATGAATAATTCATAAGACAAAAAATGGAGTAGGGCTGCAAAAATATCCAAAAGTATCCAGTGGTTGCCATAGAGACTGTGCAAGCTCAAAGAAAAAAAGAGGTACCTTACAGAACTATTTGAAAAAAAAAATTATTATTTCAGCATTATGGCCCAAAAAACAACAGATGCCAGTCTTGTAGATGCCCACCTTGCCAGTGAAGAGGGCACAGAAATAAAGGTACAGACCATGACTCAGAAGGCTCAGGAAAACTATGAGCTAGAAGTGCAAAAATACCTCATGACACTAGAAAGCCTATGGGTCAGAGTAACACAGCAGATAAGTGGGAAGGCTCTAGTTAGTCAAACAGAGGCTGCTTAGAAATATGAAAGTGCATCAGAAGAGTTTTGAGTTTACTTGGCTAGAAAGTATACTTAAGATTGTATGGTCCAGTCTGAGAATCAAAGGGCCAAGAACCAGGTATGGCAGGCTATGGTAAAGGATGATCTTAGAGGCAGAGGCCCAAGATAAAGATACTGAATCCCAATACTCAGGCAGTTCTAAACACTCCACCAGGAGCTCGAGAACCAGCAGAACATCCAGAACACACAGGACAGAACACTCAGGCTTTGCTTCTCCCAGAGTGTTAGGCTGCAACCAGAGAGCATAGGCCCGCCCTTCTTTAACTTCTGGGAGAAAACAGTATTCATTTTGTAAGACTGCATGGCTGCATGAAAACTTGAGTCTAGCAATGTCCATTCATCAGGTTTTCACCCTTTATTTCCGCTAGCCTAAACAAGCTTAGGTTCAATATCTAAATCTGAAGCACAGTGCTATTCCCCACAGGGTGTAGCGACACACTCCTAACTTCCCTTTGGATACAATGTGCTGGTAAAGTAAGAAGATTCTGTACATAAAGTTGGACTGCCTTGAAATCACCAAATTGTGTTTATTCTTTACTTCAAGTTATTAAATAAAGTTGTTCACAAAACTACAGAGTCTTGCTGATAGCACTAAGGTTACAGAAGTAAGGGTTAACTGAAAGCGATCCTCAGAGAAGTGCTAATCTAATTCAGTGAGTTCAACTTGAGAAGTCACTGCTTTCGAGTACAAAACCTGAGGCGGTTTTAGAGAAAGTCTATGGTAAGACTGCACAATAAAGCTGTTACTAGCACAGTGAAACCTGGGCCCAACATAGTATGCATGCACTCAGTGGCATAGTAAGGGGGAGCGGACCACACCAGGCACTGTCTTGGTGAGGGTGCCAGTACCTCTCCGCACCCCTCATGCCACACCTGCGCCCTCCCTTTTCCACCCCTCCATACCTCTTTAAATCTTCACCAGTGCGAGCAACTAATCTAGCCTGGTTATCGTGCTGGCCTAGCTCCCTCTGAAATCACTTCCAGATCACAGGGCCAGGAAGTGACATCAGAGGAAAGCCAACACCGGCGCAACCAGCAAGACAGAGAAGCTGCTTGCACTGATGAAGATCTAAAGAGGTACGGGGTGGGAAGGGAGAGTGCAAGTGGGTTTGGTTGACGCAAGGACCAGGGGGTCACATAAGGACCAGGGAGGGGGGACGACGCAGGAAGAGCAGGGGGCAGATAGGAGGGCACCGGGTGGGGGGTTGCAACTGCCCCAGGCGCCTCCTACCCTCGCTACGCCACTGCATGCACTTGTCCCTTCACCTCTCACACCTCTTTCACCAAAACCTTAAATCTAGTCTTTCTTCCTAAGCTCAACCTACAGAGAAATATGTTATTTGTCTTGCTTATGGCACATATGATCCTGTAATTTTTTTTAGAAACTGAAATTCAATCTCGTGAGCTTTCTTGCTGTTTTAAAAATTGCTGATTATGTTAAGCTCTGTACCTTCTCAACAGGAAGCTTTAATGGCAACTCAGAATAAAATGACTCATACATTTTACGAGTCAGGTCTAAAAATAGCAGGGCACATAGACTGTTTTGGCTGTCTTGCACTGCTATGTAATTTCCCAAGGTGGCCAGCTTGCCATTTTATTTTGTCTTTCCTTGCTGAAAACTCTATTACTATTTGCGTTAGAGCAACTCTAAAATATTAGAGCAGCTGCCAGACTTTCAAGTGTCTGCATAGATTAAAAGACTATAAATAGAATTCAATTATACTTTCTCTCCTGCCATGGAATTCATGTCACTTTGAACTTATTTTCTGTTTGAAAGCCTTCATCTGGCATGTCAAGGTATATAAACTCAAATATCCAATTATTTTACTTCATTTAACTCACATATGTCAAACACTAGGCTCAAGGCATGAATCCGGCTGGCCTGGCTGTTTTATGCGGCCCACGGTGACTATGCACCTGATACTATGCAGTAGTGAAACCCTCTCCAGGAACCTCTTTGAGTCCCGACTCACTCACCTACCACCTCTCCACTGCTGTAATTTAAAATATTCGGGCAGCTGGCGGCACAATGAAGTGAGCCTCCTGCTGTTGGCCTGCCCTGGAAGTGTTCTTTCTGCAGCATGTCCTCTTCCTGCATAGGCAGAACGCTGCAGAAAGAATACTTCCAGGACAGGCTGACAGCGGGAGGCTCGCTTCGTTCTGCCAGTGACTGTTCGAATATTTTAAATTACAGTGGCGGGGAGGTGGTAGGTGGGGGAGTTGAAACTGGAAAGAGGTCATACCACAGGATCCAGCTGAGGGGGTGGGCTGGGGTTGGAAATGTGGGAAGGACAGATGCTGCATGGGCAGGGAGGGGGTTGGGAAGAACAGATGCTTCATGGGCTAGGGGTTAGGGAGGGAAAGAGAGATGCATGGGTGGGGTGGTGGAAAGGGATGGAAAGAGATGGTATACACAGGGAGAGGAAGAAAGAGGGAAAATTGTTGGGCATGATAGTGGTGGGAGGAGGGAGTGAGCAATATTATACTGGGAGGGAGGAGAAATGACTCAAGAAAGAGATGTTAGATTCTGGAGAAGGGTGATGGAAGTAGGGAAGAGAAAGATGTCAGACCACTGGAATAGGAAGGAGAGATAAGTCAGACCAGGAAATGGAAGGGAAAGAGAGATGCCAAAATGCAGGAAGGAGAGGAGAGAGATGCCAGATCACGGAAAGAAGAGGAGGAGAGAGATGTTAGACCAGAGGAAAAGGGAGGGAAGAAGAGAAAGATGCCAAACCATGGGGAGAGGAGAAAGATTCTAGGCTATGGGAATGAGAGGAGAAAGATGCCAAATTGGAGAGTAAAGGGGGAAGACAGAGATGTCTGACCACAGGAGAGGGAGAGAGAGGAATGAGATGGTGCACTGGGATGGAGGGAAAGGGGAGACAGAAGGAGGAGATGGTGCACATCAATGAATGTGGCAGGGAAGAGATAAGAAGAAATGCTTCTTATGGATAGATGGGAATAGGAAAGAAGAAAGTGGAGGAGATGGTATACATGGATAGATGGGAAGGGAAGACATGGAAAAGTAGATAGATTTTGAGAAGAAAGCAGAAAAATGGAAGAAAGTTAAATGTTAAAAGTTAATTATTTCAGCACCACAGTCCTATTTTTCCAACACAAACAATTTTTTCAACTTTTTTCATCTCAACACTCTTTATTCATAATGACAGTGGTTCATATTACACCACTTGCTGACTTTTTTGCTTGCTGACTTACTTACGTCGTCATGTCCTTACACGGAGCCCCTCCCCCCTCCTTCGGTTAAATTTTGGCGGGGAGGCGTCCTCCGGGGTTTGGAACATTTGAACGGAGTCTGGAACTGGTATGTTACTGCATTTTTTGCGCTTTCTGTTGCCTTATTAGCCAGTAAGATATGTAACTCTTTCCATAGTGCAGGTAGTTTGACGAACAACCTGTGCTAGGTATTAATAGATTTTTTGCATTGTAGATTATCGCATGGAAATGTACTAACTACAGATCACAGCGTATTTCATTGAGTGGATCTGGGTCTCCTGAAGCAGACCACGAAACGGGGCCACGTTGAGACCCCTTAAAGATCAAAGTATTGAAAATCCATATCCACATGTTATGCCCATGAGATAAGTGCATTAATGTTCCAGCGAGATTTATTGAAATATTAGAATCAACAATTTTGAAATATCAAGACAAGTTTTATACTTTTACCAGTGTTTAGAGAGAGTGATTATTTAAATAAGACATGCAATGACTGGACGGTAAACTCTTACCCTAAGAGAGGGTTTTCACCCCCTCTTCAGAGTTTCACTTTTCTGAGCATATTTTTCAAAGCAATTTTCACTCTCTCTTTACTGGTTTACATTATAGTCAGTTCTCGATTATATATAAAGATGGATGTAGGGCAGAAAGTGAAGGAGAGAAAAACAGCAAATGGATAATGTGGCCCTGGATACACAGTTAAGAGTTCAGACAGAAGGAAGTGCAGCCAGAGAATGGGAAAGATGGTTTAAAAACCAAAATTATCAGACAACAAAGGTAGTAGAAATGATTTTATTTTCAATTTAGTGATTGAATTATGTTAGTTTTGAGAATTTACATCTGCTGTCTATATTTTGCACTGTTCAGGAAGAAATGCATTTGTTTCTATTTCTCTGGAGTTGTACTGCATGCAGAGCCTTGCATCTTAGGGTTTTGTTTGTATATTATATTAGTACTTTTAGTTTGTGGTCCTGATTTGTGTAGGGGTTATCTGTGTTCTGCATGTGTGATCAAGGCCAGGTGTTCTGGTAGGAATAAATGTTGAGAAGCTTTGCGTAGTTTAATTTTGTGGTTAACCATTATGTGTTGTTAATAAGATTATATTGTGTGTATATATGAATAATGAATGGAAAAAATGTGTCACAATTAGTACTATTATGAGGATGGTTGTCTGGGGTGGAAATTGGGTGGGGTCTGGGGCGGAACTTTCTGGGCCCCCCCAAACAAAAAACAAAAAAGTGTTCTGCTGCCTATGCCTAGAATGACTATTTGAATAAAATTGGGATTAAGTAAGGAAACATCTATGAGGTGAAAATAACCAGGTGGATTGCTGGAATGGTGTCTCAGAGTGAGGAAGGATCTATATACTTCTACTAAGCATCTTAATAAAAAATTTGGCAAGCGACAGCCTGTGTTTTAGATTTCGTCCCTTTATGTGATTTAACTTATTGTACAATCTGGGATAATGACATAACCTTAGAAATTGGAGCCATGTTTATGTTTTGTGATACGTTGTGAAATATTAGAAACAGGATACTGGGCTTGATGGACCTTCAGACTGTTCCAGTTTGACAGTTCTTATTTTGATATACCACCTCTCAGTAAAATCTCCAAAGCGATTTACAAAATAGGAGACCTATATGTAAGGGTGAGATTTTCACCCTTTCAAAGTTTATGCTCAGAGTACTGTATGTTATTGAAATAATTATGCGGTTTTTTTTGACCAGAGAAGTTATTTCCCATATTGAGGTTTTTTTCCTTCCCTGGTCTGTATCCACATGGGCCTGCGAGAATAACAATGACTTATTAAAAGAGAGACTTTGCTCTGTCCCGCCTGACCAGGATTAGTTTGTCTTTTTATCAAATCAGTTTGGGGAGTTTTAGTGCCCCTTGGGATTCTGAGGTTGTGGCAGCAGTGTGGAACCAGGATTTGTCTCCCTCTGAGTAAGTCAAAGAGGCTGGCCTTCACCTGCTTATGAAACATCTACCTCGGCTGACTTGTTCCATGGTTTTGCAGGAACAGCAGTTCAAGTTTCTTTTGCGGTTGTATGTATCTCCCTACCGGGCCTATGTTGCTGGGTTTGCCTCTCATGCTCAATGTCCCAAGTGCCAGTCTACCCCGGCAGGTTTGCTTCATATGTTTTGGTCTTGTGACCGACTTCAGACTTTTTGATCCTTTGTTGCTCTGTATTTACAAACTATATTGAGTAAGCCGATCCCCATGTGGGCCAATATTCTGCTTTTTTCCCAAGTTACTACATTGGGTTTGTCTAGAGTAGGGTAATTTGCTGTTACACAAAGCATCATTATTGGCCAGAAAATGTATTCTTGTACTGTGGCACCAACCTGAGGTGCCTACGGTCACGATGTGGAGAAATGAACTGTTTACATTATTAAAATTTGAATATTTGGATGTACGTAGGGGTGGACCTGGTCCCTGGCGGAAATTTAAGAGAATTTGGGCCCCGGTTTGGGAGGGTCTGTCCCATAGAGCTAGAAGTTCTCTTCTGAACTTTTGACACTGGAGTGCATGGGTGGGGGGGCGGTGGGGGGGGGGTTTGGGATGGGTGGGTCTTTTGGGTGTGTGGGGGGGGGTCTAGTCTTGTAGGTCTTCGTGAAGGATTAACAAAGAGGGCCTTGCGTTGTCTACTGTTGAATTTTGTTTCGTTGTACTGTTTGGTGTGTGAGTTTGTAATATGAAAACTTTCAATAAAAAGGAATTAAAAAAATAATAAAAAGAGAGACTTTGTCTCACTGTTGGAGTCTTGGCTTCTGGTGGATTTAAGGCCCATTTTTTTTTTAAATTGATAACTACTTGCATACATGTGGAGGGGCATAATCAAAAAAAGCGTCTAAGTCCCCTTTTGGCCTAAGTCCCTAAACGTTCAATCCAGAAGCAGGGAAAGTGTCCATAACCAAAACAAACGTCCATGTTTTGATGATGGCCTTCCCCTGCCTAAACGCCCAATCTCCACTACGTCTAAAAGTACCCCCACAGCACGTCTACACTTTTAAGCCATAATGAAACAAAAAAACTCCTAAGCCAAAAACGTCCAACAGAAGGGCTTTTAGGCGAAGCAGGAGCCAGTCCTTCACCTAAAAGCTGGATTCTGTAACCGGTGTCTGTCAAAAACAACACCGGTTACAGAATCCCCCCCTCCCCACAACCATCCAGGCAGGAGGGTGCCAAGCCCTCCTGCCATGGCAAACCGCGACCCCCCTCTCCCGACAACATCGGGGCAAGAGGGAGCCCAAACCCTCTTGCTCCTTTGAAGCCGCGACCCCCCCGACTCGATCGGGGCAAGAGGGAGCCCAAGCCCCCTTGCCCCGTTGAAGCTTCGACCCCCCCCAACTCGATTGGGCCAGGAGGGAGCCCAACCCCTCCTGGCCCAGGCGACCCCCCTACACCCCACCCCCTACTACATTACGGGCAGGAGGGATCCCAGGCCCTCCTGCCCTCGACGAACCCCCCTCCCCCCAACGTCTGCGCCCCCCAGAACCCCCGATCGGGCCCCCCAGCCGACCCGCAACCCCCCAGGACGACCTCACCCCCCTTCCCCGTACCTTTTCGTAGTTGGCCGGACAGACGGGTGCCAAACCCGTCCATCCGGCATGCAGGCCACCGAAGAATGGGGCCGGATTGGCCCAGCGGTACCAAAGCCCCGCCTACTGGTGGGGCCTAAGGAGCCTGGGCCAATCAGAATAGGCCCAGGAGCCTTAGGCCCCTCTTGTGGGCGGGCCTTATGCACAATATAACTTAAAATAGAAATAAAAGCAATGTAAGGTACAATAAAAAAGGGGGATTTGGAGACAAACAGGACTTAACGTGACAAGTAGGAAAGAACATTGGGGAGTAAAAAGTACGAGATTAAAAAAAATAATAATAAAAGGGAGAAAAGGGAGAGGGAAAAGTTCAAAAGGGAAGCTTTTATGCATGGCTCTACTCTCCCTCAGTGTCATTACCCTCAACCGTACATAAGAGTGAATAAGGCAACATAAGTCACAGAAAGGATGCCCTGGACAAATTTCATCAATATGGTCAAATGTACCTGACCTAGCACAACCTCTAAGATATATGTGCACATAGTGCAATACTGAAACCTATCTATCACTGGGTCAGGTATATAGCCAGGGCCTCGTGTCTCCCAATCATCTTTTGCCTGTCATGTGTATCGCAACAGCTCTGAATATGTCAGACCAGCGCATGGCAATTGCAGGACAGTAAAGAGCTGTATCCAGCCATAATTACTTTCACTTTGCTGAATGGCTCTGGGCTGCTTGGTGTAGCTGTAGCCCTGGTCTGCCACCATGCTCAGGGTTCTCAAGGTGCTGGACATAAAATATGTACATCAATAAATGTACATGGTGTCTTAACTTATTATATCAGTCCAAATAATGAAGTACTATACCACCAAGCAAGGACTAGATATTCAAAACCTCTTAAAATTTTTTTCAATAACTGTATGTGGAAGCCTCAGTCCCACCACTCCACCGCTTTGCTGGACTTCACTCTAACCACTTTGGAGCCCACTGGTTGCTGTACCAGTTTGTCAGAGTTGCAGGGATTTGAAAATAAAATAAATACAAGAAAAAAGGTCTGAAATAGAAACTGGTTTGTGTGCTTTTGGATATAATTATGAAAATTGCAATGCAAACTTTACTAACTGGTGTTCAGGAGAGAGAATTGATTCTGCAAGGGCCTCTCTGTTGGAAGAAGTTCCATTGGGAATTAGTTCTCAGAAAATTCACTGTACTGGAGAAAAACATCAATGTGGAAAGAATAAAAATCCTAGGTAGGATGGGGGACTTCACACAGGAAAAATTATTTGTCTGATGTGTATGTCCTCGTGATACAGACCTTAGGACACTTCCAGGGGAGATTGTGCCAGACTGAGGCCACACCCTGGAACATTCTAGCAGTGAAAGAAGCTAATGGCCCCTCAGCACTCTAGAGAAGGCACTCTAGAGATAGCACTCTAGAGAAGGAACTCACTGAATTCTTAAATCAGAGAGGTACAACACTAGCTGATGTTAAACCTCTGCTTCGTCAAAGGGAAAATGTTTTTGATGACACTGCTTCTTTCATACTAGCAATAGAAAGAGAAAACCCTGTCCATAAAAGGTTAAGAACTTTTTCAGGCAGACTTAATCTGCCTGGAGGAGATGAATGGATATGACCGTATTTTGATGAAGATACATTGCATGTGTTCCATCATTTAATTTTTATTTCAAAGTTGGATTATGTAAATGTGGTGTATATGAGTCGCACACATTATTTATTACATAGATTGCATACACTACAGAATGCAGGATTGTGATTGTAAGGGAGGTGGACTGTTATGATGCAGTAATTCCATTATATTTGTGATACCATTGGTTGCCTTTAGAGTTTAGGCTTATCTACAAGTATAGGAGGAGTGTGTGGCGCAGTGATTGGATCTACAGCCTCAGCACCCTGGGGTTGTGGGTTCAAAACCCCGCGCTGCTCCTTGTGACCCTGGGCAAGTCACTTAATTCTCCACAGCCCCAGGTACGTTAGATAGATTGTGAGCCCACCGGGACAGATAGGGAAAATGCTTGAGTACCTGATTGTAAAAAAACCGCTTAGATAACCTTGATAGGCGGTATATAAATTCCTAATAAACTTTAAACTTTAAACTTTAATTTGGTGCTCACTCATAATGCACTGTATCCAGGTGAACCGAGTTATTTGGAAGCATTGCTTTTTTTTATTCTTTATTGATTTTTAATCTAAAACAGTGTCATACAAATGAACAAACAGTAGGTATTACATACATTACACTGATATCTGTACAGGATCACGGAACAATCATATCTAGATTCTTGCTCAGAATAATATAACCGAAGTTGCAATATTCTAAAAAAATTTTCCAGGTCTGTCCTGAGTTGAAATGGATCATAAACTTTTGTTGGTACATAAGATAGCCCCTTATCCAAAACATGAATCTCTTGATCTGTGAACAACCTGGAAGACAAATTAATCACTCGCCTCTGGTGTTCCGATTCGACCGTGTGATGGGAGCTCCTTGAAACTGTACTCTGTTCGCTTGCCATCTCCCCCGTCTAGATATGATCATTCCGTGATCCGAGATAAGAGTACCTGGGTTCCCCCAGGTCATATAGACCCTGTATTGGCAGGATTTAAAGCCTTGGTATATGCAGAGCTTGAAAAGTTAGAAAGAACTCAGCGTTGTACGCACAGTAATTTGACACCCCATCAAAGAAAGATTTTGATATCCTTGCAAAAAGACACCGATATTATCATTCGCAAGGCTGACAAGGGAGGGGGAATAGTTATCCAGGACAAGGTGAAATATTATCAATAAGCTTTTCGTCAACTAAATGACTGCTCTGTATATTCTCGTTTAGCAGGGGATCCCTCAAATACCATTTTTGCTAATCTGCTGGAAATTGTGAATGAGAGTAGGAAGGTTGGCTTTTTGACCAAACCCGAGTATCAGTTTTTAACCCATCGGATGTTTAAGGTATTGGCCATATATTTTTTATCAAAAATACATAAAGATTTAATTCATCCTCCAGGCCGTCCGATTGTGTCGACTCGGGGATCAATGTTGGAACGAGTGTGTAAATATATTGACACATTTTTGGCTCCGATGGTTTTGGAGATTCCTTCGCATTTACAAAATACAACCCATTTCTTACAGTGTTTGGATGATCAGCAGATGGTTTCCCTTGATGTACGGTCCTTGTATACCTGTATTCCGCAGGATGAAGCATTGTCAATAGTAGAAGAAGCTTTAAATAATAGAATTCGTCTATATCCAGTGCCAACTGAGTTTTTGTTAAAACTCACGTCTGAAGCAATGTCCCAGAATTATTTTATTTTTGATGGGGAATTTTTTCAGCAACAGATGGGTGTGGCTATGGGTGCATCTTTTTCCCCGTCAATAGCCAATCTGTACATGGCTGTTTTTGAGCAACGCTGGGCTTATTCTTCCAGCTTTTTTGTACATGTACGGATGTGGCGTCGCTATATTGATGATATTTTTTTCCTATGGGATTCGACCAAGGCAGAATTAGATATGTTTTTGGATTTCTTGAATGCGTGTCATTTGTCCATCAAGTTTGAGATGACAGCCGACAGTTCTGAATTATCTTTCTTAGATGTGAAGATTATTTTGGAGGACAGTCGGTTTAACACTTCAATGTTTTTGAAGCCTTCCAATTGGAATACCTTTTTGGAATATACTAGTATGCATCCGGCAGGGCTGAAGAATAACTTACCTGTATCTCAATTTTTTCGATACAGACGTATTTGCAATTCAATGGGGCAATTAAAACAACGATATAGAGAGAGGGGTTACCCTAATAAAGTAATACAGAAATCTTGGAAGAGAGACAGTTTCAGTTCTAGAGAACAGTTATTGCAATATCGGGCTCAGGGCAAAGATGATAAAGTGGTGCCCTGTATTATGAAATATTCTTCTGTATCTCAGCGTTTGAGCAGGAAGATTAAGAATATTTGGCCCATGATGCAAACAGTAAATTGTTTCCACGATCAGGAGTGCAAAATAGCGTTTTCACGCAACAGGAATCTTAACGACATGTTATGTAAGGCTGATGTGTGGACTACTTATGAGGAGGGTATGGTGGGACATTCCCGTTGTGGCAAGTGCACAGCTTGTGATGTCATGCAGGAGGGTATGATGGCACAGATTCTAGGCAGAAGTGCTGTTAAATTACGTTCCCGGACTACTTGTGAAACAGTAGGAGTGGTCTATGGGATGACATGTCCATGCGGACTCTCGTATATTGGTCACACTGCCCGCTGTTTCAAGACACGGCTGTTTGAACATCGGTCCAATATAGTGCATAAAAAAGAAGTGGATATACTTACCCGACATTGTGTCAAAGAATGACACAATTTTGAGGAATTTAATTGTTTTGTGTTGGAGCATGTACCTGTTATTTCATGGAGGGGTAATGTGAAGTGTCTTCTATATCAACACGAGCAACGTTGGATCTTTTATTTGGACACTTTATGGCCATTAGGCCTTAATCAGCGGGTAGAGTGGGTTGTGTTTTTGGGATGAGCCGGTAACATCGTGTGAGTTTATGTCATCAGCTGTTCCTCTCCAGGTTTTGACAGCTGCGACCCGGAAGTGCACTTGGAAGTGCCCCTGGAAGTAGTATGTTCATATTCCTTTTAAGCAATGCCCGTTTCTTGTGCCAGTGTGCACAGAACGGGAGCTAAGTTTTCGGCTGATATTTATTCCCTGAAGAAGCCCCTTTGGGGCGAAACAAGGCACTTGTTGGAATTGAAGACACGATCTTTGGATTATTCATCTCGTCAACACCGTGTTTCAGTTTGTCTGGCCAGACGTTTCCAGCCATGGCGTTGTGACAATGGATCCTAAGCTAAGTTAAACTTTTCAGTTTTTCTTTTCCTTTGCACAGTGATGGGTTTTCCACTCTTTTGATAAATATATTTTGGTGGTGGTGGAGTTTATTTGCTTATGATAGTAAATAAAGCAGATTTGAACGTATATCAATTCTTTGATGGTTGGCTGCTGATATCAATTTTGAGGCTTTTTCTCCACTTTTTGATGAAATGTTTATCGGGAATGTGTAGCCCATCTCTGGTGAGTGAGATATTTATATTGTAGTTTTTGAGAATTAGGGAATGGTCATAACAGCAAACTCATCATTAGTGTTTAATAACTCAGAATTCACATTTATTAACAATAAAAAGATTTCCCCATTAAATCCAGAGCTATCTTTCTGTAGTTCACTTGAGTAAACATTTTGCATGGTCTATGGATGCCCTCTAGTGAAAAATTTGTTATTTGCATTGAGCTACAGACTGCTGGATTTATAAATTGCCTTTTTATGAAGAGATTCATCCAAAGCAGTTTACAATACATTAAGAAGCTCATAATAATAATAATTTAAAAAAAAACCCAAATGTCTACAAAGTGGCCTAAAAGGGTACTGGGACAATCAAAAAGTCTGATCGTCCAAGTACCCATAACCAAAGCTGGTTTTAGATGTATCTAAAACCAGCTTAGGTCTTTTCCCTGCCTCTAAACGCATAGAGCAAAAAGAGGTGTTTTTAGAGGAACTTCCCCCGCTGCTCAAAACGGCACTTCAGTGTGGCTGCCGTACTTATTCCAGAGCAGAATCGGCAGCCGCGCTGAAGTGCAGGAAGGTCCTGCGATGACTACTTCTGCTGCCTCTGCTCCGGAAGAGGTAAGTGACATCGGGAGGGGGGGTTGGACCGGCAGCCGCAGTCATCGCGGGACTTTGCTGCAACTCTCTGCGGCTGCAGGCCCAGCCCCCCTCCAACGTCACTTACCTCTTCCAGAGCAGAGGCAGCAGAAGTAGTCATCATGGGACCTTGCTGATTTCAATGGAGAGAGAAAGGAGCATAGCAGGGTGGTGGAAGGAGAAAAAGGGGGTCAGGATGATATGGATGGGTGGTGAAGGGAGAGAAAGGGGGTCAGCGTGGTATGGAAGGGTGTGGAGGGTGAGAAAGGGGGGTCAGGTTGGTATGGCAGCATGGTAAAGGGTGAGAAAGGGGGTCAGGGTGGTATGGAAGCATAAAGAGTGAGAAAGGGGGTCAGGGTGGTATGAAAGCATAAAGAGTGAGAAAGGGGGTCAGGGTGGTATGGAAGCGTGGTGGAGGGAGAGAAAGGGGGCAGATGTTGATGGAATTGCAGGGAAAGGGGAAAAAGACATAAAGGGAAAGGATACTGCATAGAATTGGGTTGGAGGGAGAGAAAGGGGGCAGATGCTTATGGAAGTGGGGGGAAGGGAGTGGAGAGAGTGACATGCCAGCTCATGGGGGTGTGGGAGAGGGAAGGAGAGGAGAGACCATTGGAGGAGGGAAGGGAAGAAGATGGATGCCAGACCAATGGAGGTGAAGGGAGAGATGGAAGGGAGAGGCATAAAGTTTCTGGAAGGGGAATAGAAGGAGAGAAGATGCCATATAGAAGGGGCAGAGAGAGGGTAGACAGTGGATGAAAGGTAGAGAGTGAAAAGAAGATGAGAAAAGCAGAAACCAGAGAAGACAAGGTAGAAAAAAAATTATATATATATATTTTTTTGCTTTAGGGGAGATGCATTGCGTCTATGATTTTGCATGGTGCTTTAGTTTAACCTTTGTCTACATATTTTTATTCTGTCTCCCCATTTACAAAACTGTAGAGCATTTTTTAGTGTTGGCATCTGAGCTGTTACCACAATGGCTAAAAACTACACTACAGTTTTGTAAAAGGGGAGAGGTTAGTTTGTGATTACATGCTAGATGAAGGTGTTTTCTGTGTTCTCTGTGTTCAAAAAGACATGGTTTTCTGTTAGGATTTACTGTGTAGGATTGATCTGTACTAGTCTGGCTTGTTTAGTTTTACAAAGGGTGTATTGATGTACTTCTCACTGCAGTATGTAAGATGCTGCCTTTTCCTAGATACACTCATATGTGACATGTATATTGTTACTAAAAATCATGTTTTTCTTACAGATGGGGGGAGGGTTAAAAAATGAGGGGCCCGGGGTTTCACATATGCTAGATACACCACTGTTCAACACACATAACTTTCATTCAATTTTTACCCAATTTTAGTCAGTCTTACGTAAGCAGTTAGATCCCCTTTGAATATGTAGTCACAAACACAAGTGAAGGTTATTTGATATGAGAAACAGACCTTGGAGCTTATTTTCGAAGTATTTGGATGTCCCAAAATGCCCAAATGGATATCCATGTGCTTGAAATGTTCAAATTCCAATTTTGCAAAAGCAGAAAAGAGACATCAACACTGCAGTACATCTAAAAGGAGTGGGTTATGGTTATGTTTTGGGCAGAACTTGGGAGGTCCCAAAATCAGAATGTCCAACAGTGATTCCAAATGGAAAGAAATGTCTAAATCTAAAAAGAAGAATGTCCTATTTCAGTCACAACCAGTGTACAAAAAGGTCCTCTGATTGAGCAACTGATCATTGGAGGGATTCAAGCATGACACCACCCTGAGTGGTTGCTGCTTTTGAAAATAAATTGCACTGCCAAGTGTTTAGGATAGAATTCACACTCAATCAAACAAAAACAAAGAGGTTATATGAGGCCTGACAATTAAGTTCATAAACTCATCCTAGAAAAAGTGCTACATAACTCATTGCTGAATATCAGGGCCGCCATCAAGGCAGTACTACCAATCCTGCATTCAGGGGCCCAGAGCTGACAGGGGGCCCGGGCTCCCCCAGGGTCCTAGGCAGTGTTCTAAGGCAGGGGCGCCAGTAGCTCGCCAAGACAAAGTGAGTCGATCATCCAGGACTCACTTTGTCTTGGCGATCTAATCTATCGGGCCGAAAGAAGAGAAAGAAAGAAAGGGGGCAGGCAGGGAAACAGAAGGAAGGCAGGGAAACAGAAGGAAAGAAGAGAAACAGAAAAAAAGAAAGGGGGTATGAAGAGAGGAAGAAAAAGTTGGGGGAGGGAATGAGGTGTGGAGGAGAGGAAGCATACAGGATGAAAGAAGGGAAGAAAGATTGGATGCACAGTCAGAAGAAGAAAGTGCAACCAGAGACTCATGAAATCACCAAAGATAGGAAAAATGATTTTATTTTAAATTTAGCAAAGTGGAGGCAGTATTACCACAGTTTTCAAAGGAATTTGCCCAAATAACTTAATAGTTAACTGGGTAAATTCCCAGAGATGAAAACTTCCCTTCACTTACTATGCACAGTTCTGAATTTATATCTGCTGTCTATATTTTACAATATGATCCCCTTTTACTAAACCGCAATAGTGGTTTTTAGCGCAGGTAGCCTATGAGCGTCAAGAGCAGCGCTGGGCATTCAGCGTAGCTCCCTGCGCTAAAAACTGCTATTGTGGTTTAATAAAAAGGATGGAGGGTATATTTGTCTATTTTTGTATGGTTGTTACTGAGGTGACGAGTCATCTGCCTTGACCTCTTTGAAAAAAACCCAGAATAGGAATGATAATTAACATTTTCTCAGCGTATAGTGTGCTTTGTGTATTTTCATTTTATTGTTGGTAGATCATTTTGACTTGGTCATTTTAAAGTAGCTCACAAGCTCAAAAAGTTTGGGCACCTCTGAGCTAGAGCGTTGAAACTGTGTATTTCTATTTTATCCCCCCTTTTACAAAACTGTGGAGCGTTTTTTAGCGCCAGCCGTGGTGGTAGCAGCTCTGATGCTCAGAATTCTTTGAGCGTCAGGGCTGTTACCACTGTGGCTAAAATCCACACTACAGTTTTGTAAAAGAGTGAGGGGTTAGTTTGTGATGACATATTCCATACTAGGCGAAGGTGTTTTCTGTGTTCTGTGTGTTCGAAAGACATGGTTTTCTGTTAGGATTGACGGTGTAGGATTGATCTGTGCTGGTCTGGCTTGTTTAGTTTTACAATGGGAGTATTGATGTACTGCTCACTGCAATATGTAAGATGCTGCCTTTTCCTAGGTACTCATGTGTGACGTGTGGTTTGTTACTAAAAATCATGTTTTTCTTACAGATGGGGGGGGGGGGGTTGCCAAAAAATGATGGGCCCCGGGTGTTACATATGCTACGTACGCTACTGTATGTAAAGATACCAGAAAGCTGGCGTACCAAAAACTTTAAGTAAATTGTTATTCTTCTAAGTTTTGAGTATTTAACCCTCCCACAATCTCACGGGCACTCGTTTCAAGTTTCAAGTTTATTGAGATTTTGATTTAAACGCAATATCAAATATTTTCA
The DNA here is from genome assembly GCF_902459505.1 of Geotrypetes seraphini. Taxonomy (NCBI): domain Eukaryota; kingdom Metazoa; phylum Chordata; class Amphibia; order Gymnophiona; family Dermophiidae; genus Geotrypetes; species Geotrypetes seraphini. Next base: position 201,897,058 of record NC_047089.1, read on the forward strand.
ATGCATATATCAAAAATAAATTTGGGGAAATAAATAAAACCATTTGAACAATAAACATACAAACATATCCATAGATGATTAAAATTACATAAGGAGTACAAGGATAAACTACATTTGTTTAAAAATGCGTTCTCCGCGCCTGCTCATAAATTTGTTGACTGGAAGGATCCAGCAATGTGGCCAGATGTCATTCAGGACAAAGACAGAAAAAGAATTGTGCAATTTGGATTAATGATGGAAGATGATTTAAAGCAAATGGCACAGTCTATGGGTAAAGATCTTGACGGACGTTCTTTTTATGAATATCTCCTCTATGCCAAATCACCCAATGGACGTGAGAAGATTTTAAGGGACTGGCTTAGATGGAGCATTAGCAGAAAAGTATGTGTGTATTCGGCCCATGGAAGAAGGGGAGGGGATGTCGGGGGGGGAGGGGAAGGGGTGTGTGGGGGGCCCAATAGGATTGCTCAGTAAGGGGCCCAGAAATTTCTGATGGCGGCCCTGCTGAATATCACTATGGTCACCTTCAAAGTACTTCCCTTGGGAAGCTATGCACTGACACCAGAATCTAGTCCACCCTTCAAAGCAATTTCTGGAATGGCCATCAGAGCTGTCATCGTATTACCCTTGATGTCCTGAATGTCATTAAAATGTCTTCTTTTCAATATTTCCTTTATCTTTAGGTAAAGAAAAAAGTAGTTGGGGGTCAGAACAGGCAAATTGGGAGGGTGTTCCAGTATAGTTATTTGTTTACTGGCTAAAAACTCCTTCACCATGTGAGCTGATGCATTGTTGTGATGCAAGAGCCATGAAAGACCATTTTTGCACACACCTTTCTCATGCTAAGATTTTCAGTTAGGATTTTCCTGTTTCTCTATCGATGTTTACTTGGTCTGCTTTGGTTCTCACAGTCACGTCGACGATTCTGACACACAATTTGACAAATTTTTGCAATGTTTTCGTGAGTTCTGCTCATTACTGGCCACCCTCACCTCTCTTTATCAGTGACACTTTCTCTCCCCTCAGTACAACGTTTAATCCATTTGTATACTGCCATTTTCTTCATGGCAATATCACCATAAACTTGGACCAACATTTCCTTGATTTCACTTCCATTGCACAATGAACAAACCCATAAACTACTAGCAATAGGAATATAATATATCAAATGTAGCAGAGTACAGTCCAGACCTTCCTGGAGTCCTGCATACAAGTATTCAAAACAGCATAGATATTCATGGAAGGTATAAGGAAAAGCTTTTATTTACACACTCTTTTGAACCTGTTCCCTCACAATCTTAGGGGAAGTAGTTTCTTTATTCAAATAAACAGTCCCAACCAGACCCATGAACACATTCCACAATTCTCAGAATAAGTTGGGCTTACTTCAGCCAGCCAAGCATCTGCTATAATAATACCCTTAGCGTGCATGTGCACTTCAATCTTCGTGGCTCCATGCATCCTTAGTGCTGTGTCCCCGCATGCGCAGTAGAGTAGAACTCTACCTGTGCCAGTTTCCCCATCATCCTTCTTCGACACAGTTTCCAGACTCCACCCCGCATTCCTAATGTGTAGCGGGCCAAAAGACAACAAACAAATGCTGCCCACAGAGCCGAGCAGGAAGCGAGGGCCGGCCGCATGGAGTCACACACTCAAATCAATATCCTCCACTTCTCCTCTTCACGATGCTGTCCCGGCCTCCCTCTTCTCCTTCACCCGCCCCTGTCCGGTGCAGGGTTGTGGGTGGTGGTGGGGAGGGGGGTATTCGAGCACTCTGGAGCAGGAACACATGGAGACTGTTCGAGCGTTGGGTAGAGCTGAACAAAAGGGGATGCTGGTAAAATCAAGCAGCTCAAGCCCTGGTGGGCCAGCAAAGATAAGTGTATTAAAATTTATTCTTAAACCACTGATGCACTAAAAAAAATTTTTTTGCGGTTGTGAAATTTACATGACTCTTTCTACTCTTAACTTTAGGCATTTATATTGATACTTGCACTTTTTGCACAATTTGTTTCCAGCACAAGGGAGGGTCCAAGAGATGGTGTGCTGCAATGGGCATGAGTTAAGTATTGAACGCTACTGCACTCACCTGACTCTGCAGTCACACTGAGGACCTCCTGTTCCCAAAATATTAAAATATTTATTGATGTAAGATTTAAAACTATTCGGGGGTAGTGTGTGCTTTTTTCACAACAGCTTTGTTTTTGTTGAGAACTACATATCTGTTCAGGATTTTCATAGTATTGTTCAGAAGGGTTTTTTGTACTGATATTAGATATATATTGGCATTATAGTATGCACAAAACGAATCCATTTGGTGACACTTCCCCCTTGAGAACCAAATGGTCAAGCTGGATCTGTGAAAGATTCAAGGGATTTATTATGAAGGCTGTATTGTTTGTTCCCCTGATGAACCAAACATTGGTGAAACAAGGTCGCTTGTTGGGAAGATTGGAGAAGATGTGACAGCGTTGGAGCTCAAGTCATCTTTTGTCAGCTAAGTCCTTGAACGTGCCTCCGGGTGATTTTGCCCTTTTCTAAACCTGAGCTGTTCTGTGAGGGAGGTTTTTTTTTTGCCAATAAAAGTATCAAAAGCAATTTTAATTTGTACCTTTTGGTTCTATACTGCTACATTAGTCTGAGGCTTTTACTCCTTCTCTTTGGGTGCATGCTGGGTATGAAGAGGGGGGTACCTTAGTGCCATGATCACACAACATTTTGAATCAATTATTATGAATATCAATGTGCATTGTGCAAGATGCCAGAAAATATGTTCTTTATTAAAACCAATGTAGCACATAAAAAACACAATTGGTTACACCTTTAAATTGTTAGTTTTTAAATAATTTGCATTATCTTTATTCAACCTTTTTGTACTCATGCAGATTCTCTTCTATTGCTCTTTATCTTTCAAGATATCCTAGTGAAAATATATTGCTCTATTATCATTTTCTGATTTTTTTTTCATGCTCCATTGACCATCTGGCTTTAAATTATGCAGTGTAATGCCCTTTTGTCTCAAGATGGTCTCCAGCAAGTGGAGCTAGTGTTTGCTGTTATGAATTATAGTTGAGCACTGTAAAAGAATTAGTGCATATTCATTCTTTGCCCTCCTGAGGTTACAGGGAAAGTAAAATAAATCAACCTTTTGTGATATGTGCACTTACAACTACAAATACATTATGGTTTGGAGAGTTCCTGTGAAGGTGAAGGTCTGTATTATCATATGATACCAAGATTGCAGTGCCTGTATGTTCTCTGCAGTCCAGATGGGAAAGAAATGTGATAATTCATGAGACCGAGTCAAGGGTATAATGTCATGTGAAATATATGTAAAGACTCATAAAGCACTTTTTTTTTTGCCCAGATGGAATACTAACTCTACAATAGGGTCTTTGTGGAAGGTAATTTTATAGAGGCTAAGCAGACAGCAATATGGGCCTGTAATACTGCTTACATAAATAAGCACCTGAATTTTATGAAGAATGTATTAGGACCTGCAGAGTTTATAAAACAGGTGTACCTATGCCCTCTGAAATACATGTATATTTGTGAAAAGTACTTTAGAAATGTGTGCACACTGATTTGTGTTTACTTTTTTTTTCTACATACCCTATTCATTGATGTGCATGAACAGAGACATAAAGGAAATAGTAGCTAGGGCAGGGAAGCCAAATTTTGGTTCTGTTGACACTCTCCTCCTGGTGGGGAGGCAGTATGAACTTTATTTTCCCACCCAGAGCCAGAGAAAGGTCCAGGTGAAACTGACTCAGAAATGACTGCTTCTGGTCTAATCATTGTACCTTGTACCTCAAAGTAGTAAAAGCCTCAAAAGGGAGCACTTCAGAGGCACAATGCCTAAAAGATGTCTGAAATAACACCCTAAAGGAAATCTTGCTTTTCTCATATGTCCTAAACAAAAGTTCATAAGCCATTATTAAGATGGACTTGGGGAAATCCACTGTTTATTCCTAGGATAAGCAGCAAAAAAAAAATAATCTGTTTTATTCTTTGGTATCTTGCCAGGAGGTACTTCTGACCTGGATTGACCACAATTGGAAACAGGATATTGGGCTTGATGGACATTTGGAGGGGCATAATCGAAAAGAACATCTAAGTCCATTTTCGTCCAAGTCACAAGTCGTCCAAAGTAAAAAAAAAGCTTAGGACATATTTTTTGAAAAATACGTCCAAATTTTTTTTCATTTCAAAAATCGTCTACATATACATCCTGCTGATCTGATCATCCAAGACGCTAAATAGTCCATCTTTATACCACATTTTCGTCCAACTTTTTGTCCAAATCAAAAACGCCTAGAACAAGCCCTGTTGGATGTGGGAGGGTTCTGCAAAGTGATGGACTGAACACCCAGACATTGCACCTAAATAGTGGGGTACCTTACAAGGCACTGCTGTGAACTTCACAAAAAGGGTGCCAATTCTTCATCTCACTACAGCTCCCTTATAGGGCATGGTGAGACCCCCCTAAACTACCTCCAGAATCCGCTAGACCCACTTATCTACCACCCCAATAGCCCTTATGGCTGCAGGAGTCATTTATATGCTAATAAAAAAGGGTTTTGGGGGTGCATAGGAGAGTGCACATGTTTCAATATCAATGCAGTGATTACAGGGGCTTATGGGCATGGGTCCACCTCTCTATGGGTCCCTAACCCACCCCCAAGAAGGTTTAAGACGCCTCTGTGCAGCACGACTAGCCTTTCCTATGCCAGGCTGCCAGGTGATGATGTTCTGGAGGTGCAATTTTCAAGTTGTGATTAATATTTTTATGGGGGTGGGGGGGGTTGGTGATCACTGGGATAGTGTGCGGGGGTCTGAGAAATATATTCCTCCCCTGCTTGGAAAGAATATCAGCAGAGGGAGTAGAAAACGAACTGTTTGGATTCAAACTATGCTTGGAGGACAGTGCTATTATTGAGATAAGTGCTATTATTTGAAGTATTTGGACTATAAATGAGAAAGCATTTAAATAGTCCTTAAACAAATGGAGTTTTCACTGACCTAGGATGTTTTTTCCTATGCAGCTTTAAAGTTGTGTACGGCTGGCATAGAGGTCTTTCAGGTGAAATTTTCACCGGAAGAAACTGAGGTCATTTCTCCATTTTAATGCAAGTTTTTCTGCTTCTGAAGTTTCTCTTTTTTTTCTCCAAGATAGTGAAACTATTGGAATATGTTTAAGTGGTGATATATGCACAATGAACCCCATTTGGTGCATACCAATGATATAAGGGAGATCCTTAGCCAAACGTTAAAGCCAATAACTTAGCTAGTAATTTTCCATCTACATTAATCAAAGAAATGGGCCTGTAGTTCGAAACCAATGTAGGGTCTTTATTTGGCTTCGGCAAGACAATTGTTAAAGATTCTGCCATATTATCTGTAATGCAATCTTCAGTCAGTTGAGCCTGATATAAATTTAATAGATGAGGATATAGGATAATTTGGAATGATTTATAAAACTCTACAGTGAAACCATCACCACCTGGAGTGGATCCAACTTTAAGGGACTTCAACGCTGCTTGTAATTCTTTTAGTGATATAGGTGCCTCTAGACTTCCTTTTATATGCTCGGGAATTTGTGGTCCCTTAATCAACTTTAAAAACTCTAATCCATCAAGTTCTTTATTTGAATAAGACTCAGAAGAATATAAAGCTTTATAGAAGTTCAGAAATTGCTTTAAAATATTTTCAATTTGAGAATGAGTTTCACTCTTCTCATCTTTAATCGTAACAATTTTTACTTTTCTTTTTTTTTTTGCTTTAAGATAATTTGCTAATAATCATCCCGCCTTATTCGAGTTTCCATAATACAAAGCCTTTTGAGAAAACAATTCTTTCCTAGCCAGTTGAGAAGAAATCTCATTATATTTATACTTTGCTTTTAAGAGGGCCTGTAAAGTAATTTGTTCTCATTTCATTGCCAATTTGGACTCTAAGGCCCAAATTCTGTATAGGACGCCCGGGAGAGGTGTCCTATACAGAATCGGGCCTACACTAAACCCCGATTCTATAACCGGCGTCCATGTTACAGACGCTGGTTAGAGAATCGGGTTAGATTAGACATGGCTGCTACACTTATCGCGACAAGGGATATGTATAGCGGCCGCCTGTCCAATCGCCGGCAGGCAGATGCCCCACTCCTCCTGTCGGAACTCCTGACCCCCCTCCCCCCAAACTAGTAATCGCTGGCAGGAGGATGCCCAACTCCTCCTTCCGGAACCTCCCGGAACCCCCCTCCCCCAAACTGGTAATCGCAGGCAGGAGGATGCCCAACTCCTCCTGCCGGAACCCCCAGGACTCCCCCTCCCCCCGCCGGAACCCCCCGGACCTCCCTCCCCCCAAACTGGTAATCGCCTGCAGGAGGATGCCCAACTCCTCCTGTCAGAATCCCCCGGACCCCCTCCGGACCCCCCATGCTAACAACGACCCCCCCAACTAACCTCCCTCCCCCAACTAACCTTTAAATGTTGGTCGGCTGGACGTGTCTTGCTGCCGTCCAGCCGACAAGCCCACCTCGTGGAAATGAGACGGGCCCGCCCCTTCCCGGCCCATCCCCGTTAAATCTAAGGCCTGATTGGCCCAGGCTAGGCATTGGATCTATAACAGCGTTAAAGTCCCCTGCCACAACTACATTAGAAGTAGCCAACAGTAGTACCAACTGTTGAAGAGTTTTGAAAAAATAGTATTGTTATGACATTTAGTTTAGCTTGTATACAATATAGATAATATGTAAAATCTAGATTAGGGGAGAATGGTTTTATGGATTATTAATTTAACTTAATTCTGTATTAAGAGGGGGAAGTCTAGCATACCTATGAAATTTAATTTGCTAGTCTACAGTACATTTAATATTGCGAATTCCAGGATTGGGGAGAATAGGGAAGTAAAGCTGAGGGTGGGTATGATTTTATGGAATAAAAGGGAAAAAAAAGGATTAGATGGGATTGTTTGTATTCATACTTTTGTACTTCTCTAAGAGGGATAGTTGAATTTTTAAAATGTAACTATTCATGAACTTATATGTAGAAGTTGTGTAAGTCATAATTGCTTTTATGGTTAGGTATTATTTATAATGTTTATACCTACTATCTATGTACTTATCAATGAATTCATTTATCTATGTCACAGTATTAAAAAAATATAAATTTGGGGGGTTAGCAGGTTTGGTTAATTGACAATGGGGGAGACTTGGTGGTTATTAATCCAATGCTTGCATCCAAGTGTTCATATTATTTTAGGGAGGGGGGAGATTTGGGTATGGGAATGAGGATCATGGTTAGATTTAGAACATAAGAACATAAGCAATGCCTCCGCTGGGTCAGACCTGAGGTCTATCGTGCCCAACAGTCCGCTCACGCGGTGGCCCAACAGGTTCAGGACCTGTGCATTAATCTTCTATCTATACCCCTCTATCCCCTTTTCCAGCAGGAAATTGTCCAATCCTTTCTTAAACCCCAGTATCGTACTCTGCCCTATTATGTCCTCTGGAAGCACATTCCAGGTATCCACCACACGTTGGGTAAAGAAGAACTTCCTGGCATTCATTTTGAAACTGTCCCCTTTCAACTTTTCCGAATGCTCTCTTGTTCTTTTATTTTTTGAAAGCTTGAAGAATCTGTCCCTCTCTACTCTCTCTATGCCCTTCATGATCTTGTAAGTCTCTACCATATCCCCTCTAAGTCTCCTCTTCTCCAGGGAAAAGAGACCCAGTTTCTCCAGTCTCTCACAGTGTATGAAAGGTTTTCCATCCCTTTTATCAGATGTGTCGCTCTCCTCTGAACCCTCTCGAGTATCGCCATATTCTTCTTAAGGTACGGCGACTAGTGCTGGACACAGTACTCCAGATGCGGGCGCACCATCGCCCGATACAACAGCAGGATAACTTATTTTGTTCTGGTTGTAATACCCTTCTTGATTATAACTAGCATTTTATTCGCTCTCTTAGTGGCCGCTGCGCACTGTGCCGTCGGCTTCATTGTCATGTCCACCATTACTCCCAAGTCCCTTTCTTGGGTACTTTCATTCAATATGATCCCTCCCATCGTGTAGCTGTGCCTCGGGTTTCTGCTTCCCACATGTAATACTTTACATTTCTCAACGTTGAACTTCATCTGCCATCTCGTCGCCCATTCCTCTAGTTTGTTCAAGTCCCTTTGCAATTCTTCACAGTCCTCTTTTGTCCGAGCTCCACTAAATAGTTTGGTGTCGTCCGCAAATTTTACTATCTCACACTTTGTCCCTGTTTCTAGATCATTTATGAATATATTAAATAGCAGCGGCCTGAGCACCGAGCCCTGCGGAACACCACTCGTGACCTTCCTCCAGTGCGAGTAGTGGCTCTTCACTCCTACCCTCTGTTTCCTATCCGCCAACCAGTTTCTGATCCATATGTGTATATCTCTTTCCACCCCATGGCTCTTCAGCTTCCGGAGTAGACGTTCATGAGGCACCTTGTCAAAAGCTTTTTGAAAATCTAGGTATATGATGTCTACGGGGTCTCCTCTGTCCATCCGTTTGTTAATTCCTTCAAAGAAGTGTAATAAGTTAGTTAGGCACGATCTCCCCTTGCAGAAACCATGTTGGCTGGTTATCAGAAGGTCGTTTCTTTCAAAATGTTCATCGATGTTTTCTTTTATCAGTGCTTCCGCCATTTTCCCCGGGACCGAGGTCAGACTAACCGGTCTGTAGTTTCCCGGGTCACCTCTTGATCTCTTCTTAAAGATGGGCATAACGTTAGCCATCTTCCAATCCTCCGGGATCACGCCTGTTTTCAGGGATAGGTTGCAAATTTGCTGCAGTAATCCCGCTATCTCCTCCTTTAATTCCTTCAGAACCCTTGGATGGATTCCGTCCGGACCCGGGTATTTGTCAGTTTTTAATTTTTCTATCTGCCTGCGCACATCTTTAAGGCTCACTTCCATGGTTGTTAATTTCCCTGCTTGATTTCCATAGTAGAATTGCTGATTTAACAGATTATATATTTTGGTAAAAATGCATTTTAAGTTATTCTCTTTAAATGTCAATGGGCTTAACCACCCCATTAAGAGGGAAAAAAACACTTAATTTCCTAAAGCAACAAAAAGCATATATTTATATATTATATACAAGAAACACACTTATCTGCTACAGAATCAAAAAAAACTGGAAGGAGGATGGGTTAAGTATTGTTTTTTTGCCCCATCAGTGGGTAAGAAGGCAGGGGTGGCTATCCTGGTACATATGAAATGTTTGGCTATATTCAATCAGATTTTGGCAGATCCCTTGGGAAGATGGGTTCATGTGAATATGAGCTTGGGGAATGATACGATGGTGATTTTCAAACTTGTAATATATTTTATTAATTTTATGAGCAACATACAACAAGTGCAAGAAATATGATACAATAAATACATAGAAGCACTTATGTTCTTACCATAAAACCCGAAATGCCAAAATACCTCCCCCTACTCCCCCCCCCCTTTAGCCCCTATTCAAGAAACTATAATAGAATAACAAAAGCAGATAGGAACAAATAAAACCTTATTAGAGATCTTTAATATAAGATTCCAATGGTCCCCAAATCTCATTAAATTTTTGGGAGACCCCTAATTCCTCTGCTAGAATTTTCTCATAACGGTAGTATAAACAATGAGACTCCCACCAAAAAGTTAAATTTAATCATTCCCATTGTTTCCAGTTTTTCATAATCATTTGCAAGACTACACCCATCATTATTAGAAGGAGATTATCCCTATTTTTTTAGTGAATAATTAGTCATGAATGAGGTACCAAATAAGACCATTCCATATGATAACGGTATGCGTACCTCAAGAATATATATTATCTTACTTCAAATTGACTTCCAAAATGAAAAATCAAGGGACAGAAAAATAAATGATGATCCAAGGTACCCACTTCAAAGTTACAATGCCAACACCTGTTAGATCGAGTTTTGTCAATTTTATGCAGTCATACAGGAGTCCAAGGAATTCGGTATAATAAAAAATACGACTGTCTCATTGAAGCTGAGGTAGTACATTGCATTCTGTGCTTCCATAAAAGGGGCCATTGTGCAGCTGAAATATTGTAATTTATCTCTAAACTCCAAATGTCATGGTCGACTTGAAACTTCGAGTTTCTTCAAGCAAGTCTGCTTGTGAGGCATCCGCATCCGGGCTCTGTCTATGACGTCACCCATATGTGAGAATAGGCTGCTTGCTTGTCCTGGGATAATCGAAGTTTCGAGTCGACCGCACCGCGCATGCGTAAGTGCCTTCCCGCCCAGCATAGGGCGCATCTCTTCAGTTCTCAGTTTTCCGCGGAGCCGAGAAGTCCGTCTTTGACTCTCTGCATTTAACTTTGTTACTTGTGCCTTCTCTGAACCGCAGTTTGTATTTTTTTCCTCACGAATCACTGTTCTTATTTTATTTCTTTCATTTTTAGTCTAAAAAAAAAATACAAATTTTTCATCTTCCATCCGTTTGCTGGGACAGGCCGCTTGGCCGCAGCCCGAGGGCTTCGATCTTGCAGCGGCTATTTTTACTTCTTCGTCCCGTCCTGTCACGGGCTTCAAGAAGTGTAGCAAGTGTCAGCGTGCGATTTCTCTTACGGACCCGCATCGTTGCTGCCTAAAATGCCTTGGGCCAAACCATCATCCGAAGTTGTGCCTGCGCTGTGCTACGCTTCAACCTCGAGCCTTCAACTGTTGTTGTATTTTGGTGGATAAGCTCTTCAAGATGGATTCTTTTTCTGATCCCTTGACTTCAAAGGTGACCTCGGCCTCGACTCCAAAGGTGACCTCGACCTCGACTCCGATCGAGGTCCCTCCTTCTTCTACTGCTTCCACCTCGAGTCTCATCAGACCTTCGTCATTTGCAGCGGCTCTTTCTTCGACGACATCTGCTGTATCTTCCCTGTTTCCTCAGGTCAGATAGCTCAGCAGACGGTTCCAGTGGTGGTGATTAAAGTGCCTAAGACTTCCAAATCGAAGCACACTCACACTACCTCGAGGGAACCTCCAACCAAAGCAGGTGGTCCGGTTTCAGATGCGGATCCATCCTTACCGGCTTCTTTCCAGACCATGTTGGAGAAGCAATTCATTCAGTTCCTTACTAATATAGGACCAAAGCTTCTTCTTATCCAGCCTGGACATTCAGCAGACTCCCGTGAGGTCGAGCCGCTTCTTTTGCCTCAGTCTGAGCTCTCACATTATTTGCAGGGAGCAGAGTCTCTGCGAGTGTCTGTTCTGGCATCTAAGCACGTGAAGCAAGGAGCAGAATCTTTGCAAGTGCCTCGGCAGGAATCTCACACTCTATACAAGGAGTAGAGTCTTTGGGAGTGCATCGGGTTCCTCCATCAAGCCTTTGGAGCTTTGATCTACAGCCTCCAGTCCTATCCATTCTTTGATAGCATCAGCTGCTTCTGTCTCCGAGGCGAAGTCTCCTCGATCTTCGAAATCTGCTTCCAGGCACAGTTCTCACCGACAATCGAAGACTTCATCGAGGCATCCTTCCAGGCATAGTTCTTCTTCTAAAGAACAACCTTCTTCAACTAAGCCTCGATCTACCCCTACTTCGACTAGACCACTGACTCCTCGTTCGAGGTCTTCGATGCCGAACCTCAAGGATGTAGCGGTTTCGATTGCCTCGTCCAAGTCACCATATTCCTTTGATGCCTTTTTTCCTGCTGAAGCTTCATCTTCGACCCAGGCTGCCTCGACGTCCTTGAGCCCTTCTTGAGGCAAAGCATTAGCAGATCAGCTATCTTTCTCATCTTTTCTTCATCAGATGGCTGTGGACTTGGATCTTCAATTAGATACTGGCTCCAAATACTCTAAGGAGTATCTCGAAGTCATGCATCTTCCTCACCCTCCAGCAGAGTCACTTAAGCTTCCTCTTCATAATCTTATGAATCAGACTTTTGGTCGATGCATGGAGACACCTTTTTCCATACCAACTGTTCCAGGAAAATTGGACTCTAGGTATAAAACTGCATCACAAAGGGTTTGACAACTCACAGTTATCTCATCAATCCCTGCTTGTCGAATCCTCCTTGAAGAGGTCCCATCCTTCCAAGGTTTATGCCACCGTTCCTCCTGGAAGGGAAGGGAAAACTATGGACAAATTCGGACATCGCATCTATCAAAATACCATGATGTCCTCTAAAGTCCTCAATTATAATTTTCAGTTATTACTTATTTTGAGTTCCTTATTTCTCTATTACCAAAGTTCCTGACTTATTTGGATACTCAAAACCACTTTGAATTTCAAGAAGTCCTTGCTTCTTTATCTCAACTCTGCTTGCATCTCCTCCAGTCATCTTATTATGTCTTCGAGTTGTCTGCCCGAGCAGCTGCTTGCTCTATAGCTATGCGTCGCCTTGCCTGGCTTCGTACTATTGATATGGACCCTAATCTTCAAGACCGCTTAGCTAATATTCCTTGTGAAGGCAATGACCTCTTTGATGAATCTATCGAGGCAGCCACCAAGAAATTGTTTGACCATGAAAAATCCTTTGCTTCTATTGTTAGACCTATGCCAAAGCCAGCTCCTGCCAAACCTACACGCCCTGCTCCTATCTATCAGCAGCGTTTTGCTCCGAGGACGGCTCCTTATAATCACCCTCCTCTTAAGAAACAGCAGCATCAGAAGCAACAAAAACCTCAACCTTCTGCTGCACCTAAGGCTACTTAGTCTTTTTGACTGTTTAAAACAGAGCATAACCTCCATCGTTCTGACTCTGCCTTCTTTTTCTCTATAGGAGGTTGTCTCCATCATTTTTACCACCGATGGATGACCATTACATCCGACCTCTGGGTGCTCACCATCATCAGGGAAGGATACTCTCTTCATTTCACTCAGGTTCCACCAGAGCTTCCTCCAAGAGAGTATTCTTCCAATCCTTCCCAGACCGCCCTTCTTCTTCAGGAAGCTCAAGCTCTGCTTCGCATCCATGCCATCGAACCAGTTCCCTTGGAACAGCAGAACAGGGGGTTTTACTCCCGTTACTTCCTTGTTCTGAAGAAGACGGGCGATCTGCAGTCCATTCTGGATCTCAGGGCTCTCAACAAATTTCTGTTCAAAGAAAAGTTTCGAATGTTGTCCCTGGCATCCCTTTATCCCCTTCTCGAGCAGAACGACTGGTTATGCTCTTTGGATCTCAAGGAGGCCTATACTCATATTCCAGTTCATCCGGCCTCCCGTCAACATCTCAGATTTCGGGTGGGGAATCTGCATTATCAATACAGAGTACTACCCTTCGGCCTGGCCTCATCTCCCAGAGTGTTCTCCAAGTGCCTGGTAGTGGTAGCAGCAGCTCTCAATTAGATACTGGCTCCAAATACTCTAAGGAGGTCTTCAGGTATTTCCCTACCTCGACGACTGGCTCATCAAAGATTCCACATCTCAAGGGGTTATTGTAGCGACCCAACGGACTACCTGGTTGCTACAAAGTTTGGGATTCAAAATCAACTTTCCAAAATCCCAACTTCAGTCCTCACAGAATCTACAATTCATTGGAGCCATTCTGGACACTATCCAACTCAGAGCATTCCTCCCTCAGCAATGACTGGAAGCTCTTCTCCAACTCTGTCATACAATGTCTTCCCGCTCTACCATCTCAGCGAGACACATGATGGTACTCCTAGGTCACATGGCCTCCACAGTACACATGACTCCTTTTTCCAGACTTCACCTTATAATTCCTCAGTGAATCATGGCATCTCAATGGACGCAAGTTTGCGATCCACTTTCTCAACACATAACAGTCACTCCTTCATTGAAGCAGTCTCTCTGTTGGTGGATGCTCTCTTCCAATCTTTCCAGAGGCTTGCTTTTTCAAATGCCCCCCCCATCAGAAGGTCCTCACGACAGACTCTTTTTTTTTTTTTTTTTAAGTTCAATCAGTTTTATTAGCATTTTGTCATATAAATACAAACATAGACCTCTTTGACCTATGCTTGGGGCGCTCATCTCGATGGTCTCCGTACTCAAGGCCTCTGGACCAGTATGGATCGTCAGTGTCATATCAATCTGTTGGAACTCAGAGTGATCCTCAAAGCTCTCAACGCTTTTCAACATCTTCTTCATGACCAAGTAGTCCTCATTCAGATGGACAACCAAGTTGCCATGTATTATGTCAACAAAAATGGAGGGATGGAATCTGCCTCCCTTTGTCAAGAAGCTCTGAAGGTTTGGGACTGGACAATCTGCCACAACACCTTCCTCAAAGCTGTCTACATTCAAGGGACGAAGAATTGCTTAGCGGACAACTTGAGTCATCTTCTGGAACCTCACGAATGGACACTCCATTCCTCGCCTCTTCATCACATTTTTTCACAGTGGGGAATGCCTCAGATAGACCTCTTTGCAGCTCCCCACAACTACAAACTGCCTCAGTTCTGCTCCAGGATATACTCTCCTCACCGCCTCTAGGCAGATGCTTTTCTGGAATGGACAAATCTCTTCCTATATGCATTCCCTCCATTTCCTCTCATTCTCAAGACTCTGGTCAAGTTGAACGATCATGCCACCATGATTCTAATTGCTCCTCGGTGGCCGAGACAACCTTGGTACTCCCTTCTTCTTCAACTCAGCAGCAGGGAGCCATACCTTCTACCAGTTTTTCCTTCTCTGCTTACACAGAGTCAAGGATCTCTGCTTCATCCCAACCTGCAGTCTCTACACCTGATAGCTTGGTACCTCTCAACATAACCCCTCTTCAGTTTTCGCAATCTGTAAGAGATGTTTTAGAATCTTCTAGAAAGCCTACTACTAGACAATGCTATCACCAAAAATGGACTAGATTTTCTACGTAGTGTTTTTCTCATCATAAGGAGCCTCAGCATTCCTCCTTATCTTCTGTTTTTGACTACCTTTTGCACTTATCCAATTCTGGCCTCAAGTCTACATCTATCCGAGTCCATCTCAGTACAATTGCAGCTTTCCATCAGTCTATTGAAGGGAAACCCCTCTCTGCTCATCCGGTGGTTTCCAGATTCATGAAAGGACTTTTCAATGTCAAACCTCCTCTCAAACCACCTCCTGTGGTTTGGGACCTCAATGTTGTCTTTCCTCAACTAATGAAGCTTCCATTTGAACCAATTGATAAGGCTCATCTGAAGTATCTCACTTGGAAACTGGTGTTTCTCATAGCCTTCACTTCTGCTCGACGAGTCAGTGAGCTGAAAGCTTTAGTTGCTGATCCACCTTTCATGGTGTTCCATCATGACAAGGTGGTTCTTCGTACTCATCCTAAGTTCCTTCCTAAAGTGGTCTCGGAATTTCATCTCAACCAATCCATTGTTCTTCCAGTGTGTTTTCCAAAGCCTCATTCTCATCCTGGAAAAGTGGCTCTTCATACTCTGGACTGTAAACGTGCTTTGGCCTTCTATTTGGAACGCACCAAACCACACAGAACTGCTCCTCAACTTTTTGTTTCCTTCGATCCAAATAAGTTGGAACATCCTATTTCTAAGCGTACCATCTCCAACTGGATGGCTGCTTGTATCTCATTCTGCTATGCCCAGGCTGGATTACCCCTACACAGTAGAGTCACAGCCCATAAAGTTAGAGCAATGGCAGCTTCAATTGCTTTCCTCAGATCTACTCCTATTGAGGAAATTTGTAAGGCAGCTACTTGGTCCTGTTCATACCTTCACTTCTCACTATTGTCTGGATACTTTCTCCAGACGGGATGGACAGTTTGGCCAAACAGTATTACAAAATGTATTCTCCTAAATTGCCAACACTCCCACCATCTCATTCTGGTTAGCTTGGAGGGGATAAAGCACAGTTACTTACCGTAACAGGTGTTATCCAGGGACAGCAGGCAGCTATTCTCACAACCAACCCACGTCCCCTGGTTGGCTTCTCTGCTAGCTATCTGAACTGAGGAGATGCACCCTACGCTGGGCGGGAAGGCACTCGCGCATTCGCAGTGCGGTCGACTCAAAACTTCGAGTTTCTTCAAGCAAGGCATCCGTATCCAGGCTATGTTGATGACGTCACCCATATGTAAGAATAGCTGCCTGCTGTCCCTGGATAACACCTGTTACGGTAAGTAACTGTGCTTTACGTCCCAACACAAAAAGCAATGTCTTTTTCCTAAACTATTTTTTTTTTTTTAAGTTCAGAAAATTTTTATTATATTTGTATTCTTTTCTCCTTTTGTTATGTAAAATTTTCAATAAAAATTTTCTGAACCTAAACTATTTTTAAGAACCAAAATCTTATTTTTTACACTGGCAAAGGCCTCCAGAAGAGTGGTTTTTGATTAAATATCCTAAGAATGCTCCCCAAAATTTTGAAAGATCAAATGCCTGAGGCTCAAGAGATTCCATCTGCTGGGAATCTTTCACTAATTCTCTCTCTTTAACTGGAATATAATTAGAAACAACTAATGCTGGCTTTTACTAAACTGCAGTAGAGCTTCTTAGCATGAGCTAGCGAGGTAAATGCTCTGATGCTCATGAGCGTCAGAACATTTACCTTGCTGGCCCTGGTGAAAAGCTCTACCACAGTTTAATAAAAGTAGCCCAAAATTATCTGACTCAAAAATATGTAGCACTTCCTTTAGGTATTTTCTTAACAAAATCTGAGGGCTCAGCAGATATATACTTGGAAATTTTTTTTAAAAAAACAACCCAAAACCATGCAGGTTGTGAGCTCTATAGGTATTCCCAATTGCTTCATTTTTAAGTGAATATTTATAGAATTCTTGATTGTAGACACAGATGTAGCCTGCAAAGAAAGATGTCGCACTTCAATAGCTGATAAGCATTTATCCATGTCTGGAGGGCCTGGAGCATGCACGGCTAGGGTTGACATTATCCGCGCATGCTCAGAGACCCTCCATACATGGCTGGAGCTCATTGGAAAGTCTCTAAAAAGAGGACATGTTCGGGCTTTCCTGGACATCTGGTAACCCCAATTGCATTACACTGTAAGATTAGCAATGATGTCATATAATCTTAATACCTGAGCTTCCTTAAATAGGCATTTTTGCTCATCTAACTCTATGCCATATCTCTTGGGTGGCCAGATGAATTTGTTTTCATGCTTGAACAAGTCTCTATTGGGTGAACATATTTCAGAGAATCCAAATACAATCTTTGCCAGATACATTGCTATCCCAAGTAATATCAAGACCCCATCTATGAGACCTGCTATATTATCTATAACCTCAACTATCAAGAGGTTTGGCTTCAGTCCTCCTGTCACCAGTATAGGTGCTATAAATTCTATAGTTGACACATAATTTCTTCTAGTTTAAAAAAATACACTTTTGTCTGCATCTGACTTAAATGACTTTGAGATTGTGATCATGATTCATTTGGACCTCTTCAATATCTACTCTGATGCTTATATCTACTCTGATAGCTCCAGAATCTTAACCAGAATCCCATGATCCTCTGACTTTCTCCTTGAGAACAACCAGCAAATGTTTCAAAGGTGCCTGGACTGGTTGATTAGCAAGGTCTACTCTAGGTGCAGATGCAAGACCAATCTACCATACCAGCTGAAGAGATCCAGAAACTGGCCACATACTTGGATGCTTTTCCGCTTAGTGTTTGTTTCAGCAGCACCTAACAGGGTTATATGTGTTACTTCATGATAATAGAAATCCACTTTATATCTCCTGATTTTCATTAGGAGTCAACAAATTGGTTATTCTTGGGGTTAGCAGATGTCCGGATTTCCCCAGACATGTCCTCATGTACGGGATCCAGATGGCTTTTCAAAACCCAGCACTTTGTCCAGATTTTGAAAAGCTTCCTCAAAATCCCATTAGGCAGAAGAGCATCTGCGCATGTTATCACGTCACATCCATGCATGTGCGGATGCCCTCCTGCCCGACGAGAGCAGGCAGTGGGGGGCAGGACTGGGATGTAATGGGGCGGGGATGGGAGGATTGGGTGGGCCTGGGGGCGGATCTAGGGGTTTGTATTTTACTAAAGTAAAATCTGATATCCCTAGTTATACTATAATCAACTCTATTGTTTGTAGTTCCATGGTAGATATGGAGATCTAGGGTCATAGTGAGCTATGTGCAAGGAATGCTCTCACACAGGGCAAAAAGGTGGTTGGGTTCCAAAACTGTCCTATCCATTATTTTCCATGCTTGGTTGCGATACAGTGGGTGGGATAGGAGCTCCAAGGGATCGGGATGGTTCTGTGGAAATTTTGAGAACTTAATCATACCGGGTAGAATTCTTATCAGCAAAAACTTTTCCAATAGTTCATGTTAATGAGAAGACTGCAGAGCATATCCCAACCTGAGAGCTTCTCAGGCTCTCTCTTCTGACAAGAGATTTATTGTGATCCTTGTATGCAACTGGAACCTCACCAGCTTGTGTTTTTGCCTCTGCTTGAAGGGTAAAAGACTTTCATTATTATCATTGTCAACAGCCGGTAAGTGTACATTAAGCTGGCTTCTGCATGCATGGCAAAACAAATTTTTTTTTAATGCAAAGCTTACAGAATTTCCCATATGCAGGAATGCTTCCTTCTTTGCCTCAGGGCTACAGTTCAGTTAAGTTTATTTGCTAGACCACAAATATAAAACATAGTTGAAATCTAAGTGATTTACAATAAAAATGTGTGGAGTATAAACACAAATCCAATAGAGGGATTAACAACACAATGTACAAGTCAAGACTGACAGGAGCAAAGGGGAATATAAAATCAAAGGAATGGATACAATAGCAACAGTGGTCAATGGAGGAGGGAGAAAACATGAAGGGCATTGGGGGGAAAAGGTAGATTCAATTAATGAAAGGAATGAAGGATCAACCTTTGAAAGCCTGACAGAAATAATAGGCTTAAACCTGCGCTTTGAACCTTGAGAATGAGCCCCTTAGAGCAGAGATAAAAAGGAAGAGAATTCCACAAGGTGGTAGCCACAACTGAAAATGAAAAGTTTCTATGAATGTCAAGAAATAATTGCCTAAAAAAGAGCACAGTCAATATGTACTGCTGAGATGAGTAGATTATTCCCCTCAAAGAATCTTGAACCAAGAGACTAAGCAGAAAAGATAGAAGACCGGAGGACTGAATTTGAAATGTGAGAATGTTATATTTGAAAAGAATAACATTATACTTGGAGCAATGATAAAGAAGTCTAACTGCCATATTTTGTATGAGCTGGAGATGTTGGAGCTGATACTTTGGAAGACCAATCACAGTAGATAATTGCAATAGTCGAGCCTAGAGAAGACTAAAGGATGAAGAATTCGAAGAGAACCTGCATGAAGTAACAGGTGGAGAGAATGAATGTGATGAAGGGAAAGGAAGAAAGAGAAAACTATATTTGAAATATTATCTAAGATCTTAGTTGTAGATGCCTGTGCTCTGACTTATGCTGTACCAGCCACTATACCTTTCTTTGCTGATCATGTCCTTCATGTGCTTAAATGCAATTGCAAAGGCATCATACAGGAGAAACTTCTGCTGAGTATTGTCATCCCTAATGCTGATAACAATTCTGCCTCATATGATAAGTCTTCTAGATCTCCATACTCGCATGATTTTATTTGATACTTTACTTCTGTTAGATATGCATCAAAAGATTTATTTGTAAAACACATTTGTTTTGAATCTATAAGGGAGCTAGAGAGGGAAAAATGCTTGAGCACCTGAATGTAAACCACTTAAGCCATACGTGGTATATAAATACTAAAAATAATAAATATTCAAGAGTATTTTGATTATCTCCAATTCAGAAAGTTAGCAAAAGAATTTGTCAATGTGTGAGGGGCCTTATTGAATGGTTTTCTCCATGCAAAGTCTTTTATAAGATTACATCCAAAATTTAAATTCTAACTCAGTACTACCAATAATTGTACAGCTAGCATGGCTTAAAAAATAAGACTAGCCAAAAATGTTCATCATATATAATTAGATATTTGAATGGATATATGGACTAGCAGCATATATAGATGGCTTTGCATGAATGCTCTCTTTGGTGATCTTTCTCTACTGATTAATGACCTTTGCTGTATCTGTTGTGTTAAACAATGTGTGGAGAGAACATGCAAGATATAATCGAGTGGCGAAGATCGTCTGTCAAATTAATGACTGAAGTACAGTAGACCTTCCCCTCTTGGGTTTTGTGGAGCTTGTCTCATTAATAACATCCCAGTTCTGTGACATCTTCATTCTTTCCATGTACCATCTGTTTTCTCCTGCATAGAATGCCTAGAGGTGCTTGATTAATGAAACTTGAGCTTTCATTTTCACTGTCTTCACTGAAAAGATGTTGAATTAAATCAAAACCAGCCTCCTAATTAATCAATACATATGGCATTGTCTGAGCAATATAATACATGAATGCCAGGAAATGTTTTTGAGAACATAAGAACATAAAAGGTGCCATGTAGCATGTTTCTGGCAGTGGCCAATTTCAGTCATTTGGAAGAATCCAGCATTTATATTCTGATTTAAGCCCTTCTAGGGTACTCTATAAGTGTAGCAAAAATGTCTGTTTACATTAAAAATTTCCTATTGCTCAATCCCAGACATATGGAGTAGAGACACTCAAATAATTATCTATAGAACTTTTATCACATACATTCAACAATATGCATGAAATAGGAATATACAGCAAATCAAAAATCAAAAATTACTAGACAGGAAACAAAATTATAAAATACCTTAGCCCACAACTTGAGATTTAAGATTAAAAAAAACATAAATGAAGAGAAAACAAACCAATAGAAGAGTTGCACAGTGAACTTAGAAGAGCTGGTTAGGGATAAAATATGCTTAAAGATCAGGGCAACTGGATTTTCCCTAGAAATAAAAAATTACAAGACTTAGGCCCTCTTTTCTCAAGCCATGTTAGGGTTTTTTTATCGCTGGCTTCTGCGGTAAAATCTCCGATGCTCATAGAATTCTTTTGCGCGTCGGAGCTTTTACCACAGTGGCTGATGATAAATAAAAAACCCTAACACGGCTTGATAAAAGAAGACCTTAATTCGGCACTGTAAGTAGAAATGAATTAGATTCAAATATTACAAAACAACATGAAGGTAATATAAGGACAAAAAGCTGCTCCTTCTGGTTTGGGTCATTCATAATTAATCAGGAAATCTTATAACCGAGCCAAAAAAACAACTCATTCATATGTTACATTACATTACATTAGGGATTTCTATTCCGCCATTACCTTGCAGTTCAAGGCGGATTACAAAAGAATTATCCAAGATGTATTACAACAAGAACTTACAAAAAAAAAAAAAATTGGTCATTTTCAAAAAGAGTAAGAAATGGGTAAGGTTATTTGTTTGGGGTAGTTGATTTTAGTGAGAGATGGAGTTTGAGACTTGCGGTATTTCTTTTTTCAGAGTTTTCTTGAAGAGTATGGTCTTTATTTCTTTTCTAAAAGTCTTGTAGTCGAGGGATGCCATCAGTAGATTGGCGACTTGGTTATCTAGTTTGGCTGCTTGAGTGGCCAGGAGGCCTCATATAGTTTTTTCCATTTGACCTCCTTAATTGAGGGGTATGAGAATGGGGTGTGAGTTTTCCTATGTCTGGTTGCGGTGTTGTGGATGAGACGGTTATTCAGGTAGTTTGGACTGTCTCCGTATAAAGTCTTAAATAGTAGGCAGTAGAATTTAAATTGTATTCTTGCTGGGATTGGAAGCCAGTGCGATTGGAGATATGCTTCTGTAATGTGATCATGTTTCTTTAATGAGTAGATGAGTCTTAGTGCTGTGTTTTGGATAGTTTGTAGTTGTTTTGTTATGGTTGTAGGGCATGGGAGGTAGAGGATATTACAGTAGTCAAGTAGGCCTAGTATTAAGGATTGAACTATGAGCTGGAATTGAGTTTTCTCGAAGAATTTCCGAACTTGTCTTAAGTTTCTCATGACTAAGAATGACTTTTGTATTGTATGTTCTTTTGTATGTTCTTATGTTCTTAATAGCCTTACTGGGTCAGACCAAAGGTTCATCAAGCCCAGTAGCCCATTCTCACGGTGACCAATCCAGGTCACTAGTACCTGGTTAAAAGCCAAATAGTAGCAACATGGATAGTTTGTAGTTGTTTTGTTATGGTTGTAGGGCATGGGAGATAGAGGATATTACAGTAGTCAAGTAGGCCTAGTACTAAGGACTGAACTATGAGCTGGAATTGAGTTTTCTCGAAGAATTTCCGAACTTGTCTTAAGTTTCTCATGACTAAGAATGACTTTTGTATTGTATGTTCTTTTGTATGTTCTTATGTTCTTAATAGCCTTACTGGGTCAGACCAAAGGTTCATCAAGCCCTGTAGCCCATTCTCACGGTAACCAATCCAGGTCACTAGTACCTGGTCAAAAGCCAAATAGTAGCAACATTCCATGCTACCAATCCAGGGCAAGCAGTGGCTTACCCAATGTCTTTCTCAATTACAGACTATGGACTTTTCCTCTAGGAACTTGTCCATACTTTTCTTAAAACCAGCTACACTATCCACTCTTACCACAACCTCTGGCAACGTGTTCCAGAGCTTAACTATTCTCAGAGTGAAAAAAATTTCCTCCTATTGGTTTTAAAAAGTATTTCCCTGTGACTTCATTGAGTGCCCCTAGTCTTTGTAATTTTTGATGTAGTGAAAAATCAATCCACTTGTACCTGTTCTACTCCACTCAGGATTTTGTAGACTTCAATCATATCTCCCCTCAGCCATCTCTTTTCTAAGCTGAAGAGCCACTACATTGAAAATAAAATAATTTTTTCTATCTTTGTTATCTGACGATTTCATTTTTCTGATCATCTTGTTCTATCTGACTTCTTTGAAGGTATGGATAAACATGTGGATAATGGCCCCGAAGCCCATAGAGATGTAAAGAGCTTCGGGGCTGTTGCTGCATGACCACTGCTAGCATGGCTTTGTAGAAGAGGGGGTTATATTGTCTGCAATGGCACCCAGATCCTTTTCTTGGGGGCTAACCCCCAAGGTGGACCTTAGCATCTGGTAACTGTGATTTGGGTTATTCTTTCCAATGTGCATCACTTTGCATTTGTCCACAATAAATTTCATCTACCACTTGGATGCCCAGTCTTCCAATTTCCTAAGGTCTGCCTGCAATTTTTCACAATCCACATGAATTTTAACAACTTTGAACAGTTTAGTATCATCTGCAAATTTAATCACCTCACTAATCATTCCAATTTCTAGATCATTTATAAATAAGTTAAATAGCACCAGTCCCAGTACATATCCCTGCGACACTCCACTGTTTACTCTCCTCCACTGAGAAAAATGGCCATTTAACCCTACCCTCTGTTTTCTATCCGATAACCAATTCCTAATCCACAACTGAACATTGCCTCTTTTCCTATGACTCTTTAATTTTCTCAGGAGCCTGCCATGAGGAACTTTGTCAAATGCTTCTAGACAGACTACATCAACCAGCCCACCTTTATCTACATGTTTATCCACACCTTCAAAGAAGTAAGATGGAACAAGATGATCAGAAAAATGAAATCGTCAGATAACAAAGATAGGAAAAATGATTTTATTTTCAATGTAGTGATTGAAATATGTCAATTTTGAAAATTTACATCTGTTTTTATATTTTGCACTGTTCAGGAAGAAATGGATTTCTTTCTATTTCTTTTGTGGTGCACTGTGTGCAGAGTCTGGCATATTAGGGTTTCATTTGTGTATAATAGTACTTTCAATTTGTGGTTTGTGTTTGAAAAGGGTTTTTTTTTTTTCTTCTATTTTCTGCATGTGTGACTGAGGCCAGGCATTCTGGTGAGGATAGAAGTCCTGATATTTTTGTTGGTGTCGTGGCCCTAAATAGGAGGATATTTGTTGGCTCTCCTTCAGCGTTTTTGGACTTTAAACAGCCCCAATTGAAAAATTTGTGACTAATTATGGCATGATCTCTGGTAAACGACACTTGCATACCCAAATTTCTAGTTTCGGTTTAGATTCGTGTCAACCTTTTTTCTTCCTTTTTTGCGGAAAAAGGTTAACTCGGTTTATATTTGGATCAGTTTATATTCAAGTATATACAGTAGGTGCTCAGAGGGAACCTGATTGTTACCTAGTCTATAAAAGAAAGTAGGAACCTACATTCCTTTATAAACTACTAGCTTAACTATGTATACATATTCCTGCATAAGTGTTTAGGCACAAGCATTTGCATAAGCCATTGAGCTCACGTATATGTGTGTATCTATGTTCAGGAGATAGGCACATACCTTATTGAGATTTTTAAGTCTGTCCCCATATGCCAAAAGGTTGGTGATCCATATCATAAGGCATACAGGGACAGACTTTAAAAATTTATCAGCGTTCCCGCCCCGTCTCTGTGAGCTCGTCCCCGTCCCTGCCCCGTTCCCGTGAGCTCAGCTCCCATCCCTGCCCCGTCCCCACAAGCTCAGACTTTGGAAGAAAGGTGGTAAGAGTGGATAGCATAGCTGGTTTTAAGAAAGGGTTGGACTAGAGAATGGCACGGGGAAAAAAAATTATCAGCGTTCCCACCCCGTCTCTATGAGCTCGTCCCCGTCCCCGCGAGCTCAGTTTCCATCCCTGCCCCATCCCCACGAGTTCAGTCCTTGTCCCTACCCTGCAAACTGTCAGATCCCATCTGCACAAGCCTCGAATAGTTATGATTTTATACTGAACTTATTTTATTAAAGTATAAAAAGAGACAACATTCTGTACAATTGTCATTTTATAAACACAAATAATACAGAGCAAGGATCAACAAAACCCCTGTCTCCCCTCCCTTTCACAAATATCCCTTCCACTATTGTGAAAACTGAACAAACCAAGTTACTACAGAATGCTGCTACATAGAAAAATCAAGCTAACAGAATACTTCAGCCACTCATGGCAGGAATAGTGTTAGGGGAGAGCAACTAGGGAAACTGCCTCCTAGTTAGAGAGAGAAGAGCCCTAAGCCAGCTGGAAGATAAAGAAGCACAACCTGGGCTTTGCGGTCACTAGTTATGTCTAATACCAGCTCTATCAGGATACATATTTCAAATCTGAAATATTAAAATCACAAAATATAAGATTTATTTTTTCTACCTTTTGTTGATTGGTAATTCTTCAAATCACATTGGTCTCAGGCTTTGGTTTTGAGTTCCTTCTGTCTTCATCGTGGCATGGCTGGCTCCTGAAGGTAAAATAGGCGCAAGAGGAGCTGGGGAGGAGATGCCAAGTCTGACACGGGCGCAATTTTTTTTACCACAGGAGCAAGACTTTTCACTGCACCCAAGGGGCGGTAAAAGGTCTTGTTCCCATTTCCACGGGGTGGTGAAAAGTCTTGTCCCCATTACTGCGGTAAACCAGTTGCAAATGTCTCCATTCATGCAGACTTACTGCGGTGACCACGGTGTACCACAGTAAACGGTCCCCATGTCATTCTCTAGTTTGGACAATTTCCTGGAGGAAAAGTCCATAATCTGTTATTGAGAAGTCATTGCTTGCCCTGGATCGGTAGCATGGAAGGTTGCTACTCTTTGGGTTTTGGCCAGGTACTAGTGACTTGGATTGACCACTGTGAGAACGGGCTACTGGGCTTCATGTACCATTGGTCTGACCCAGTAAGGCTATTCTTATGTGGGAGAGGGGAAATATGATAGAGACATTTAAATACCCACGTGACTTAAATACACATGAGGCAAGTATATTTCAATTGAAAGGAAACTCCAGAGTGAGAGGGCATAGGATGAGGTTAAGAGGTGATAAGCTCAGGAGTAATCTAAGGAAATACTTTTTTCAGAAAGGGTAGTAGATACATGGAATAGTCTCCTAGTAGAGGTGGTGGAGACAAAGACTGCGTCTGAATTCAAGAAAGTGTGATAAAGGCATGTGGGATCTCTTAGGGAGAGGAGGAGATAGTGGTATTCTATAAGCCATGCTGAACTTTTAAGTGTCTTTTATACAGTAGCATAGCGTATTTTTGGTGCCAATTTTTTTAGGTGTCATATATAGAATCTAACCCTATATGTGTAAGTGTGTACCCTGTCTTTTGAAAGATACACAGATTGAAGTACATGGAGTTTTAAATGTACTAGGCCATATAAGGAAGGCCAAGTCTCTTTTTACTACTGTATAGGCAGAGAATGATTAGATATGGTGGAAATCCCTACTATTGGAAACCTTTTCTCTTTCCTGCCGTCCCTCGCTAGCACTGCTCCCGAATGCGTATGAACCAAACTGGTTTTGTAGCTCCACTATGCTTCTGTCTTTTGCTGGCTTTTCACAGTCTCCAAGAAATGGACCTAGTCTTGTGACCAGAATAATAATTGCATGTATTAACAGCTCTTGTCAAAATCCCAAGACGGCAATGGCAGCCTTTACAGTGATGTATGGCAATCTGTGAGAGAAAGAGGCAAAGTAGAGAGAGCAGCACCTAACAATGTGTGAATGGTCCTGCATTATAATACGTTCATTGTTTCTTTGGGAGACAAAAGCCATGGAAAAAAGTCATAACAAATCCTTAGTTAGAAATGTCTGCTAACCACTGAAAGGGCATCTTTTACGATGGTTTGGTACAGAATCAAAACGTAATATGTGTGAAAAGGCACTGGCCATTACTATGGAAAGACAATGGAGCCAGTGATCTAACATGGTAGAGTCGTTTACAAGTGTATTTTAATGCTTGGAGGCCCAATCACGCATGACATATAAATAGCTACAAAACCAATCAGGCAGGCAAGCTTTAATGTGATTGACATAGCTATAAAAATAATTTTATGTCAGTAAGGGCAACGTGAGTAATTTGTCCTGTGTCTAGCAGTGTGGGTTCAGGCTCCTTGAGGCAGTAGTATTGAAAAGAGGAGGACTGTGTCTCAATGAATAAAGGAATATGTATCAATAAATTCAGATGCACACAAATAGCAACAGCGAAATGTGTGTTCATGAAAAAATAGTTAGGTTGGCAACCCTGGGTGAATATTAGAAAGCACCCAGGGCATTCAGTCATCCTACTTCCTCAACCGATTAATCTGCCCTCCTTCATATGGCTCCAGGAAAAAAGAGGACGCATTGAGATATCTGGGTTTTACTTCCATTGCTTTCAATGGAAGTAAAACCTGGACATCTCAATCCGTCCTCTTTTTTTTCTGGAGCCATATGGTAACCCTACTCTAACCCCCATTCCAAATTCCATAGGTGACTGCTAGATTGTTGCACTATAGGCTGCAGGGGGAAATGTTCCCTGTTACATTTTTTAAAAAAATTTAAAGTTTTAATTATAATAATTCCAGACAAATGGACTTAAAAAAAAAAGAGCTAGACCACCAGGGATTGTAAGGCAGGCTCAGGTGGCCTACAGATAGACGGGTGGGGGGAGGAAGTACTTATGGAGGGCTACTCCAGTTTGGTGAAAAGGAGAGAGCTACTACTCATGAACTATGGGACTTATAGCCTGCCTAAAGCTAAGCGGGCTATAAGTGGGCATTTTCAACCAAAACCTAAAATAGGTCAAAAATGGATTTAGCTGAAACTGAAACTGACATTCAATCAGCCTCTAATCATAGCGGTTAACAAAATATTTCAGACTGCACAGAAGTGGGCTGATCTCATCCTACAGGTTTTTCCTTTGAGAGGCAAGCAAATAAAGCCAACCTGGGCCTCTTCTCTAGGAACCTCCCGTAGGTGTACCAAGCACCACTAGAAAACCTTCTTAAGGGATTTATCTAATACAGAGTTGCCAAGTTACCCAGGAGGGAGACTTGTCAATCATGGTTTTGAATTTATACTCCATAGCAATGTGGGATTTACAATTAGCCATTGAAGTCCATGTTATCGGTCCCATAATTCATCATGTAACATAATAGATGACATCAGATAAAGACCTGAATGATCCATCCAGTCTGCCCAACCTGATTCAATTAAAAAATTTTTTCTTAGGTATTTCTGGGCAAGAATCCAAAGCTCTTCCCAGTACTGTGCTTTTGTTCCAACTAATGAAGTCTCCATCAAAGCTCACTGCAGCCCATCTACACCCTCCCTGCCATTGAAGCCCTCCCCAGCACATCCTCAACCAAAAGGCCATATACAGACACATACCGTGCAAGTCTGCCCAGTACTGGCCTTAGTTCGTCAATATTTAATATTATTTTCTGATTCTTGGTCCTCTGTGTTCATCCCACGCTTCTTTGAACTCTGTCACCATTTTCCTCTCCACCACCTCTCTCTGGAGTGCATTCCAGGCATCCACCACCCTCTCTGTAAAGTAGAATTTCCTTACATTGCTCTTGAGTCTACCACTCCTCAACCTCAAATTATGTCCTCTGGTTTTACCATTTTCCTTTCTCTGGAAAAGATTTTGTTCTATGTTAAAATCTTTCAAGTATTTGAACGTCTGAATCATATTTCCCCTGTCCCTCCCCTGTCCTTTCCTCTAAGGTGTACATATTCAGGGCTTCCAGTCTCTTTTCATGCGTCTTTTGGCACAAACCTCCTATTATTTTTGTTGCCCTTCTCTGGACCGCTTCAAGTCTTCTTACGTCCTTCACCAGATACGGTCTCCAAAACTGAACACAATACTCCAAGTGGGGCCTCACCAATGACCTGTACAAGGGTATCAACACTTTCTTCTACTGGCTACACCTCTCTTTATAAAGCCCAGCATCTTTCTGGCAGCTTATTTGAAACCTTCTGGCAGCTTATCAGAAACTAGAACTGGTCTTAAACTCCCTCTTAGACTTGAGCAACTTGGCAGTTCTTAAAATCACTCTTTAGAGAAAATTTGAGGCATAAATTCCTTTCCCTTTACTGTAGCTGCACAGACAGAACTGCCAGGCAGGCATTTTGGAGACTGTAAACACAGCCTCATTACTTCCTATGGGAGAATTGGGGGTGGGTGGGAGAGTGGGTGTCCAAAAGCAGGATTTTTACTAATTTCTGAGGATAGGGATCAGGTCTCCCACCTCTAAAACCCATTAATCACTATTTTTAAACTTTATATTTAGTCTCCACAGGACATTTATGGCGTGAATTTCCTGGCAGTGGCCATCTTGGATTTTTATCTATCTTTTTTCAACTTCTTTTTTTCTGCCTCAGAACCCCTCAATTTTGTTTAAAATCATTAGAAATGAACTCCTCCACTTCTGCTGAGTTTAATTTGTGTGGATTGTGCTGGATTACCAGAGGAGGAGCATCTATGTACCTCGTGCTGCGACACATGAGGGGAGGGGGGCGGGAGCTTCAGGCCTCACCTCCGGGTCCTCCAGGTCTGGGGAGCCTGTTTGGGTATGGGAAGTGGCCAGGAAATACTGCCTTGTGCCAGTTTTTGGCAGAGATGCAAAGCACAAGCGTGCAGTTTCTGAGGACGTTTCGCAGACTTTGTTTTGGGCTTGTAGGAAGCCGATGGCCCTGGTGTGTGAATTTTCTCCAGATTTTGGTTTAGCTCATGTGGAATGCGTACCTGGCATACCTTGCTCACATGATGGAGACGATGGGCGAGCCGCAGACTTCTATGCCAGGGCTTTCTTTTGCGGAGGTCGCTGCTCAGGTTCCTCGCATTCCTGTTCTTACAGACCCAGACTGCCTTACCTGGTGTGCTGATGCTATGGATACTGCTTCCACCCTGGAATGACTTGCCCCAGGTATATTAGATAGATTGTGAGCCCACCGGGACAGACAGGGAAAAATGCTTGTGTACCTGAATAAATTCATGTAAACCGTTCTGAGCTTCCTCGGGAAAATGGTATAGAAAATTGAATAAATAAATAAATAAATAGTATGCTTGTTGTGTTAGTTCACTTTAAAGGCAATAAACAGAAATAAAACAACAGAAAAAAAAAATGGAAAAAAAGAAGATACCATTTAGTTGCTGTAGGGTCTCAAGATTCATTCTATCACAGAGTCCCTAGCCAAGGTGTGTACGGCTACTAGACAGGGTCCCTAAGGCTTGTATACTAGACAAGACTAAAGATGAGAACCAAGGTACTCAGGGTAAAGAAAAAAAAAATTATACTAAGTGAAATGAGCTGGATATTATAAAGCAGCCACACAGTTCATTGGAAAACCTCATATTTATAAAGTCACTTCTCTTTTCCTTTCCACTTCATATTCAAATACCACATTTTGTCCCTGGAGGGATGCATTAAGCAAAAGGTCTGTGCCAACAGCATTGTGCTGTCCAACTAGAAAAACACGGACAAGGTGGCTTTTTAAATAAATGCAACCTTATACAGATATGTGACACCTTCATCACCCACGTAGCAAAACAGGTTGTTTATCATTTTATGCTAGTTCTTTGGCAATAAAAGGCAGCCACATTTGGTTCTGCACTGTAAAATTTTATTTTTAATTTTAGGTTTCCTGTGCGGAATGCTTGCCGACAAAGTGACTTTGTTTAGTTGTCCTTGACAACGGACTTATGAGCGGGAATGAGTTTATCTTTCGAAGTGGAATGTAAAGTGACTTTTACCATTGACAAGAATCCATAAAGAAAAGAGATCTTTAATTAGTCCCTAGCCTCATAATAAGGCCTGCTGGAACTTATCCTATAGAAGGAAACAGTATTACACTGAATTGACATGATAAATCTGTTTTAACCTAATTGGCCCCTAGAACAATACAAAAAAGCTATGACTTTTAACTGTAAAAGGTAAGGTGGCCATATAGCTCTGTCCTGGAAGACAAGCTCAGCCGGTCTTGATTTTGCCTCAATGTAGCAAGGTGATGTACAGTAGTTGATATATATATTTATTCAAATTTGATTCACCACAGCAAATATCCGTTGCACCATCTGTTGCAGTACACAGCAAATGTGCGCAAACAACTTAATTAATTAATAGGCCTCATTGACACCAATAATTGGCAATTAACTCATAATTGAACTTAATTGAAAGTTACATGCACAACTTGATCAGTGCCTGGCACAAAGTGTTAGACATCATGTCCAGTGCGCATATCTAAAAGGGGGGCATGGTTAGGGGTGGATTGTGGGTGTTCTTATGAGTTATGCCAGGGGACATGCACATGTACTGGTGTGTCCAACATTTACTCAAGTAATTTACAAAATACTGTTTAACTGTACATGCTACAGTGCCACATTTATGTCTGCTGTTGACATGAAGTAAGTGCTGGTACTAAAAAAAAAATCTTTACAGACTGTGCATTATTCAGAACACAGCTGTTCGATTGATCTTCAATTTGAATAAGTTTGACCATGTTACACCTTTCTTTCAGCAACTGCATTGGCTGCTGGTTGAGGCCCGTGTAAAGTTTAAGTTTGGTTGCTTTTGCTTCAAGGTGTTAGCAGGCCTCATACCCAACTATCTCCTGGATTCATTTACATTTCCTAGGTCAAAACACTTGATGCTCACATGTTTTATTCACTTTTCCATCAATGAAAGGCTGTAAATTTAAAAGATATCATCAACATATTCTATCCTATCAAGCAGCATCTTGGGACAAGGATTTGAATCATTTAATTATGTCCTCTAACACTTACCATCAATTCAGACGACATTTAAAAATATATTTGTTTACTAGATCTTTTGGGTAATTGAAGTATTCCATCTGCTGTATCTACTTTTTCTTTTGTAAACTGCATAGAACTTAACGGTATTGCAATATAAAAGTGTTATGTTATGCCTATATATATCTGTAGGTGCATACGTATTCTAGCACAGAATCTAGGTGATCAGATACCATTATAGAATTAGCTACATCCATGCACCAAGTCTGTGGTGTCAAGTTATAGAATTGCTCCAATATCATTACCTTGTTCACACAACAATGCTTGTTGTTCTCTTAGGTTTCCTTGTGGCCTCACTTCATTTTCTTGCGTCTTGGGACCAAATAATCATATCAGTGTTGCAAGATGCTCACCACCATACCCTTTCTCTGAACATAAAGCTTTTCCCTGGAGAAAACAGTCTTGCAGATCAAGCTTTGGTGGTGTCAGTGCCTAGGACGTCAAGAGAAGACTCCTGAACATGTTTTTAAATAGCTCTGCAGGGAGCCTTGAGCAATGGCATCTTCTGGTTCTTCACTGTTTAGCCCCCTGTATCTGCCAGAATCCGTAAGCTTTGAAGGATGTGTCCCTTCCTCACATTTACTGTGTGAACTCACATTCAAGAAGCACATCTTTTATTTTAAGTGTGTTTGGAAACATTGAAGCTTTTTCCAGCCTGCTGGCTTTTTAAATTTTTATCCTGCCAAAAGCTCAGCCTTTGTTGTGAGGCAGACACAGACGAAGAACTGCATTTGAAATTTTCATGCTAGAAGAAACTGTGAACTGCCACTAATGCCCGGGTTTCCACAGAGACTGCAACCTTTCAGCCCCCTTTTTAAAGTATATAACAGCGGGAGATCCTAAGAATTTTTTTTTATCTCAGAGCTTTCTCTGAAATAAATAGCATCTTCAAAAATAAAGTAGTCTAAATTCTCAGAAACAAGTGAGAATGGAAGAGAGAAGTGATTTTCCAGCCCAATAAGTTGACATTTGCCTGCCACATCAAACAACTTAAGATGTAAAGAACAAGAATATCATGGTAACCATGTGAGCCCCCTGAAAATGTTCCTGCTTTAGTGGGAGGAAAAATTTTCAGGATAGTCACTAAACAAGGGGGACTGGGATGTTCAGATTGTTTTGGATGGAGCCAACCTATGTGGCTAGGGCCAGAAAGTAATAAAAGGGACTATGTTTATGAGCACATGGTCATTGGTTGCTCACAGTGGCATAGTAAAGTGGAAGTGAGCGGATTGCTTTGGGCGCTGTCTTCACAGGGGATGCAGGCACCTTTCCTTCTCTCAGCCCCACCACGAACCGCTTTAAATGTTCGATGGCACAAGCAGCATCTTTCACTTGCTGCTCACGCCGGCATCAGCTCCCTTCTGACATCACTTCCTGGCCAAGATCAGGATGTGTCATCAGAAGGGAGCCGAGGCAAGTGCAAGCAACTGGTGGAAGGTGCTTCTCACGCTGGCAAACATTTCAAGAGGTTAGAGGGGGTGGGGTGGCACTTAAGCGCCGGGGAAAAGTGGACTGGCACCTTAGTGGCAGGAGGTTCACAATGTTCAGTGATGCCAGGCTCAACCGCCCTGGGCACCAACCTCCTCGCCCCTGCTGAGACCCTAGCACTGTGGGGAAAGTCCTGGA
This sequence comes from Geotrypetes seraphini, assembly GCF_902459505.1. NCBI lineage: Eukaryota > Metazoa > Chordata > Amphibia > Gymnophiona > Dermophiidae > Geotrypetes > Geotrypetes seraphini. Next base: position 201,930,127 of record NC_047089.1, read on the forward strand.
AGCTAAGACAGTAGAATTTTGCTAGGCGTGCTACATGGCAGCAGGTGCCTGCGGAGTGTTCCCAGCTTGGGAGCAAGAAGGAGTGCTTTGGGGGGAACAGGCACCCCAGGTAGGAGAAGTGGAAGCAGGAGTGCTTCGCTTCTATGGGACTTTCATTGTGCAAGTGGAAATCAGAAACATTGAGCATATTGAGAAGGAAAAGACTGGAGATTACATGCACTACATGCTGTTTCCTCGTAGATGGATTGAAATTTGACTTTTCCTTTTCCTTTTTATACTGGGACTTTGAGAGCAGTGGCATGGCGAGGGAGGTTGGCACCTGGGGTGATGGTGCCCGGCATCACTGCACCATGTGTCCCCTCACTCTTCCCCACCATGCTGTGTGCCCCCCATACTTCCCCACCACTTGAGCACCCCCCACCCCCACTCTTCCCCACCACTTGAGCATCCTCACCCCCACTCTTCCCCACCACTTGAGGACCCCCACCCTCCACACTTCCCCACCATTTGAGCACCCCTCTGCCCCCACTATTCCCCACCATGGATGCCCCTGCCCCCACTCTTCCCCACCACTTGAGGACCCCTGCCCCCACATTTCCCCACTACTTGAGCACCCCCCACCCACTCTTCCCCACCACTTGAGCACCCCCACCCCCACTCTTCCCCACTACTTGAGCACCTGTGCCCCCATTCTTCCCCACCACTTGAGTGCCCCCCCACTCTTCCCCACCATTTGAGCGCCCCCCCCCACCTCCCGCATACCTCTTGAAATTTATATATTCTTTATTCTGCCATGAAAGCAAGAAAGATCATCAAGTCATTAGGACTCGAGCATGAGTCGATGGCACCAACCATTCTGTTTTGACCACTCCTTGTGACAATTAGTTTGCTATTAGCTAGTGAACTGCAAAAGGTTCAGGAAAGGGAAGGTATGAGGTGTGAGGTGAAACAGGTTGAACATTAAAAACTCCCAAGCTAAGATCCTAACATTATCACAGTTTTGTTTATGTAGTGTAATTGAATTCTTATTAAGGTAGAGAAGCAGTGGCGTAGTAAAGGGGGGGGGGGGAGGCGATCCACCCTGGGCGCCGTCTTGGTGAGAGCGCAGGCACCCGACCTCATCTCCACCCCAACTCCTGCTACCAGGTGGAGAGTGGCCTGCAAGGTTCGCTATAGCTAGCCAGCGAACCTCAGCAGGCTGCTTTGAAGAGGAGTGGCTGCAGTTGGTGAGTGAGGGCGGGAGGGGGGAGTTGCCAGAGTGTTCCCTGCCACTGTGTTCTAAAATAGAATTTGGCACAGACCCAGAGATCACGGCGGCTGGGAACATGAAACCCTAAGTGCGCATGCGCGCTTAGGGTTGTATTATAGAGGATAATCAATACATTATTAAACCTTAACCAATACTTGTACTTTTGTAAAGGAGTTACAATACAGTTAGTCTTTTCTGAGTTGGTTCTCAATGCAGCCCTCTTATGGCATTAGTAGTGTGTCCTTTTTTTTTTTTAATTGTCTTTATTAACAATTGCAAAGGGAACTTACAATCAGGATCAGAGTAAGCTGGCTGCAATTATGGCTGCAAGTTCTTCCATTTTTGGAGCGCATTCTTCAACGAGATGTGCCATGGTCTTATGGTTTCCTGCTCTTGGGAGATCAATGCGATTTGATTGAGGGAGGGCTTACGCTTCCCCAGCGCAGGGTTCTTTACATGGCTGTCTTGGTGGTAAAAAAGCTCCTGTTGCAGCATTGGGTGGATGACTCAGTGGCCTCTTTTCCGCACTGGCTTGCTCGTTTTGCTGAGGTAGGGCAGTATGAGCTTCAACGTGTCCCTAGGTCTGGGACTCTGGCCCTCCGCTGCTATCAAGCTTTGTGGAAGCGGGCGTTAACTGTGTGTTCCAGCTCGGAGCCAGCGGACACAGACTCCTTATCTTAATTTTTCTTCTTGGTGGGGCTGTTGCTCTCTTTTTGTTTTTGTTTTTTCACCGGGTGGCTGCACTAGTGTGTACTAATTGACCTGAGGCAGTGAAGTAACGACCTACCTGAACCGAGTTCCTGCCTTCTCCTATCTGGGTCTAATTTCCTTCCCATCCCAGCCTTAGTTCCCTGTGGTAATAGAAGCTTCGTTTGCATTGGCAACAGCTGTCTACGTTGCCAGCCATCCAAACCACCTGGAAGAAAGAGAGGGGGAGGGGTTAGACAATACAGCGAGCGGGTAGCCGCCGCAGTGGGTGTGATGTGGAATTTTTCTGCACCACCGAGTGATGCCGCCTCCCTGCGCCCGCGTCCTGCCATCGCCGCGCCTGTTGGAGTTGCAGGTTCACCTCGCCTCACCGCCTGATGGAGCGCGCGCTAGAGTTGACCCCAAGCCCGGCCACCGCGGCCAGCAATCGGGGTAGTGAGTACACGGCTCAGGAGACCGGGAAGGCGTTGGCGGTTGGCGGCGGGGGCCTCCTCCTGCAAGGGCTGGCCGTGGCGGTTCAGGCACTCGTGCTGCTCGCCATCATCCTGCTCTCCAGCCTGGGTAACTGCGCCGTCATCCTGGTGATCGTCAAGCACCGCCAGCTGCGCACTGTCACCAACACCTTCATCCTGTCGCTGTCACTCTCCAACCTGCTCACGGTGCTCCTCTGTCTGCCCTTCTCCTTCGCCATGCTGTTCCCTGCCGTCATGTTCTAAAATAGAATTCGGCCACGGATCAGAAAACACGGCGGCAGGGATCACAAAACCCTAAGTGCGCATGCACGCTTAGGGTGTTATTATATAGGATGATCTGGAATTTGAAATGATAAGTGAGGTGATGACACTAAACTGTAAAGTTGTTAAAATGCATGCAGGCTGAGAAATTGCAAGAGGACCTTAGGAAATTGGAAGACAAGTCTGGTTACCCTATTAAATCTTCTTCATTCAGCACTCAGTAAGAGAAATATTATTCTATAGGTGTCCTTGGATCTTACTTGCGCCTTTGATCTTATTGATCATTCAAATCTTCTGGCTAGACTTCAGAATTTTGGAATGACTGGAAGTGTATTTTCTTGATTTTCTTCTTATTTAATTATATTGGTCCTTCCTATCACTTATGGTGCACCCCATGGTTTAGTCCTTGCCCCATTACTTTTCAATATTTTTCTTTGTCCTTTAGCACTTTTGATACAAGAGCAAGGAATTTTTTTTTTTTTTAATGCAGATGACATTTTACTTATTCATGAAACAAAACCTATCAATCCAGATATTTCAGCTCTAAATTTAGTTCTTCAACAATTTCTAACTTGGTACTGGGTGACTGCATTCTTATAAACCCCTTAAAATCTCTTTAGATTACCTGCAAGAATCCTGCCCCTGATTTATCACCTACTCTCTTGAATACTGCTCTGTATTTGGTTCCTCATTTTAGGTACTTAGGAATTATATTTGATCAACAACTTTCATTCAAACACCATCCCCCTCGTCTACAAAGCTGCGCAGCAAAAGCCTCGAAGCCCTTTAAATCTCTATGGCCTTTGGGGCCGTTACCGCACGACAGCCGCTAGCGTGGCTTTGTAGAAGAGGAAGCATATCTCAGCTTTAGCTATGTCTTTGTTTTTACATCCTCAGGCAGATACAATCATTTGTTCTCTCCTTGATGCAAATTCGCTTAAGACTGGGAATAAAGCTTTTTCCTTTGTCTTGCCTGCTCTTTGGAATTCTCTTTCCAATTCAGTCTACCTTGAACCCACCTTAAATAAAATAAACCATACATTATAAGACTAGGCACCCATATGGCAGATGAAATTTAATGTGGACAAATTCAAAGTAATGCACATTGGAAAGAATGATTCAAATCATAGTTACCAGATGCTAGGGTCCACATTAGGGGGCAGCACCCAAGAAAAAGATCTAATAATAATAACTTTATTCTTCTATACCGCCATAGTCGTGAGACTTCTAAGTGGTTCACATTGAAGAGAGCTGGACAATCAGCGAATTACAATATGCAGACAAGCAGAGAGTTACAATATGCAGATTCTTAAAAATACTTAGAATACATCGTAGACAATATGCTGAAAACTTCCACCCAATGTGCAGCCATAAAAGCAATCTCACCTTGAATATTGCATTCAATTTAGGTCACCAAATTTCAAAAAAGATATAGCTGAATTAGAAAATGTTCTAAGATGATCAACCAAGATAATAAAGGGGATGAAACTCCTCTCGTATGGGGAAAGACTAAAGAGGTTGGGGCTATTGAACTTGGAAAAGTGATAGCTGAGGAGAGATATGATTAAAGTCTACAAAATTGTACTCCATCAAAAATTACAAAGACTAAGGGACACTTGAAGCTACAGGGAAATACTTTTAAAATCAATAGCTGGAAATATTTTTTCACTCAAAGCATAGTTAAGTGCTGGAACTCATTGCTGGAGGATATGGTAACAGTAGTCAATGTAGATGGTTTAAAAAAAAAGTTTGCACAACTTCCTGGAAGAAAAGTCCATAGTCTACTACTGAGACAGATATGGAGGAAGCCACTGCTTGCCCTGGGATCGGTAGTATGGAATGTTGCTACTATTTGGGTTTCTGGCAGGTATTTGTGACCTGGATTGGTCTCTGTGAAAACAGGATGTTGGACTAGATCAGGGGTCTCAAAGTCCCTCCTTGAGGGCCCCAATCCAGTCGGATTTTCAGGATTTCCCCAATGAATATGCATGAGATATATGTGCATGCACTGCTTTCAATGCATATTCATTGGGGAAATCCTGAAAACCTGACTGGATTGCGGCCCTCAAGGAGGGACTTTGAGATCCCTGGACTAGATGGACCATTAGTCTGACTCAGTATGGCCATTCTTATGTTCTTAAATGGTCCATCATTCTGAAGTCTTGTCTGAAAATGCACATAATGACCATTCCTACCCTAGCACCCAATGTGGTGGTTTTACTGTGGTCATTATTATGGCATTTAAAGTACCGCTCTGTACTTAACATCCTTATTTGAACAAGGATAGTGTATGATCATCAAATCCTGCACTAATCAGAACATTAAGGGTTCCTTTACTTAAAGTGCTGTATGTGTTTGCACTCAGCACACCTTAACTACAAAAGTCAAAGCACAGTGAGTGCAAAGCCTGCAAGAACTGCCATAGTGGTGCACAACCCCCTGTCCTCTCCATCTTAGTCCGGTATACTTCACAGTACACATTTCCCTGGTCTGATCCCCTCTCCTAAGCTGCATACTTCTCTCAGTGCTTGGCTTGCATGTTTCCTGAAGTATTATGCACAAAACAATTGATTTCATGTTGGAATAAAGTTTTAATAAAAACATAATTTAAAATACAAAAGAAAACATCCCACTTTGTATCTAATTTTCTACTATATATATAAAAAATATTTGACCACAGGAGAAAACTTCAGAGGAAGAAGTGCGAGAATTTATTTATGCCACAAAAGTCTTTTCCATTTTGGAAATTGCTGGGTCAGAAAGAAAAAAAAATCTTCCACGTTAATTCTCAAAGCCTGAAGGCGGGAAGGATATGCAGTTATCTAATTGCACTTTGTTTACATCTTGTTTTCTAATAGCTTCCCTGATTCCCTACTGACTGCAAGCGATTTTTGAAATGACTAGCAGAAATCATTACAAACCTGGAAGGTTTCACATTTGCGGTACCTTGTCTTTTTTAATGATCTTTTGCAAGTGTTACTTGACTTAGCAAAAAAGAAATTCCTTCCTCTGATAAAACACTAGATGGCACTTGTACATCACAAGTCACCAAACCTGAATTCTCTGGTCAACATAAGACCATAATAAAGTCATAAATCTAAGCCAAAAGCCAAGAGCCTTCTAAATTATCAGACCACAGACCAGGTGCATAAATACCTTGAAGGTATTGCTTAAAACAACACCTCCATCAAAAATGCAAATAAAATAGAGAGATGAATTCCAGAGGACAATAATTCCTTTCATCAAGTGGAGAGAATGCTAGCAGGGACATTGAATATTGTTATATTTTTCAGAGGAAAGCCTTCTTACTATATAACATGGATAGGAAATCGGGCTTTTGGATCACTGTGTGCCTATGTATTTGCACTGCACTTATAAATAGAGCTGTGTCTTCCAGTTTATCCTTATCACTATTATTACTACTATTACAATTTATCACTTACTGGTATATAGCACTGAAAGGCGTATGCAGCGCTGTACATTTTAACCTTTAATAGATGGTCCCTGCTCGGAAGAGCTTACAATCTAACTTGGATGGACAGACATAACATATAGGCTTGTGGATGCAGAAACCAAGGTGAGAAGCATTAGGAGCTGAAGCACTCATGTTGTCAAATTGAAAATAATGATTCCCAGGAGGGGACGAGTGAGCGACTTTCATAAAGTGTGCAATGGAGGGAATGTAATGTATATGGAGGATATGGTTGTGAGGAAGGGGAGGGTTGGTAGGGGGTTGGGGGGAGGGAAGAGGGTGGATAGTGCAATTATAGTGTTTGTGCACATTTGTGTTTTGCTTTGAATGTTTGTCGATTGTCCTGAATGTGAAAAATTCTAAATAAAAATAATTTTGAAAAAAAAAAAAAAGGAACAACGAAAATAATGATTCCCTTAATTTACAAATTACAGTATTCAGAGTACAAGGAATGAAAATGCAAAAAGGATAAAGCTCTAGTTATTGTAGGGAATTGCAGTGGTTTCTGAAAGCCTTTCTGAAACATTTGCGTTACTTCTAGCACATAACTATGAGACTTTGGCACAACCACCAGTAGAACCTGAAATCCTAAGAGCAGAGAAACAATTTTCCCCCTCCTTTACAAAGCCCCGCTAGCATTTTTTAGCACCGCCCACTACGGTAACAGCTCCAAAGCTCATAGAATTTCTAGGAGCGTCCGAGCTGTTACCGCCACCGGTGCTAAAAACGCTTGTGCAGCTTTGTAAAGGAGGAGGTTAATGAATAATCAAGCTGACACATTGTATTTATTTAGTTTTTTCCTATTCTACTGGTCCTGTGTTTGGGAGATGAAGGTCCCAATAGAGAGAGAGAGAAGAGAAGGAGATGTGATGGAGGAGGGGGTAGAACAGAAAGAAGACTAGAGCACAAAAGAAGCAGAAAAATAGAGAAGAAATAGGTGGATAACCAAGAATAGAGGTGACAGAGAGAGAAAAAAAAGGATATTACTGAAATAACAAGAAAGCTTCTTTTCTGCCGCTCAAAAAGTGCAGACACCAGCCAGAGAAGAAAAATAAGGTCAGTTGTGATGTACCAAAGACAGAGGAATTGTATGCCAGCTGTTCAGGATTTGACAAGTATTTTTCTACTAATGCCTTTATTTTTCTGTGATACCAACTGCCTTCCAATAAAAATAATTGCATTAGATCAGTCATACAAATGGGATAGTGCCTCCACTGCTTGAGCAGAGGTAGCAACGCTGATTTGATGTCAAGCTTTGGGTACTAAGCCATTTCTCTCAGTTTCCAGGCACAACACATTTTTTTGTTATGGCAGCTCATAACCCTGTTCCCTAAACTAATATAAAACCAGAAATTAAATTGGTTTTCTTTTCCAGTGTGTTCACCCCCTCGTAGTCCTGAAGTGATGTTTGTATACGAGTTATTTGTTCTGTTAGAGAAGTTTTATAAGGAGGGAGGCTTTGAATGCAGAATTTGGGCATAAATGCATAAAGAGTAGATATAAAAAAGATGTAGATATTGATAAATTGTATAGATATACATATTGATAGATTATAGGGGCTCTTAGCTAAGCTGTTAGGCACTAATGTGTGCTTAATGCAGCAAAAATGGGCTAATGCTGAACATGCTAAACCATTCCACGTTAGTTTTGCAGTATTAAAAAAAAAAAAAAAAAAAAAAGTTGATTCTAGAGGGGGCAAGTCAGGGGCAGAGAATGGGTTTAGATGCGCTAATCAGCTCTTGTGCTAGCTGGTTTGCTTGTCCATAATGCAGGGAGTCCTTAGCACCTCCTAAATAGGATGCAGCAAGTGCTCCTGTGGTAATTTTTTTTTTTTTAAATGACCTCATTTTAATACTAACATTAATGTGCAGTCATATATTCAATAAATGGGGGGAAAAAAAGCTCTTTGTGCTAAAAATGGGAAAATCCTATGAAAGGATGCACTAAGCTCATTTCTTAGTGCAGCTTAGTAAAAGGGTCCCATAGATAGAGGAAGCGAGAGATACAGGATTAAATTTATGCTGTGTTTTAGTGTCTTTTATAGTTCAATCTGCAGAGGAAAACCAACAGAGGAGGATGGAGTAGGTAAAAAGTCCTGCTCACCAGCTCCTCCTACCAGTTGGAAGACAATACACATAGGGTGAGAGTAGGGTTAAGATATAGCTCCAGAAAAAGGAGCCGTCGCTGGGCATCTCATGCACCTTTCAGCAGTTTTGTTCTGGCTACTGTAAAATGAAGTTCTAACATAAGGAGATTCCTGAAGAAGGATCTGCTTTCCGAAACTGAGGTTCAGTAGAACCACTTTGATTGTTTTGCAGATGAACAGTCATTTGAACCGAATCAACCTGCTTGAAATCTAATGTGGAGTACCATGCTTAATATTTTGGTCTCCTCATTGAGATAAGTCCCTCTTCAAATTATCATTTTTTGGTTAGGGCTCTGCAGTCTGGTGTTTTCCAAACTGTGTTTGCACAGTTTGGAAAATTGTTTTATATATATTTTTTCTAATAATTATTATGTGTGTTTGCACTGATTCACTTTAATTGCACATAAGAAGGTTCTATGATGGTGCGGTGTACTGAGCTGTGGGTTGAAGTATTAAACGTCTGACTTATCAATCCGCACTGAGACCTTCTCAGTAAATTTATTAATTTATGTAGATCATAGGTTACAGTATGCGCTTCACAACTTGTTCAACGGTGACACTTTAGAACTCTTTATCCACTAGTTATCCATTACTCCAGAAAAAGGAGGACAGATTGAGACAGATTGGAATTAAAACCCAGATGTCTCAATCTGCCCATCTTACTTCAATTGCTTTCAATGGAAGTAAAACCCAGATGTCTCAATCCATCCTCCTTTTTCTGGAGCCATATAGTATAGGACGTTCCTTTCAAATAAGGAATGGATCCAAGATTTCAGGAGTATATTCGGCTAGCACACACAAAGGAGTAGAGATGTCCAAAGAAGACTGGTGAACTCAAATATATTTCATGAACATCCTTTATTTCTTCAAAAAATAATTCAACGACTCGACATGTACATGTTTCAGCCAGAATGGCCTGCCTCAGGAGCCAGCTTTGGCGTCTATGAGCGGTCGCAAAACAATCAACTAGTCTGCACGAAATTCGCAAATTTCCCCAGACATGTCCTTCTTTGAGGACATGTCCAGGGGTCCAGATGGCTTTTCAAAACCCAGCACTTTGTCCGGATTTTGAAAAGCTTCCAAAGTTGGGAATGCATCTGCAAACGCGCAGATGCAACATGGTGATGTCATGCGTACACGTGCAACGTCATTGCATCGCATGCATGCATAGTGTGACATCATCGCATCATATCTGCACATGCGCGGCTGCTGTCCCAATGCCTGAACAGGTTAAGGGGGTGGGGCTGGAGGCGGGATGTGGTGTGATGTGGATGGAACTGGGCGGACCTGGGGGCATGGCCATGGGTCCATTTTTCTTCGGGAAAATCTGGTAACCCTACTCCTGACAAGCTGCAAAGGTTCAGGTTTTTCCAGTTTTCTGGCAAGAGCCCTTTTCCTATTTGGGGGGAATATTTTAGTATCTTACATGTACATGGTAGCTTCATTTGCTGGAGTGCTTTTCCTTCTTTCCCTGAGCCTCCCTGGCTTGTTTCCCTTCTGTGGTTCAGAGTGCACCATAAACTATTTACTATGCATTCCATGACCCAGTCTTTTAATATGGTCCTCTGAGGGTATGTTAGGTGGAACTGGCAACTTCCAGTAAACTCCATCACACTTGTACGGAATGCATTTTAAAAGTAAGAATACATAAGAGTGTAGTCTTGGTAGATTATGGATGGGGCCCACACTTATGCACATAATATACATACTTAGCTTATCGTAGTAGACTATATCTCCAGCATTTTGATGAGAGCATTTAAGGCTAGTGTTAGCTGCTTAACAACATACACATATACATATGTGGATATGTTATTATTTTATAAAGGAAAGTGACCTCCCTTTCTATATAGAATTGTTCACTTGTTGGAAGGCCTTGGAGTGCAGTACTCTTTGCTGATGATCTCCAATTTTTCTTTCCAATTGAGGGATCCTTTTCAAATGGAATTGATTTTTTAAAAATTGTGATTGTCTGCTGTTAAGTCTTGGATAAAGGCCCATTTGACTTAAATATATCAGAAAACCCACACATTTTCTTTTTGTCAGAACAAATTGAACCATCTGCACAGGACATTTTGATAGATGATGTTATAGTTCCTATTTTAAGGAAGTACCGGTATATTAAATTCTGCCTTTACTTTTCAGTCACATCTGTGAAAACTAGTGAAGAATATTTTCTTGCATAGAAAATTAAAGAAATGTTGTATTTTGAAGACTTAGGATAGCGATTCTAACTTTGATTATGCCATATTTTGATTATTGTAATTAACTATGCATGTGTTTTCTGGGGTAATTCACCTAGATCAATATGAACAGCTCGAATGTTAACAGGGTTATCCAGATTTGATCCTATTACCCCGGAATTATGTGAACTACATTAATCTGTAAGACTTTGAATGATGAAGTGCCTGTGTCATTGGCCACCGCTTTCTGCATTCACTGACCACCTCAAGCATTGTGTTCAGCTGTTGTTTCTTTCTGATATATTAGGTTGGAAGGATATCAATCAAGTATGTTTTACATTGCAGACTCAAGTTTGTGGAATGCTTTTAAGAACAAGAATTGCCACTGCTGTGTCAGACCAGTGGTCCATCATGCCCAGCAGTCCGCTCAAATGGCGGCCTTGTGGTCAAAAACCAGTGCCCTAACTGAGACCAACCCTACCTGCATATGTTCTGGTTTCATTTGTGGAATATTAAGAATTTTTCAGCAATTTCAGAAGTTGGTTAAGGTCTACTTGTTTATAGAAGCCTTCTTATGATACCTTTGTGCAGAATGGAAGATGACTGCAGAATGATAATAAATAGATGGCAAAAAGAATGTAACCATGTGCAGATGTTGATTATTTTTCTTATATTGTTTTATGTGTTGTTTGTTGGATGTTTTCTTTTTTACCTGTCTAGTATATAGGATAATATGCATTAGAAATGTTTTCATTAATTAAATAAATAACCCCCCCCCCACACACACCTTTTACAAAACTGTAAAAGCGGATTTTAACGCAGGCCAACGCACTGAATGCTGTGCGCTGCTCCCACCGCTCATAGGAATTCTATGAGCATCAGGAGCAGCACAGAGCATTAAGTGCAGAAGAGCTGTTGAATTCTCTGCTTTCGTGATTTTCTAAAAAGGGGAAGGGAGGTAAATAAATAATGTTAGGGGTCAAGTATGTGCATATGTTATAAAGTAGAATAATAGCACTTATGTGTGTCAGGAGTTCCAATAAATTGGCAGTTACAAGTGAAAGTCCCCGGGTTACAAATGAGTTCCATTTTTTAAAACCGTTCTTAAGTTGAATTTGTGTGTAACTCAGATCCTTTACAGTGCACAGTCTATAAAAACATTAAAGACCATTAAAGAAACAGTCCTTAAAAATAAAGTACTGTAGTTTAAATAGAAAGAAAAGATAGGAGGTTTACACTTACTTTTGTTCTTCATCTGCCCCACTGTTCCCTCTCCACCACCACATCCAGGGAGTTGGGTTTTTCCTTTTGATTTGAACTGTGGATACAGTTTTAAATTTTGGGTGACAAATTCACTTGGTGATGAGTTCATATGATTTTTTTTGCTACTAATTAATTAAATTGATAAAAAAGTTAACATTAATAAAATGAATTAATTAAAATTTTAGCAAGATTTCTTGGACCAATGATAAAAACCATACCCCAGTAAGCCTCTCATTGGAGGGTGAGGGATGGGTGCTTGAGGTCCTTTGATCCTTGTCTTTTTAATTCACAGAACACCATTATGTATTAACTTTCTCTTTTTTATAGGTGACATTTTGTATTCTTTGAAAGAGATTTTTTTTTCCTTTTTTAGTGTTGTCTTTGCTATGTTAGCTAGACCATCAATCTCTACTTTTGCCATTGTAGCTAATGCAACACTGAAAAGAAGAAAAAAGCAGACTATATGAAGAACAATATCCTTATTCAGTATACGTTGGGCATTGTATTCTGGGAGTAGACTGAATAGTGGACAAGACAATGAAGCCGTCGGCACAGTGCGCAGCGGCCTCTAAGAAGGCAAATAGAATGCTAGGTATTATCAAGAAAGGTATTACAACCAGAACAAAAGAAGTTATCCTGCCGTTGTATCGGGCGATGGTGCGCCCGCATCTGAAGTACTGCGTCCAATATTGGTCGCCATACCTTAAGAAGGATATGGCGATACTCGAGAGGGTTCAGAAAAGAGCAATGCAATTGATAAAAGGTATGGAAACCTTTCATATGCTGAAAGATTAGAAAAACTGGGGCTCTTTTCCCTGGAAAAGCGGAGGCTTAGAGGGGACATGATAGAGACTTACAAGATCATGAAGGGCATAGAGAAAGTGGAGAGGGACAGATTCTTCAAACTTTCGAAAACTACAAGAACGAGAAAGCATTCGGAAAAATTGAGAGGGGACAGATTCAGAACCAATGCTAGGAAGTTCTTCTTCACCCAAAGGGTGGTGGACACCCTGGATGCGCTTCCAGAGGGTGTGATAGGACAGGGTACGGTATTGGGGTTCAAGAGGAGATTAGATGATTTCCTAAAGGAAAAGGGTATAGATAGAGGACCTGATGGGCCGCCGCATGAGTGGACTGCTGGGCATGATGGACCTCTGGTCTGACCCATCAGAGGCACTGCTTATGTTCTTAAATATACTACACCCTTATATAAAAAAAGACAAGAGTAAATATACAAGTCTCTAGCAAAGCAATGCTCAAAGCCGTATCAAAAACCCAGGATGAAGGGAAAAGCCTCAGAACCCCTCCCACACCAATCTTGATTGGAAAAATAGTGAGAATTCAACCGGGGTGAGTTACCTGATCGACATAAAAACCTTCTCAACTGGGTAACGTCAAAAAGAGTTATGCAATGCAGAGAACAATAATCAACAACTGAACAAATCAATCATTTCTATGTTTGTCCATTGAAATTGATTGATAGAGGAATACTTATTCCAATTTGGAATTCTTCTCACATCGACGAATGGCCAGTGTTTTGCCGAAATCGGCTACCTCAGGATGTAAGAACTCCCATTTGTATACTCTGTTCTCCGCAGCATGGGAGGGGTTCTGAGGCTTTTCCCTTTGTCCTGGGTTTTTGATACGTTTTTGAGCATTGCTTTGCTAGAGACTGGTATATTTAGTACTCTTGTCTTTTTCACCATCTAAGGAGTGTGTTATTTTGACATAAGGGTGTGGTATATACTTCCTTAGAAAACACATTCTTGTATAATATTAACTACAACTATAAAAGCTTGTACATAAAATTGAGTTTTTAACAGTGTTCTAAATTCCAACATATTTTTACACAAACAAATTGATCATGGAATTGCAGAGAATGCAGCATTTGCAGTATGTCTGCATCTCACTTCCTGACTCTTCTTCATGTCTAACAATGCAAGGAAATATCATTACCTAAATTTAAAACCTTATTAAAAGTGTTTCTCTTTCAAGAGGCATTTACTGATTGGTGATGGCTAGGATTTGCAGCTCTGGATGATATGAAATCCCTGTTCTATTCTTTTCCTTTGCTTCTTTTTAAAAATTGGCATTCCTTTCTATCTGTATTAAAAAAAAAAATGTTAGTTTGTACACTGTTCTGTAATGCCTGCTGGTAAAGCAGTATATCAAAAACCATTAAACTTGCAGTAAAGAGTTGAGTGCCATGTTTTCCAGCTTCCCATAATTGTTAGGCAGTGAAAATGAAGGTGTGCATTAATTAATGCACATTTGATTTGTTAGAGTATCTAATAAAATTTACTCCCCCTTTTATGAAGCAATGTTAGACTTTTTTATCGCCAGTTGCAGCGGTAAAAGCTCCAACACTCATAGAATTCCTATGAGCATCAGAGCTAATACCGCAGAGGTCAGTGATAAGTAAGTCTAATGCGGCTTTATAAAAGGGGGCCTTAGTTCATGCTAATTGGATTTAGCACATGTTCATCTATATATTAAAATGTACTAACATATTAGCATATTCTATATGCATACATTTAAAAAAATTAAATTGAAGGTATGAAATGAACCATTAAAGCACCCATCAAGTTAGGAAAAAATATACACGATCTAATTGTATATGGTGCTAAAAATTGCATGCAGAAATTTGGCTACCTATGCCACTTTCATGGCAACTCCCCCTTTTGAATTGCTTGCTATGAAATTTAGGTGTTAATGTTATAGAATAGCACACAGGGCAGATTTGCATGTAAATCCTAATGACTACCAACTAACACTAATTATTGATTGTTAATGCCTTGTTAACTAATTAGTTTACATGTAGATCTGGGATCCACACCCAACTTTGGTCAACCTATATTGAATCCAATGGATTGCACTGAGCTACAGAGGGTGGAACCAATTGGCCTTATCCTCAGCCTTATCCAGCAAAGCAAGAGAGTCCTTTATTGACGGCTTGAGAAATTGCACTAGCTCTCAGTGGTCCACCTATGGGTCCAGACGAATCCATAAGTCACTTTACAATGACTAAAATTGATATCATTAGCTATTTTATGGTGAGCTTTAATGACTTTGTACAGTGACTTGTGTTTCTTGAGAGGTGAGAAAATTTTATTTATTTTTTGTGAGTGTAGAAAATAAATTATTTATATGAACCACCTGGTGTAATTAGAGTGCCAGTATTTCTGCTATGCAATTCTGTTAGCATTTAGCTGTGAATAAAGTCAAGTTGTTCACATGAGTTGGTAACGCATATTATAATATGTAATATGCTGTCTTTGTAATATGTTTATTATTGTATTTTCAGTTGATCATATATGCACAGCAGCCATGTTAAAGCAGTCAGGTCATCTGCAATGCATGTCAGCAGCGATGGCTTTGGACCCGATTCTTGCAGATTCTGATTCAGACAATGAAATTTACCAATTTGATGACAGCAGTAGTGATATGAATTATGTTGAAGAGACACAGATATTGAACCAGATATTCTCACCAATGATGGAGGCTCAACTCCTGACGTGAGTATGTCTTTCACTCCTGCATCAAATGCAAATAGTCTGCTGTTGTCAAAGATAAGAAGGCAACTTGTAATGACTCACCAGTTTTATCATCTATTGGAAGACGACAGAAAAAGAACTTAATACATGAAATAATAGGGCCTACTAAAACAGCTAAACCTTCGCCAAAACCAAAGCTGTCTTATTATTCTTTGATTACGAGATTATCAAACTGATAATCAATTTTACAAATAAATCTTCAAATGCACATTGTCATCAACAAGGAAAAACATGGAATAACATAGACCAGGAAGACATGGTTTACAGTAACTAGCATGGGTTCCGAAGATCAAAGGCGAATCACTCTCAGAGATGTGGAATGAAGAATATGGTGGTCTAATTTTTACCACTGCAATGGCCAACAACCAATTCAAAGACACTCTTGGCTATCTACAATTTGATGACCATGAAAAAACTGCTGAAAATAAGAAAACCGATTGACTTTGCAAAGTCAGAAATGTTGCTGATCAACTGGTAAACAAAAATCAGAGTCTCTACAAGGTCAGCGAGCATGTAACAATTGATGAACAACTTTACCCCTTTCATAGATTGTGTGTGTTTAGAGTAATGACTAGCGTGTGGAGAACGCATGCTGATAGTCTGGAGAGTTTAAGATAAGTTTATACAGAGTTGGCAGAGATAACGTGCAAAAAATAAACCAAGTCCAGTTTAGCAAGTTATTTATTTTGGCCAGGCCAGCAAAGGCTAGGAAAACAGACTTATACTTTTGATATACCATCTTTCACAAGAGCTGATAGGCAGTTTATTCAAGGGTAGAAGCATAATACAAAAATGAAGGGGATAGATGGAAAGTAGACTTAATAACAAAGGATACGATGATATCAAACAGTAATGAGACTAGGAGATAAGATATTTGGGTAAATTAACTCATTTTTTTTGTATTCGCTTTCTCAGGCATAGCCAGCTTTTCTTCTGTAGGTAGGAAACATAGAGGGATACCTAGTGCAAGAGGCATGTAAATGAGTGTCAATTATCCCACAGTTCCTTGCACAAGCTGGTCCTGAGCAGCACACCAGGACTGGGCCAAATTAGATAGCTACTGCTAGTACAGAAAGCAGTAGAACAACAAAGCACTTTTCCTAACTAGGGATCAAGGTGTCCCCAGCGGTGTCTGGTTCATGCCTTACATCAGTCATAAGCTTTACAAACTAATACTTTGCTAGCAAATTACTAGTAATGGATTCTTGCAGTCAGGTGTGACACTGTAAAGGCTGCAGCCACAGGCTACCAAAAGGCAGGGAAATCTCTGCAAAAGGCTGAGAAGGGTTGACACTGCAGGGTGGTCTGACTTCATCAAGCAGCCATAACATAACATAACAAAGCATTTGTATACCGCAAATACCTTGCAGTTCTGTGCGGTTTACAATTCTAAGATACTGCGCATTCACAGTGAATTACAATTCAGCTATTTAAGAAATTTTTCGAATAGATACATTTTTATCGATTTCCTAAAACTTACATAAGTGTCAGATCTTCGAATCAGAGTGCCAAAATTCTTATCCCATGGAGTTGCCTGATAAGCTGGAATTTGATTAAAAAATCTTTTATATAGGCAGCTTTTTTGCTGAAGGGAATGCGATGAGACAGAGGACTTAACACAGTTAGGAGGGGCAGCAAGACATTGCAGCAAATGCCAAAATATGAAAGTAATATGTCGAAATATACTTATCGTGTGTTAACTTCATGGCAAGAGGTAACTAGACATTCCCCAGTTAGTGCCAGTGCCAATATTTTAATTTTTATCCATAAATTACTACTTATCATTTCCATAGTGCTGCCAGACATATGCAGCATTGTATATTAAACATGTAAGAGACAATCCCTGCTCAATAGAGCTTACAATCTAATCAAAACAAAGAGGACAAGTAGGGGTTAGGGAATTTCTCACACAGGGAATGATAAAACAGACATGGGTACTTGACAAGTAAGTAAGAGTCAGGAGTTAAAAGCGGTCTCAACAAAGTGGGCTTTTAGCCCAGATTTGAATACAGCCAGAGAAGGAGCCTGACGAACTGACTCAGCACCATTACCCTTATAGGTAGTAAAGCTGAATATACAGTTTGGCATTTATGTGCATAAGTGCTAGGAACTATTCATTAAAATATGTGCCAAAATTGTTTTACCTGTAGTTTCAAGGGTGTATCTCTGAGGTACACAAAAAAAACATATTGAACAGGTTTGTTCACCATTTTTTCTATCAAGGGCCACATTTTATATTATGTAATATTCAGAGGACAAAAACACGTGCCCTCATAAATTTTGCCAATGCTTCATCAAATTTAAAGCAATAAACGGAGACAGCCCAGCCTACTGGAACAATTGACTAATTCAACCCACCTCAACCAGACATAGGAGAACCCACTCACCATTCACACACCCTCCAACCAAAAACATCAAAAGAAAAAAACTGTACAACACTTGACCTCCAACCCTACAACCTATTGACCTCGACCACAGACTACAAAATCTTCAGAAAAGAAATAAAAACCCTTCTATTCAAAAAACACATAAAACCAAACTAACACAATCAGAACTGTCCCAAGCATCACCTGCAGCTACTCCATATGTACTTCTAATGTCATGACAATTAAAAATGTAATCCATAGCAACTCAAAGAAATGTACAAACTACTCCCTAAATACTTTTAATGTCCTGACAATCCATTTGTAATCCGTCTTGAACCGCAAGGTAATGGCGGAATAGAAATCCCTAATGTAATGTAATGTAAATAGTGGCAAAATGCAACAGTGTATCATCTACTCCCAGCCAGCCTCTCTTTCTTTCTCTCTCTCTCTTTGTCTCATCTACCCGTATTTTTCATCCAGTCCTCCTGTTCTCTCTCATATACTCCTTCAGGCTTTACCCAGTCTCATTCCCCTCACCTGGCTTCAGTTGCACAATAGGCTTCCTGCTTTCCCAGTGTGACTTGGCCCTCTGCAAGTTGGTCTGCGAATTGGTCTCATGAGACTTGAACTAGGAGACCAGCCCAAACTTATGGCACTGCTCGGCTCAGACTTACAGAGATCTGAGTCATGGTAGGGAAGCAGGAGTATTGCATAGGTGCCAGACCTGTGGGTGCTAGAACAACCCAAATATTCTTTCCAGCACTGCCCAAACATTAGAGCTGCAACGGAAACAGGAAGAAGGGCAGTGTCTCTGCAGCTAATGCTCCCACATCCCTCTGCAGTCCATTGGTCAGACATTCCTTAGCTAGCTGATAATTTGCAAAGGAAGCAGGTACAGTAGTTTAGGAGACACCATTGGTCAGACATCCCTTAGCCAGCCAATAAGCCACAAGGAAAAGCAGGGTGGAAGATTGGTGTCTCCTAAGATACTAGTCCTGTCTTCCCCCTTGTTAAGGAATATCTGACCAATAGGCTAATTGCAGAAAGCAGAAAAGAGCTGCAGGGTAGGTCATACAGGCTTCTTGCCCTAGGTCTACCACAGAGAGGAGGAGAAGTGTTGAGGCAGGCTCTGGGAAAGGAATGAGGAAGCAAAGAGTAGCATAGGTACTGAGAGCTAGAAGAGATGGGTTGTGAGGGGAAGAGAGGCTGAAGGAAGACACATGGATTATGAAAAGGAGAACAAAGCTGAAGTGAATGCAAGCTGGGGAGGGGGAGGCATGGGCTATAAGACAAAGATCAGTGGGTGAGGGATGGACTGAACATAAAAAAAGAAATGAGGACAGGGAAAGGAACTGTCCAGGGTTCAAAGAGTAGGGGGCTGAGAAAAGGGTTCTGACAAGAGAGGATCGAGTTGAAGAGATGGAAATGGCAGGCAAGGTGAAACTAGGAAGAAGAAAAGAATCAAGAACAAGTAAAAGATAATTTTCAGATTTTTGGAGTCATGGAATATATCAGCTGCTCCTCATAACTGAGCAAACCCAAGAATCACTGGATAGGAATGTATTATATTGCTAATGGAGCTGGGTCAGTTTGGGATATCTGTTATTTTCTTCCAACCTTGCAGTCACAGAGATAAATAAGGCATTTCATTAAAAGGACTGGGAAAAGGAACAAGGTTGTGGATGCATGGAATTCCATGAACTGGAAATCTCCCTTTTAAAACTTACTTTCTCTTAGCAATTCTTGTACTGAGAGGGTCTATGGTCAGGGATTGAACTGAAGGGGAATGGAGATTAGCACTGTTCCAATTCCTCACAAAAATTAAAAAAATATTATTCCCCATTATATCCCACAGGAGGTAGAAATGGGCACTGGGCTATGTGAGCCTAAATAAGTAGCACAGCAGCAACAATAGGAGGAGATGGCAGGAGATTGTTGACAAAGTTGGAGGGAAGGGGAAAAGGGCCACAGGTTGTACAAGCCTGATTATAGAATATTATAAGTTGCATGTAATTAAGAGCATATTTAGACACCAACAGTTATGACTGCCAAGTCTGTGATTAGCTTGGAGTAACTGTTGGTTGTTGATATGCAAAACAATTTAACTGGTCAGAAATGGCTCCTGGTGACTTACATCACCTATTCAGGGCTAACTGCCTACTTTTAGTTGCACATAACTGGTTAGCCTTAAACTGAAAACTAGCTATTTTGGGAGCACTCCAGGGGTGGAGTCAACATTCTAGAAATGGTTCTCAAAAATACTCCCCCTGAGGAAGCCTTAGATGGTGAAACTCAGGTCTGAGTAGGGGAGCACCTATGACATAAGGAAGAGCACTGAAGTTTGTGTTTCATTATCATTCAATCCTGCGGAGCCGCTTTTCATAGAAGCTGGGCATATTTTGTCTTTGCTTCTGAATCAGATAAGTGCTGGTTTATTACGCTTATGAATAGTGTTTGATAAAGCACAAGATGATTACGCTGAGGGACGGAGAGATGATATGATGGTCCCGAATATGTTTTCTAAGTGGCTCAGCTGCAGGAAATATGGACACTGAGCACTCTCCACAAAACTATCTATTGTGAAGTTTGTCTCAAAAATGGGTGCCCAAAAAAATTGGTGCTAAGTGCTATTCTTTAAAGGGAGTGGAGGAGTGTCATAATGGTTAGAGCTGGCAGGTCAATTCCAGAATGACTGTATGGAGCTATCAGTGGACTATATTGAAAAATAAAACATTTTTGAAAACTCTTTCCTACTAAGGTAGATAATGCCCCTCGTAGCACCTTATTGGAATATAAGACATTATTACTCAATTTGCATGCACATCTTGCCTCGGTGATATGCTCTTTGTGCCAATTCTATTCAATGTAAACTGCTTAGGATATAAGTGGTGTATAAATACATTAAATAAATAAATAATGTCATTTGGGCACCAAGATTCAGTTATATGAGTGTAAGTTGGCATTTGAGCACCTAAAATTTTGCACCATCAGATACTCCAAGTCAATGGTATACAAGTCGTTGGTGCCTAAATGCTCTAAAGTGCATGTAACTTACAGTATTCTACGGTATATGAAATATGTGTACTTCAAACGCATGCTCATGACCCACTTACTCGAAACTACACATTAAACAAGTTTGCTTCCTTAATGTTAGTTGCTTCTTTCATAAATTTCTCAAATTCCCTGCTTTACATTCTTTTATACATGCCTTTCGTTGTTGTTTTTTTTTTTTTTTCAGACTTGATTATTATTAAAAACTAGGATGTTTGATCATATAACACCTTAGTTAATAAAATTACATGGGCTTCTGCTTCTTTTTGTGTCTTTTTAAAGATACTTTGCACAGGGCATATTATGTTGGTGTACCACTGTTATCTTTCAACATGAATTATTCCTTACACTCATCGCGTAATAAGGTCTCTCAATTCTCTGGTTGGTGCTTCCAAATTCTTAGTAAAAGAGGGGGAAAGTCTTGGATGTTTAGATTAGAGAATGACACGGGGACAAATTTCTTCCCGTACCCGTGGGAACTCATTTTCCCGTCCTTGTGAGTTCTTTTCCTGTCCTTGCCCCTGCCCCATTCCTGCAACCTCTGTCCTCATCTGCACAAGCCTCAAACACTTTAAAATCATAAGTGTTTAAGAACATAAGAACTGCTGCTGCTGGGTCAGATCAGTGGTCTATCGTGCCCAGGAGTCCGCTCCCGCGGTGGCCCTTAGGTCAAAGACCAGTGCCCTAACTGAGTCTAGCCTTACCTGCATACTTTTGAGGCTTGTGCAGTTAAGGCAGAGCTTACAGGAATGGGGGCAGGGAAAGGGACAGGGACAAAACTCATGGGGACGGGATGGGGAAATTGAGTTCCTGCGGGGATGGATACAAATTTGTCCCCATGTCATTCTCTACTTTAGACCTTTCCCCTCTTATAATAGAATCTGCATTGTTCCTAGTGGCCTGATAAAGTTTTATTTTCCCTGCGGATGATCCCTTGTCTATAACTGGCTTAACTAGACAGGGATTGTACACTCAGTAACACCATTTTTAAGCTAACATGATACTCATTGTGTGACTTTTTCTTGAGGGGGAAAAAGGAAGACAATTAACTGGTAATTGTATGTGATTTTCTATAGTGCAATACAATTTTATTCACTTTTCAGTCGAACATAGTGTACCTGCTAGATACATACAATTGCTGTTGCTTTCAATCTGTCCAGAAGGGTGTTGTATTTCCTGCTTTGAGCTGAAAATTGTCTGCTTTTAGCAGGAAGGGACAGGGGGAAGTAGAACTCGCATGTCTAAATGTGGAACATAATTGCTTGTTTTGTACATCAACATGATCAAAATTTAATGGGTTTCCTCTGGGAATTGTACTTCATCTTTAACATATTTACAAACCGTGAGGTTTCTATTTTGAAAAAAATGCAACCAGAAAACTTCACGAGTCACCCAGAGACATTTTTCTCATCAATATTCAGCCTGTGATGGTCAGTGTTTTTTGGGTTTTTTAAAAAATTGTATCTGCATCCAATAATTTTTGGATAAGCAAATAGATTGGAATTCCTAGTTATCCTCATTGGACTGTATAACACAAAATGAAATAAAAGGTAAGTTGGGGCAACTCCCCAAACCAGCTTAAAACAGATGCAAGAAAATTTGAATAGTACTCATGCCTCCACCGGGAGCCAATGTAGTAGTCGGTAATAAGGACTAATATGGTCATTTTTCTTTAACCCAAATATCAATCGGACAGCCGTGTTCTGTACTATTCTCAGTTTTCTCAGGATTTTCTTTGAAGATCCCAAATAAACAATATTGCAGTAATCCAGTATGGATAAGACTAGTGCCTGCACTAATAATCTAAAGGATAAAGGATCAAAGTATTTTTTAATGGTTTTTAGTTTCCATAGTGCAAAAAAGCATTTCTTTACCACTGAATTCGTATGTTCTGTCATAGTTAGATGTGAATCTAGTATGACTCCCAAAATATTTATAGATTTTGAGATCGGGTAGTCATGACCATTTGAACAAAGCGATGATCTGGTTATTTTGTCTTTTGGGCTGGCCAGAAAAAATTTAGTTTTTTCTGTATTGAGTTTCAATTTAAAATTGATTGTCCATTGCTCTATCTCGGTCATGATATGAGAGAATTTGTTTTAAAATATCATTGGTTAGATCATTTAAAGGAATAAAAACAGAAATATCGTCAGCATATATATATAAAAATGTAAATTTAAATTTAAATTTTGCACTAATGTCCTAAAGATGAAACATAAACATTAAATAGCGTAGGTGATAACGGGGAACCCTGAGGTACCCCGGATGGATTACTCCAAGAATGAGAGTAATTACCATCACAAACCACTCGATATGATCTTTTCATCAAGAAACCCTGAAACCAATTCCACACTTTTCCTGAAATTCCCATTGCATCCAAACAGTTCAATATTATTTCATGGTCCACAAAATCAAAAGCACTGCTATAATCCAATTGCAAGATTAAGGCACTAGTATCTTTACTAAAAAGACCATGAAGATGGTCAAGGATTGAGGCTAAAACTGTCTCTGTACTAAAACCTTTTCTAAATCCAGACTGATTCCTGACCATGTTGCCCCCTCCCTCACCCCTGATGCCAATAAGCAAGAGATTTGGCCCTCTCTATTTCCATCCTCCTCCGAAACCAGTAAGCCAGAGACCAGGCCCTCCCACTTCCATAGGTATCCCTCCACCCAAGAGTCCCTATGCATTTCCAGGTAGTCTGATGTATTAAAATAGCCCAATGTTGTTTATGACATTGTCTATGTAATATACACCATCAATCCACAACGGCAGTTCCAGCCAACCACCAGCCAAATTATTTGAAGGCTTGTTTCTCTTTCTGGCTTTTATTCATCATCAGACCTTAGCTTTTTTTTTTTAAGTGCTTGTGCTCTATATTCTATGTTTTGTGCAAATCGATAAACTTTTCTTTGCTCCACATAGAAGAGCACACGTCGGGATGCTGTGGAGCAAAACAAAAGGGGGGACCCATTCTTGAAAAAATCTTTGGGCGAAACTGGTTGAACCTTAAGGTCCTTCCCGAGGTTTAAAAAAAGAATGAAGAAATAGCTAAAGCTAAGTACAAAAGTTTTAAAGTTGTATAAGAAAAGTTTATCGATTTGCACAAAACATAGAATATAGAGCGCAAGCACTTTTAAAAAAAGCTAAGGTTTGATGATGAATAAAAGCCAGAAAGAGAAACATTTGGCTGGTGGTTGGCTGGAACTGAAGACCATAGAGGTACTTAGAAAGGTATTATCTGAAAAAAGATCACTTAGAAATTAGGCACTTTCCAGGTAGTCTAGCATGGTCCTATGGGCAGGAGCAATACCATACCATGTTGTGGCTTTTGCCTTAAAATGGCCACCACAACCCCTACCAGCGGTCTCAGGCTGTGTTTCTTTGTACTTGAAAATCTTTTCTCTCTCTACAATGTCTTGGGAGTGATACCTCTATGATCAATGCGATTCGAGTCTTTTTCCCTTTCAAACCACTCATTGCCATGAAAAGCCAGTGGTGATTTGGGTGCTGTGTAGTGTCTGTGCTCTCTGCTCCTGTAATGACCCTGCTCTTTCCCATTTCTGGCTGGCTTTTTCTAGTGGAGGTGATGATGGGAAGAAGAGTACAGAAGGAGTGGGTACTCTGATTATGATAGTCTCAGAATTGTTCATCTTCACAGATAATAACATTCACTTCATCCTGCCTAGCAGAGTGGAGGGAAAGAGAACAGATGACTATAAAGGCCCATTAAGAAAAACAGCAGTATTTAGGGAAGGGATCTAGATTTTGCTATTTCCTTGTAGCTTGTTCCTCTAGGAAGCTGTGTAATAAGTTGTCAAAATCCTCTGTTAGCTCCCAGACATTTTTCTGGAGCTTTCACGTATACTGGGTCCTTGCCTTTTGGAATATATTTTCCCAAGAAAATCTAAAGGACTCAATATTCAAAGTAAATTAACCAGCCAGAAATGATTCCTGTCTGGTTAAATCGCCTGTTCAGAGCTAACTGCTAATTTTCAGCAGCACTTAACCTGTTAATGCTGCTGAAAGTAACCATTTAGCGCCAAACTGCAAAATGCCTATTTGGGGGCATTCTGGAAACAGAGTTAGCACTTGGCCAGTTAAGTTCTGATATTTAACAGTTAACTGGCCAGGTTAACTGCATAAACAAGACCGCATAAAAGTCAGTCCTATCTTTATGTGATAACCCATCGCTGGTTAAGTGGCCAGGCTTTAAGGCCCAGATTCTCTATAGGGCATCGATATTGGTGGCCACCTAAAAAGCAGTTGCTGATCACGTGTCAATTGCATGATGGCGCCCTATAGAGAATTGCGCATCCGTAAAAGACAGGCTCTGGAAATGTAGACCAGGGTTTTTCGGACCTACATTTCGGGTACCGTGAATCGCACCTAACATTAGCCATGCCCATAGTGGCATCAGGTGGTCCAAAGTGCCTACGTAGGTGCGATTCTGGTGCTGATTTTTTAGGCACCGGTAGGCGCCTTGAAACTCAGTTAAAAACATAATTTGAATGACGTTTTTAACTGAGTTTGGGCATCTACTGGTGGTCTAAAAAAATTGGCACTGGTTAGAGAATCTGGGCGTAAAGATCCAGGTTTAAGTACTAGCAGCAGTCAGCACAATGCTGATCATCTCCAGCTGAATATCAGGCCTGTGATGAATAGTGTAAATGTAATCGCTGCTCCATTTAAAAAAGACTTTGAGACTTAAAACTTATAGAATGTTCTTCCTATTATAGTTGCCTGTGCACATGCAATTTACTGCAGCAAATGAGCCTTATGTCAGTGGGTCCTTAAAATTAATTAAAGAGATGGATGATAATATACAATACTTTGGTTTGGCAATAAAGTGCCAAAAATGTGTTGTAAATTAAACAAAACTTTTAGTCTGATTATAATTTCCAATATATAGCACAAGACAATGAGCCTGCTTCCAAGAGTGGTTCATCTTTTCATAAATGATTAGTGGGTTCAAATTTCAACTCCTTTAGGATAATTCTATTAAATTATGCACATAAATGTTTAGAATACGATCATATATGCATGCTGTGCACAAATAGGCATTTATATTCCAATCTGTCACCTAAACACTATTCTGTAATTATGCGCATATCTGTTATATGCAGATGAACACACCTATGAGTGGCATTTGGGTACAGTTAAATGTGTATCTTACAGAATGCTATAATTATGTGTATTGGAACTTGGACATGAACATTTTACACCATTTCTATAAGTGCTTGTGCCAACCACATATAACATAACAATTCACTTATATGCAATTACCTCACAGCTCAGTGCAGTTTACAGCATTTAAAAAAGAAACTGCGCATTCGCGGAAGAATTACAATTCAAAGATTTAAAGATTTTTCTCAGATAAGTTAACAATTTCCTGAAATTTAAATAGGAATTAGAACTCGAGATCAAATTACTAAAACTCTTATCCCAAAGGGATGCTTGATAAGTGAGAATTCTATTGAAAAATCGCTTTACTGAGGGGAAAACAAAAAACCTGGAATTGTGAGCAAAGCGTCTTCTGTTAACAAATTTGGGTGTATAAGAAAACTGGAGACCAACTTTCCTTTACAGAATATGTGTCAATATATAGGTGCACTGTTCTAAAATTGCCCTCTGCAGGTGATAGCATTGCAATTCTTGAAACTCTTACCTTCATAAAGTAACCACCCCTTTATCAAGCAAAGTTTCTAAATATCAAAACAGTTTGATTAATGCCCAAGTTCTCTAAAGGGGAAAATCCCATAACTAATACTAAAAACTCTTGGGTTTCTCCTAGAAGAATTTATTCTGAAAGACAAAGGCTTTCTAAAATTTTGTTACTGTTTTTAATAGTTCTATCGGGATGCTGTCCATGCACCCACCCCCCTTCTGTGAAGACAAATATTCAGTTCATGTTGGCTTTGAAATAACAGTATGGCGTAAAGGAGATGAAGCTACAAAAAAAAATAAAGGCCCTGATTCTACAAATAGCACCTAACTTATAGGAGCCTTTCACTCTTCAGCTTCTCAGTATCTCTTCTTTCTTTTTTCTCTCTATACTCATAAGAACATAAGAATTACCGCTGCTGGGTCAGACCAGTGGTCCATTGGGCCCAGTAGTCCGCTCATGCGGCAGCCCTTAGGTCAAAGACCAGAGCCCTAATTGAGTCTAGCCTTACCCGTGTACATTCTGGTTCAGCAGGAACTTGTCTAACCTTGTCTTGAATCCCTGGAGCGTGCTTTCCCCTATAACAGCCTCTGGAAGAGCGTTCCAGGTTTCTACCACTCTGCGTGAAGAAGAACTTCCTTACATTTGTACAGAAGCTATCTCCTTTTAACTTTAGAGAGTGCCCTCTCATTCTCCCTACCTTGGAGAGGGTGAACAACCTGTCTTTATCTACTAAGTCTATTTCTTCATTATCTTGAATGTTTCGATCATGTCTCCTCTCAGTCTTCCTGAGAACTCTGTTCATCTGGTGTCTCTTGCCTGTATCATTCTTCTCTACTGCCAATTCCAGACTCCGTCCCTTCTGAGTAAGTACATTAAGCTCCCTCTCTTGCAATGTTCAAATCTAGGCTAAAAGTCCGCTTTTTCAAGGCTGCTTTTAACTCCTAACTCTTTCCAATGTCTGTTTTATCATTCTTTCTGTGAGGGATTGCTGCTCACACTCCAAAACTTAAAGAGGTACGGGGAAGGGGTGCATAGTAGTGGGGAAATGGGGAAGGAATGAGGGAGGCAGAGAGGAGGAGGGGTTCTGACGCCCCTATCAAGATGGTGCCCTGGGAGGACCGCCCCCTGCACCCCCTTACTACACCACTGCATGCACAATATCCACCCAGAATCCACCTCTAACCACATCTACTTACTGGTAGGCACCTCGTAGACATTTATCTTGAAATGGTAGGCACCTACCGAGTTAGGCACCGGCCAAATAATAGATTTTTTAAAATTTTTTAAAATTACTTTTTAATGGTGCTTTACAATTATCAGTGCCAATTAAGCCTAATTGAGTAATTAACCCCCCTTTTACAAAACTGTAGCATGGTTTTTAGTGCCAGCTGTGGCGGTAATGGCTCTGGTGCTAATAGAATTCCTATGAACGTCGGAGCTGTTAGCACCACGGCCAGTGCTAAAAACTGCGCTATGGTTTTGTAAAAGGGGGTGGAAGTAAGTCAGGTACCTAGATTGGCTACAACATACCCAAACAGGATATTCTACATCCTCAGGGTAGAACAAAGAAAAACAAAAGCGGCGACCTATGGTGCTCAATCTTTTTATTCACTCAAGACCCGACACGTTTGTGTTTCGGCCGTATGGCCTACCTCAGGGGTCTTATCTTCAATACAGAGCACTGTGTTTCCAATCAAAATCTCTTAATCATCATCTGTTCGTGCTGTAATCTAATCAACTGTGTGTGACAGAACAATGCCAATCTAGATACCTAACTTCTGGCACTTTTCATAGAATCTGGGTCAAAATAACTAATCAACAACTGAAAAGCTATGAGATTTATTAAAATGTTTCCAATAAAATATACCAATATACAAAATAGACAGACCTAGCATCCCTTCACCCCATCCCCCACCCCTCCGCCCCCCATCCCAGAACAATTTGCAAAATAGAAACAACCACGCAGTAGGCTTGGACTCTGATAGCCCACTGCCGAAGATGGCAACCCCACCCCATACCCCCCCGAACCCCAGTCAAGAAGAAAATGTTTAATCTGTGTATTTAAACAATAAAACATGCATCTACACAGCAAAAAAAAATGTTTTATTACCTATTGTATTGATATTGTAATGTAGCATACTATGCCACACCCTATTTATTGTTATTTGAATATTTTTACTGCTGTAATTGTCTATTACTTACCATATATATTCGAATATAAACCAATCCAAATCTAAACTGAGGTGACATGCCCCCCTTCCCCCCAAAAAAAATAGGAGGTTGACTCGAATATAAACCGAGATTAAAAATTTGGGTGATCCTGGTAAGAAAATCTACAAAGATTAGACATTTTTGCCATAAATTTTAACACAATTTTTTAAACTTTAAATATTTATATACCCCCTATCCCTCCTTCCCCAAGTATTAATACATTTATTAACTTCACAGTGTAGCTTTTAGCATCCCCAGGACTTAGTGACTTTTTATACAAGCTTGGAAATTGAACTCCTGGTTCAGAGATGGAATAAATAATTCATTTTTCTGGACCTTTTAATCCATGATGCTTGCAAGCCCAGAAAGCTTGTATGCAGTGGTCCACTTAGTACTAATACTACTATTTATTTTTTTCTATAGCGCTACCAGATGCATGCAGCGCTGCAATTAAAGGTGAGAGCCTCTTGAACCACAAAACAATCTAATTTAATAAATCACCTCACAGAACTATTATTTGAAACCTAAGCCATTCATTTATATATCAAGCCACTTTCAAATATAATATTTTATCTACTTATATATTTATTTATTAAAAAATTTATATACTGTATACAACTATGCGGTTTCCATATCACATACATAAAATCTTGTTTCCCTGCAATAACCACATATAATATAGACATGTCTAAACAACAGCGTTAATCGTCCCTGTTATAAACAGGGATAGAGCGCAAATTCAATCAATTCAGAAATACAATCAAGCTTTAAATCATACATTGTTGTTAAAAGAATTCTAAAAGGCGATTATCAATTGAAATATACCTTAGCACAAGAAGTCATTGGCAAATAATTGAGTTTTCAGCATTTTCTTAAAATTCATCCTCCCCACACAAAACTGCAGGATACCAGGCAAGGCATTCCATAGTTCTACGCCAGCCACAGATATCATTAATGCTCTGATCCTAGCATGCATAGTCGACATTCTACCCTCCAAACTTAATTTCATCCCATTTACATCTCTAAGCTCTCTTCTCAGTTTATAGATCTCAAAGAATTCTTGTAAGGATACATTTACAAAGACCAGAAGCTTAAAATATAACTTTAACCCCTTAGGGGTTAAACATATATGAATCCAGTGGGGGGTGGGGGGGGGGAGGATGCAGTTTGTTCATGTTTTTGCTGTAGCTGGTAGGGTGCAGAGGCTGCACAATTATGAGAGACTAGTCTTTAAGCCCGTTACATTAATGGGTGCTAGAATAGATGTGTGTGTGTGTCTGTCTTTCTTTTTTTTTCTCTCTATCCTTGGTCGCTGTCTGTCTTCCTTTCATTCTGTCTATCTCTTTCCTTGGCTGTCCACCACCACCCCTTGCTTGCTCCCCCTGTCCAGCAGTAGCCCTTCTCCCTTCCTTTTACCTCCCCCGTGTCCAGCAGCACCCCTTCACTGCTCCCCCTGTCCAGCAGCAGCCTTTCTCCCTTCGTTTTATCTCCAGCACCTCTTTCCTGCTCCCTAATACCTGTGCCCAAACCGCCGTTCTTACCCTCCCTCCATCCCGGCTTCCTGATCTCTTCTGGCCTACCGGCAAGAACCGCTACCACCACTGCTGCTCTTCATTCGCGTCTGCCCTCCTCTTCAAAGCAGCCTGCTAAGGATCACAGGCCGACTGTAGCGAACCTCGTAGGCCGCTCTCCACCTCGGTAGCACATTTCCTCTGATGCGAACCTGTACGTCAGAGGAGGGGCGGGATCGCGTCAGAGGGAACATGCTACCGAGGTGGAGAGCGGTCTGTGAGGTTCGCTACTGTCGGCCGTCAATCCTCAGCAGGCTGCTTTGAAGAGAAGGGCAGACATGAAAAGCAGCAGCGGCGGCAGTGGTTTGTTGTCTGGCAGGGGGCCTTAGAGTGAGTGAGGGCGGGAGGGGGGAGTCGCCGGCGTGTTCTCCGCATCCGTGGTCGCCAAACTCCGCATGCAGTAGTGTTCTACTGGCACGGAGTTACAGATCACGGATGCAGGGAACACGCATGCACGCGGGTTTTTTTTTTTTTTTTGAACAGGAAGCAGTTCAAATACATGAAGTCAAAATAAAGCTTTCTGTATAAAGAGCATATAAATCTATATTTAACTATAGAGGAACATAACAGTGAGAAAGGTTCCTACTATTAGAACTGCATGTGAAGGGAATATAAGAAGAAAGTGAGGGAGAACAACAGAAAAAAAGGAGAAAGATGAAAGAAAAATAAAGAAAAGGAAATCAAAGAAAACGCTTAGGGTTTTATTATTAGTGATTAGCACCAGCATACATGTTGCACTGGTAACCAGGGCAAACATTCCGATTTGGAGCTGTTTTGCCTGTCTGTGTCGGTTGGGAGGTTGCCTCTGTGAGAGACTGCTGTGTGCTGATAGCTGTCTTGTTAGTGTGGTATTCTGTTGATAAATCTTTAATATGGAGTGATTGGTCAGTTAAGTAAATAGATCCTGCGGTATGTTTATGGCTCTCAGTGAGTGGCTGTAGTTTTAAAACATTAGAACTGCTATTTAAGGATTTTTGTTGTGAGGACTGAGATTTTATCAACTCAGATTGTTTAGTGATATCAGCTTGCTTTAACTGAAGACATAACTCCTTTGTAATGACTGGAATTGCTATACAAATGATCACAAAAAACTGGAAGAATTGTGATAGGCTGAATCACACCTTTTGGTGGGAATCCCTGTGCTTATGTTATAGATAACAACGTATGAATTCGGAACTAAAGGGTCGTGGTAAAAACTTCAAGGAGATTTGGAGCCCATTAGCAAATTTTGTATCCATTAATTAATTAATAGTCTAAGCCTTACATTTTATTGAGTTTTATACACATCCGGGTTGGGAGGGAGGGGAAGTGGGGTGGGGAAATATGTCTATATTACTATTTGTTAGTAATAAGTGCTGTTATTGGTGTTAATTGTTGTATTTCTGTATGCACTATGTTTTAAAATGAATAAACATTTATTTAAAAAAAAAAATAATAACTCCTTTGAGTTAAAGAAGGTTCACTATTACTGATTTTGAGAGACATTACATTAAGGGCCTCTTCTATCAAACTGTGTTAGCAGTTTGTAGCGCGGTGAGCTGCGCTGAATGGCCCGCGCCGCTCCCGACGCTCATAGAGTTCCTATGAGCGTCGGGAGCAGTGCGGGCCATTCAGCTCAGCTCTCTGCGCTAAAATCTGCTAGCGCAGTTTGATAGAAAAGGCCTTGTGTGCTCTCCTGAATTAGCCTTGAATGTGTTAAATATAGTTTAAAACAGTGGTTCCCAACCCTGTCCTGGAGGAACACCAGGCCAATTGGGTTTTCAGGCTAGCCCTAATGAATATGCATGAAGCAAATTTGCATGCCTATCACTTCCATCATATGCAAATCTCTCTCATGCATATTCATTAGGGCTAGCCTGAAAACCCGGTTGGCCTGGTGTTCCTCCAGGACAGGGTTGGGAATCACTGGTTTAAAAGTCAAATCAAAGGCTTTGTTTCTTCCTATAATTGAAGGGATATATATGGATATGAGACTAAAGAGCCTTTTAAAGTTTGGGATTTACAAATTCCTATACAATACTGAATTGGCTGGCTCATGGTACTTTAATGAGAACAGTCTCATTTAATATTAGAGACTACTTTTAAGAAACATTTGAATTTCATTTGTCTGTTCAGGTGTTACTTTTGTTGGGGGTGGGTTTAGTTTAGGGTTCCCTAATTATTGATTTATTTTCTTTTATTTAGTTAGGGCCTATAAAACAGTTCCTTGAAAGGCGTATAGTCCCTGCTCTTGACAATGTTTCTTAACTGATACCCGTTGATTGATGATTTCGTGAGCATGGAGGGCTTAGGAGGGGAATGAACTCATTGCTTGAGCATCACAATCCAAGCACGTTGAACTGTGAATGAAAAGGTAAATAAATAAGTGGCGCTTAGGCGGTCACCTGAGACAATCTGACCAAGCAGTAAGACAGTGATGGCATACAAAGAACCAGAATCTTATTAGCATAAAGTGACCTTTTCACTGAGTGTATGCAGACAGCTGAAGGAGTGGATTTGGGATACAAAGAGAGGGAGATGTGTTTGCTTCCCATATAAATTCACTGGAAGAATTGAGTCCTTTCTGAGAAGAAAAATAAAGATTAACATGTTTTTAGTGGATAAGCATACTCCCAAATATAGGAGATTTTAGGGTAATTTATTTATTTAAATTGGAAGTTAAAAAAAAATCTGAGCTATTTAGAGAAAAACTGTTTGTTAAAGAAAAATATGTCTCCAAGTATTAATAATCATTTCTGTCCGCCAATCAACTGTAGGCCATTTATTTCTAAAGCTGTTCTAAAAACATATAAGGGCCAATATTCAAAAGGTAGCAATTCTATAAAAGTCAACTAGAAGTAGGCAGTGGCACCCCAATGCAGTGTGGGGAACTCCTATTCCAGGGACTTACTGACAGGATTATAGGACCTGAACCACCTATCAAAAATGATTAAAATTGATGGAAACTAGGGCTTCTTTTGTAGGGTTACCAGACGTCCAGGAAAACCCAGATATGTCCTTTTTTTAGAGGACTGTCCAGGTTACCAGACAAACTTTCCAAACCCCAAGAGTTTGTCAAGGTTTTGGAAAGCCCCGACAAGCTCCAGCCGCATCTGGAGCTTGTATGGATGACGTCACACATATCCACGCATGCTCCAGGCTCTCCAGACGCTGCTGTAGCTCATCAAGGAAGATGAGAGGAGGTTTTGTGGGGGCAGGGCTGGGGGCAGAACAAGGCAGGGCTGAAGGCGGAACTGGGCAAGGCTAGTGCAGAATGGAGCTGGACTGGAGGTGAAACATGGCAGGGCTATATGTCCAGGGTTTTACTGCTTTCTTTTGGACTGAGGTCTTTTTTTCTCCATTTTTTTGTGTGATTTCTAAAGGCCCTTTAATTCTCTCCATTATTTCAAGAAATAGATGGAATATCTACTTTTGTGGTGCATGATATGAATATTCCATTTTCCTTACTTGTATGTTAATATTTACACCCCCGTGGCTGGTGGTTTTTAAAACACTGTCTGTGGCATTTAAATATATTGGGCCCGAAATTCGAAGCAATTTAAATTGGCAGGAGCAGCACTTAGCTGGACAGTGCTACTGAATATCAGCTCTGATTGGCCACTTTTAAAGTAGGCAGGTCAGGAGCATTACAGGGGGTAGAGCTAAGGAGAAGTCCATAATTATGCAGGTTCTGGCAGTATTCAGTGCTGGCATCTGCATAGCTAACCACTCAGTTAGCTATGCAGGCCCCAGCTGAATATCACCCAGGACTCGCATAACTTTTTTGTTGTGCAGGCCTTCCTGATACCCCCGTGGAATGACTCACCCACCCAAATAGCACCCCCCCACCCCCGCCAAACACACTTTATCTAATCTTCAATTTCTGGGTAGCTATATGCCTATCTAGGTTCAAGGCGACTTACAGATCAAGAAGTTTACATTATGTTTATGAGTTACAAAGTAAGCAGTATACTATGAGGTAGTTATCAGAGGTAGATATAGTAATCATTCAAAAAAGGAGAACATTGAGCTGTCATTAATATATTGCTGCCATATTGCTGTGGTAGCCGCTAGGGGCAGAAGCAAGTGGGCTTCACTCCTGCACCTATCACCTCCAATGGACCGCTAGGGATCTGAGGTAGATCTGGGTGGGGGGCTATTGGGACCAGGAGGTGGGAGGGGAGTTCAAGCTGTGACAGGGAAGGGGGCATCAGAGGAAGGAAAAATCAAAAGGAAGAGGGTCTATTTCGTGTGGGGCTGAGGGGATGTTCCACAGGATAATGGGAGGGCTTACACCACAAAAAAGTTATGTGGGTCATGGCCAATATTCATCTGAGGCCTTCATAACTGAATATTGCCTGGGACCTGCATAAGATCCAGCAGTCAGAATAAAACAAGAAATAACCCTGAATGTTTAGTACCAGAGCCTGCATATATCCTGACATTGAATCGCTGCCCGCTGCCCATATACTGAATGTAACACCCTCTGACTTATAACAAACACCTATTTCAACAGACAACCCAGGCAAATGCCCTTGTTGCCCCGAAAACCTAGATAATCAGTTCCACATTGTCTAGTGTTTTATTTAAAATGTCCTTGCCAAACTGGTGCTTCATGGATTAAACTCCTGCTGTAATGATAAGATCTTGTTCTCTCTTGAATAACAACTGACAGAATGTTCAAGCCAGCCCAACACAATCTTGCGTTTCGCCACACAGGGGTCCTCAGGAGCTGAAGCTGAAGCCACTTCAGGTTTTCACTGTATTTTTCTCTCTGTAATCACATTTGTTAATCATGCAGCAACTGCAGCTTAGGCTCAAAACCCCCATCTCCCCTTTGGAAGGAATACACCATTATATTCTATGGGCACATTATCGTTTAGCATGCACTAAATTGACTAGCCTTAGTAAAAGACCCCTCTAGTGACCTAGGAGATTAACAGAGTGGGTGGCGTTCTTCCAAAATAATATATTCTTAACCAGCTGCTGTTGGTTTTTTATAACTCTTCTTATTGAATTTTAAAATTTTAACATGTATATTTTTTTGCTTCAATTATTTCCTTATTTGGTCCCTAATTACTGAGGACTAGAGTTTGTTTTGCTATTTCCTTGTATGATTAATGGATGATATATTATTTCTTATTCCTTTTGCATTCATTGTGATTGAATATTATAAAGAAAAGAAAATCTAGTGATCAAGGGATGGGTATTAAGAGAGAGACAAATCTATTGGAAAAATAAGGTAGGCTAGATATATATCTCTATGCTGGTAATATATTTTCTTTAAGAATGTCCTCATAATTGTCCTTATAAAGCTAGACTAGGTTCTACTTCTGCAGCCCACATAACTTTTGTTGCTTAGCAACTGCAAGCCTAATTTCTACTGAATTGGGAAACATAATTTTCATGGCATATATAACCCATATTATAAGCTCTGTTTTGCATAGGACAGGGGTAGACAATTCCGGTCCTCGAGAGCTGGAGCCAGGTCAGGTTTTAAGGACATCCACAACGAATATGTATGAGATAGATTTGCATGCACTGCCTCCTTCAGATGCAAATTTATCTCATGCATATTTATTGTGGATATCCTGAAAACCTGACATGGCTCCGGCTCTCGAGGACCGTAATTGCCTACCCCTGGCATAGGACAATTAGGACTCCTTTTATAAAGCTGTGGTAATTTCTCAGCCGCCCATAGGGATTTAATGGGTGTTGGAGTATTCGCCACGCAGCAGGAAAAAAAAAGGAGGGGGGGGGGGAATTAGGTAGGAATTCGGATGTCCAGGGCATTCACAGTACCCTAACATTTTACAAAAGGATCTGCTGAATGTGGAGCCTATTGTAAAATATGTACGAGTGCAGGCAAATGCAGTGTACTTCTCAGCATGCATAACCAGAGCATCGATTTCACAAAAGACATATTCATTTCATTTGTTAAATTTATAACTACGCATCATCAAACTTCAGAACATTTTACAATTAAACATGAAAAACAGTTTACATAAGAAAAAAACAATACAACCAATCAGTAAATAGGACAACACACTTTATCACAAAATATAAATAAGCAGGTCTTTTTTCTGTCTCCAAGATTATTCTGGGCTTTACACATTTAAATGCCGATCTGACAACATACTTATGTATTTACTGACATATGAGTGCCAGATTTCAGAAGACTACACGTATACAAGAAGTCAATTTTTTTTGTACTTTTTCTGGTTGTGGAAGATACCACTTAAGTATGTCCAGTCACCCCCACAATAACTGGTAAAGGCCCCAAGTTCAAACAAGCAGCTACTTATGTGTAGCTCAGAAGAGGGGTAAATTCCAGCAGGGAAATTTTTAAAAGTATGCAGGTATTGTCATT
This sequence comes from Geotrypetes seraphini, assembly GCF_902459505.1. NCBI lineage: Eukaryota > Metazoa > Chordata > Amphibia > Gymnophiona > Dermophiidae > Geotrypetes > Geotrypetes seraphini. Next base: position 201,966,650 of record NC_047089.1, read on the forward strand.
GTAAAATAGAATACATATCACTTTTTGGACCACTGCAATCACCCCTAGAATATGCCCCCTTAAAAATCTCTGCACCCACCTGTATCTATACTTGTAAATAGCAGCATGGTAAATTTATACATTCAATTTTCTATACTGTTCTCCCAGGAGAGCCCAGAATGGTTTACATGAATTTATTCAGGTACTAAAGCATTTTTCACTGTCTGTCCTGGTGGGCTCACAATCTGTCTAATGTACCTGGGGCAATGGGGAGATTAAGTGACTTGTCCAGGGTCACAAGGAGCAGCATGGGTTTGAACCCAAAACCTCAGGGTGTTGAGGCTGTAGCTTTAACCACTGCATCACACTATCTCCAACCCAATATTTACATACATACTTACATATGAAAATCTCACTATTTACATATGGATAGGGTTACCAGATTTTCCTTCTGGAAAATTCGGACCCAGAGCCATGCCCCCAGGACCACCTTATTCTGCCTCTTTCCTGCCCCCAAACGGCATCCTCGCATGTGCGGACATAACACAATGATGTCACACGTGCATGCGTGTGATGTTACTGTGTTGTGTCCGCACATGCGCTGATGCCCCTTCCTGACGCAATTATTTCGGGAAGCTTTTCAAAACCCGGACAAAGTTCCAGGTTTTGAAAATCCGTCCGGTCCCCCCAGACATATTCTCAAAAGGAGGCCATGTTCGGTGAAATCCGGACATCTGGTAACCCTACACATGGAGATACTACACAATCAATCTAAAATGACTTTTTCTATCCTTGGCCTTCACTCCTAGACTTCGAATTTCGAAAGACACTAGCAGGTTAGATTTTCAGGAAATCCTTAATGAATTTGCATGAGAGATATTTGCTTACAATGGAGGTACTACTATTACTACTATATGCATATTCTTTAGCAATATCCTGAAACTCTGAGTCTGGAGGACCTCTAGCACTGGGAGTGAAGATCGAGGTCTTTTATTATTCAAATTTGCAAACTCAGATTGCTCTTTGTTTAATTTCATTGCTGAATAACCTTACCTGGTATGATAATGCTGGGAAACATGGTGATCTGTGTTCATAAGCTCCACCATAACTGTGACCTTCCACAGGTGGGAGAGGTCAACGTCAACAGAATCACAGAATTTACTAATGCGAAATCAAGCAGTCCGTTGGCAGACTCTGTCATTTTTCACCCTACCCTCAATTTCCTGGCCTTTTATTATTGCCGTCTCATAAATTTTGCTTCTAGTAAATATTTCCAGACCGTTGCCATTTGTTATTTTTTTTGTGAAATTGCCCAGCACGACATGCAAATTTCCAGGAAAAACCACAGCTTCCTAGCAGTCAGAACTGTATTTGCAAACACAGCAGTAGTTCTATTTAGAAGCAATTAAATATTACCTTAGCTTGTTTTTTTTTTAAGCCATTGGGGATAGCATTGCAGAGTGTCTACCTGTACAGAATGTTGTAAAACAGTGACAAAGCTCAGGAAAGAAAAAAGGAAGTGCAAATGCAGAGACCTCTAAGGATCTGCTTTGCTTAGATATAGAGGCATTTAGTGGCTATATTAAAGTATTATTTTGTAACTTATTTACATCTTTACAATATGCAAAACAGAGGATGGATCTTCTGACTGCTTAGGTCAGTGATCTTCATTGCAAGGCACGTGAGCCTCCCCCCCCCCCCCCGGTGGGATGCGGTACTTTTTTATCCTTTATTTCTAGCACACTAAGTGCAGCACTCTTTGGACCACAGGCAGCACGAGTGAAGTAAACATGCTACCTTCGACGGCCCTGGAAGTTTCCCTTTGCTACAGCTTCCTGTCTCTGCAATAGGAAGCTGTAGCAAAGAGAAAGCTTCCGGGGCTGCTGAAGGCAATATGTTTACTTCACTCACACTGCCTGCAGTCCGAAAAGTGGAACACAAGAAAAAAAAAGGGTAAAAGTGCCAGATTTTACCGGGAGGAGGGAGAGAGTAATACAAAGATGTTGGACTGTGGAGATGGAGAGGAAAGGCTAAGAAGATGTCGGACCTCTGTGGGAAGAAAGAAGTGAAGAAAAAGGGGAGAACAGTGATGCTAGATCACAGGAGGAGAAAGAGAGAGAGATACAGAACAGGGATGGAAAGGGAAGGAGGGGAGAGATATGTCAGGCTCCAAGGAGAGGAGAGAGATAGCAGACCATGGGAAGAGGAGACAGGAAGGAGGTAGATTGACCATGGGAAGGGGGAGATAAGGAAGGAGAGAGAGAGATACCAGGGAAGGGAAAGAGGAGAGCGAGAGATGCCAGACCACAGTAGTGGGAGGAGGGAAAGGAAGGAGGGGAGAGATGTCAGACTGCAAGAAGGAGAGAGAGCGATACCAGATCATGGGATAAGGGGAAGGGGAAGAAGAGGGGGGAAGGAAAGAAACATAACAAAAAATTGGCTTTTATACCACAGGACCCTAAAGCTCTATGCAGTTTGCAAAAGAAAAAAAATATTACATTTGAATGGAATAACTTAGTTGCTCAAATATTTAGTAAACAAGTATGTTTTTAAATGTCTTCTAAATTCTAAATAGGAGAAATGCCAGACCATGGTAGAAGGGAAAGGGAGAAGGGGAGAGAGATATGCCAGACTGTGAGAAGGAGAAGAGAGTGATACCAGATCATGAGAAGGGGGGAAGAGAAGGAGAAAGATATCAGACCACATGAAGGGGAAGGGGAGGGAATGAAGTTGAGAGATGCCAGAGAAGGGAAGGGAAGAGAGATGCCAGATCAAAGTAGGAGGGAGGAGGGAAGGGAAGGAAGAGATAGAGATGCCAGACTGTGGGAAGGAGGGAAGAAAGTTGCTAGACCATATGAAGGGGAAAGACAGAGATGTCAGAACACAAGAGGGGGAGAGAGAGGGAGGAGATGGTGCACAGGGATGGGAGAAGTGGGAAAGAGAAACGAGATGGAACAATTGCTATTTAGGATTGATGGAAATAGAGAAGAAAGAGGGAGGAGATGGCACACATGAATGGAGGGGAAGGGCAGAGAATGGGAGGAGATAGTGCACATGGATATATGGCAAGGGAAGGGAAGACATGGAAAAGTAAATAGATTTGAGAAGGAAGCAGAAAAAATGGAAGAAAGTTGAATGTTTCAAGTTAATGCCAAAGATGGATGTAGACTAAATCAACAGTGAACAAGTCAGGGTAACATAAATAAATGGAAGGAGATAAGATCCCTAAACTATTTAAGATAAGTGAAGTTTACCTTATCTGTTGGTCTAATTGAAATCAGTTAGTGCATCAATTAGGAAGCCTGTTCTAAAATCATCCTCCTTGTGTCTTAGGCTTCTTGTTGTCAATGTATATTGCCAATGTAATTGAAAATGCTGTTATAATTAGTTTTCCCTCTATGGCAAGCTTCTTCTCAATGTTTTTTTTTTTTGACCTGCTGAAAAACATCCTAGATGAAGGTGCCTAAAATGTAGGAATCTGATGTAAGAACTAAAAATATCTTTCTGTGTTTAAAAAATTTAACTTAAACTTTTAAGCTGATTGTATGACATAGATGTGACAGAGTAGCTTGTGATGGGCAGTTTGAGAGACTTATGTCTACAGTGAGAGCTGAAAATCCAGAACCTCAGTGCAAGAAGTGGAATAAGTGCTTGAGAAAACAGACTGGCTTATTCTGAGTCACTCCATTTGCTTTTTGAATTTGACCGTGGACAAGATGTGGAAAACAAGAGTGAGCTGGCTGCTGCATGGTATTAATAAAGCATAATTAGAAAAAGATTAGCACAGGAGAAAAGAATTGAATTTTAATTCATCAGTCTTAAGTTCTCAGTTGCGTCTTTTGATGCTGATTGTTTTCTGAAGGTTAATGTTTATAAAGGTTTGATTAAAAAGTGTGAATGCCAATTAACTGTGAACTTAGCTAACATTTTATTTGGGTAGATGAATATTCATTAAAACATCTCTTATAAATGGAATGCTTTGGGAAAATATTGAAACCATGTGTGCCATGATATGCTCTTTTCTTTTGCAGGAAATAGGAAGCCCTGCAGGCTGCGTTAAATTACTTACCCCGCCCCTTCCCTTCCCCCGGTGGTCCGAGGTGCTAAATGTTCATAGGAATTCTATGAGCATTGGAGCAGCGTTGGGGCATTTATCACTCCGGGCCACGGTAGAAACCTCTACCATGGCTTAGTAAAAGGGAGGTTTAAATTTGTATCAGCCCATATTCAAAGTGATTCAAGCGGGCAAGGTATTGATTATTTATTTATTTTGATTTATTTACCACTTTTTTTTTATAGGAATTTATAGTATATTATTTCTGTTCCATTTTTATCCAAAATGGAATACAAATATTGCATACATAACATAAGAATTGCCGCTGCTAGGTCAGACCAATGGTCCATCATGCCCAGCAGTCTGCTCCCGCTGCGGCCCTTAGATCAAAGACCAGTGCCCTAACTGAGTCTAGCCTTACCTCCATACGTTCCGGTTCAACAGGAAGTTATCTAACTGTCTTGAATCCCTGGAGGGTGTTTTCCCCTATAACAGCCTCTGGAAGAGCGTTCCAGTTTTTCACCACTCTCTGGGTGAAGAACTTCCTTATGTTTGTACGGAATCTATCCCCTTTTTAAAAAATTATTTATTTAATGATTTATCTACATAAATGAAACATTTTGTAACAGAAAAGAGTTTAACCCTCAAGTTAAACAAAGGAAAATCAAATCACTGGTCCTTAGACCCTAAAAGATTAAAATGGTCAAAGCTCTTATAACAATCCACATAAGAGGGAGAGACAATTCACATCTTAGAGAGAATATAAAACAAAAATAAACTAAACACAATTGTAGTGATACTTCCTCAAATTTAACTATTAACTGGACCTTCTACATTGGAGTCAATTAGGATTGCCTCACACCGAGGCACTATGCATTGGTATCCCTTTTCCTTCAAGAAAAAAACTGTAGCTGGGAGAATTCAAAAAATACATAGGAATTCTGATCCAAAAGGATCGTACATTTGCAAGGATATTTAAGTTGAAACTTTGCTCCCAGGGATATCACATGTTGTTTTAACTACAGGAACTTCTTTCTCCTGGTCTGAGTTGTTTTCGAGACGTCTGGGAACATGGAAGACTTACTTCCTAAAAAAGACACCTCTCTAATTCTAAAAAATAGTCTTAGGAGAGCCTCTTTATCTTGAAGAAAAACAAATGACACCAGAAGAGTCGCCCGACTAGTAACCTCATCCTCTGAGAATTCCAAAATATCTGTAATATAGCTTCTGAAGCCTCAGGTAGAGCCTCCTGAGTAGAGGATTGTTTCTTTTTAAATGATGGCAAGAAATATATTTTATGAAGTGGAGGAAGTCCATTCTCAGGGTACTTGAATATTTCTTTCAGAAACTTTTAAAATGGATCTTTTGGTGAAATTGTCAACATTCTAGGAAAGTTCAATATCCTTAAATTCAAGAACTTAGTATAATTCTCAAAATTTTCTACTTTCCTAGAGAAGAGCAATCTGTCCTGAATTATAGATCATTGAGTTGTTTTTAATCCTTGGACCTGCTTGTCCAATTGTATCAGTTTTTCACCGTGAGTTTTTATTTCCCCTTCTAATTTATCTATTTTTCTGGGCCTGAATTTTAACCAGGGTAAGGATATAAAGTCTATGGAGGGAATCCAATGCAGTTCATATTGCATCCAAAGTTATTACAGCAGGTCTTACCAGAGAAGAGACCGCCAAAGTCTGGTCTTCTCGTGCTGTTGATTCCACTGCCTTCTCTGCCTTTAATGTCCCAGCCGATTCTGGTTGAGGCGTCGTCAAGCCCACGAGCACCGCAGGCAACACTGAGTTCCGTTCTTGCTCAGCTCCCAATGTTTCCCAATCTCGTGGCTGCAGGGGAGGCGCAGGACCCGCCAGACTGAGCGAGAGTTCACTCCCGAGCACCGAAGCTGCACCAGAGCGGAGAGAATCTATCCCCTTTTAACTTTAGAGAGTGCCCTCTCGTTCTCCCTACCTTGGAGAGGGTGAACAACCTGTCTTTATCTACTAAGTCTATTCCCTTCATTATCTTGAACGTTTTGATCATGTCCCCTCTCAGTCTCCTTTTTTCAAGGGAGAAGAGGCCCAGTTTCTCTAATCTCTCACTGTACGACAACTCCTCCAACCCCTTAACCATTTTAGTCGCTCTTCTCTGGACCCTTTCGAGTGGTACTATGTCCTTCTTCAAGTATGGTGACCAGTGCTGGACACAGTATTCCAATTGGGGACGTACCTTGGCCCGGTATAGCGGCATGATAACCTTCTCCGATCTGTTCATGATCCCTTTCTTAATCATTCCAAGCATTCTGCTCGCCCTTTTCACTGCCGCTGCGCATTGCACGGACGGCTTCATCGACTTGTCGACCAGTACTCCCAAGTCTCTCCAAGTACTGCACTGGACATCCTGTATTTGTATATAAGATTTTTGTTACCGACATGCATCACCTTACCCTCATTTGCCATGTCGCGGCCCATTTCTCGAGCGTGTTTATGTCACGTTGCAGGTCTTCGCAATCCTTCTGCATCTTCACTACTTTGAATAACTTCGTATCATCTGCAAATTTAATCATCTCGTTCGTCATACCAATTTCCAGGTCATTTATAAATATGTTGAAGAGTGCGGGTCCAAGCACCGAACCCTGCGGCACTCGACTCGTGACGCTTTTCCAGTCTGAGTATTGTCCATTTACCCCCACTCTCTGTTTCCTATCCACCAAACAGTTTTTAATCCACGTATTTCATCCTTAATTTCATAGCTCGCAATTTGTCGTTCATGTGGGACCTTGTCAAACGTCTTCTGAAAATCCATGTCAACCAGGTCACCCTTGTCTATCTGCCTGTTAACTCCCTCAAATAACATTTACCGTATTTTCGCGGATATAACGCGCACCCGTGTAAAACGCGCACACGGGTATAGCGCGCAGAAATCACGATGATATGTACAAAAACTTTTGTATACCGCGCTCACGGGTATACCGCGCATGATGCCCGACGCTCCTTTCGCCCGCCCTGACTTTCCGTGCGCTGTCCCGACTCTCCGTTCACCCCCCCTGACTTCCGTGCACTGCCCTGACTTTCCGTGCGCTGTCCCGACTCTCCGTTCACCCCCCCTGACTTTCCGTGCACTGTCCCCCCTTGAAGTCCTGTCCCCCCTTGAAGGTCTGTCCCCATCCTGAAAGCCTGATGCCCCCCCTGACGTCCGATACATCCCCCCCCCGGCAGGACCACTCGCACCCCCACCCCGAAGGACCGCCGACTCCCCAACAATATCGGGCCAGGAGGGAGCCCAAACCCTCCTGGCCACGGCGACCCCCTAACCCCACCCCGCACTACATTACGGGCAGGAGGGATCCCAGGCCCTCCTGCCCTCGACGCAAACCCCCTCCCCCCAACGACCGCCCCCCCCAAGAACCTCCGCCCGTCCCCCAGCCGACCCGCGACCCCCCTGGCCGACCCCCACGACACCCCCACCCGCCTTCCCCGTACCTTTGTGTAGTTGGGCCAGAAGGGAGCCCAAACCCTCCTGGCCACGGCGACCCCCTAACCCCACCCCGCACTACATTACGGGCAGGAGGGATCCCAGGCCCTCCTGCCCTCGACGCAAACCCCCCTCCCCCCCCAACGACCGCCCCCCCCCAAGAACCTCCGACCGCCCCCCCAGCCGACCCGCGACCCCCCTGGACGACCCCCACGAAACCCCCACCCCCCTTCCCCGTACCTTTGGTAGTTGGCCGGACAGACGGGAGCCAAACCCGCCTGTCCGGCAGGCAGCCAACGAAGGAATGAGGCCGGATTGGCCCATCCGTCCTAAAGCTCCGCCTACTGGTGGGGCCTAAGGCGCGTGGGCCAATCAGAATAGGCCCTGGAGCCTTA